>NW_028270164.1:46827053-47136991 GCF_037043375.1 Chiloscyllium plagiosum | reverse complement strand
GGTTCCAGTCCGGCCCAGGTGCAGACTGTCCGATTTGTAATAGTCCCACCTCCCCCAGAACCGGTCCCAGTGTCCCAAAAATCTGAACCCCGTCCTCCTGTACCATCTCCCAAGCTACACATTCATCCTTCCTATTCTATCATTTCGACTCTGACTAGCATGTAGCACTGGTTGCAACCCTGAGATTACTACCTCTGAGATCCTACTTTTTAACTTGACTCCAAATTCCCTAAAATGAGATAAGCCTCCCTCAGCAGAATGGTGTCTGACACAGCCAGCACCAGAAGTGTGTTCAGGTAGGACACACAATTTCAGCAAACGTGTCCCTCAATGAAAGGGCACAATGCATTTGAATTTTACAGCCATTCCATTTTGTTTGAAAAATATGGCTAAGAAAAGTTGCCCTTAACTTGGTATTATGCAAATATTGTGGATAGGTGTTTGCCTTAAAAATTATCAGATTAATTCTTAAAGTAGGAGCTACACAAATCACATTAGGACTCACATTAGAGTTGGTCTAGTTTATACTCCATTACAAGATTTGTTACTTTGCTGATAAATTATAACCAATCAGTATTGTCAATGAATTCTTTAAGTTTGGAGCATATTGTGGCATTTAGTTTAATGTTTATTATTCATAAGATTTCTAGTTCGGTAAGATTTATAATCTGCTCAGACATATGTTCTGAGTTCTGAAGACTCAAAACATTATCTCTGATTTCTCTCCACCTGCTCACCTTTTGCAGCAATTTCTGTTTTTGTTTCTGATTTCCAACAACCGCAATATATATATACATGTGATTGACTCAAATCATTTTCAGTGTTAGAGACAGGTTTGCAATTCCCAGGATTTTTCTTCTGATCTTTATGCAAATTAACAGAATGATGTACAGTTTTCTCATTTTCTTTGGGTCTAATAATCTTTGTGAAACGTCTTCCATCGCCCCTTATAATTCTATTTTAATTTTCCTTTAATTCTCTCAGCTGGTTGTAATGCTGTATGAAATCTCCAAGTTGTTTGATTTATTACTGACCTTTCTCCAACCTGAAGCGTGTGTATCCAATACCGGCAGGAGTTTTGGCATATTTGCAGCTACACTTTGAAATACCGTTGTTTGGTTCTGCTTCTGTTCAAATGGTGATACAACAGAAGCATTCTGAAAGCCAATTCACAGCTCATGTTGTGTTAAGAGAGCTGGATATCGAATACAAACCATGCTTTCAAGGGTCACATTTGGAATATTCAGCAGCAATGCTGTAGTCCTGAGGACTGTTGATTTATTTGAAGTTTGTTTCTCTGTTTCTGCAGCCTGTATAATTGAATTTGCTCAGTATTATACCCTGGAGTGCATTTCTTCAGGTCAGGCACAGCTTTATACATTTGAATAAAATTCCTCTGCGCACCATTCAAACATGCTCAATAAACTAATTATTTAGTCAGGTTATGACCATGTTAGAGGACTTCTTTCGAGAGCTTGAAAACATTAATCCAACAAACATTTAGCAGATATTAACTACACAGAAGGAAAAATTTTCAGGTTGTCCTATTTATTGCCCACATACTCATCTCTTGATGACATCATGTGGAACGGTCACGTCAATCTCAAGTATACTTTCCACATTCATCTCCACGACTTCTCTTAATACCTCCATTGTTTTTCAATTGTCCGACTGCTTTTCTAACATCCAGTGTTGGATTCACAGAAATTTCCTAGGATGTAATACCGGGAAAACTGAAGCAATTGTTTTTGATTCTCTCTACAAGCTCTGATCCTTCACCATTGACTCCACCTCACTCTGGAAACAGTCTGAGGCTTCACCAGACTGTACATAACATTTGTGCCATTTTTAACCTTTCAACTCTTCTGTTCTTCGGGTGTTTGTACAAGTTCAAGCCAGCTTTCTCAGTCACAGAGCATCACGCTGCATGCTGTGTTATGGACTAGGCCTGACCCCTCAAAATATTTAGGCCTACACCCTAACGTTTTCTTATTTTAAAGGAAGATATGAAGTGGATATTCCAGGTGTGATGCAGCTGGTCAAACCACTCAGGTATTAGCAAAACAAAATTCATTTAAACACTACAGTTGAAACATGAACAAAAGAAAACGAGATTTAGAGTAACTTTACTACTGGAAAACTTAACCGGCCTGATACAGCAATTTAACTAAGGAAGCAATCCAATATAGTAACATCCCATTGATGTACCCCTGGGCAAAAAGGAAAATGGATTCTTCCAGGCAGGAGGGAACAAGATCCAAAGAGATTTCAGAGAGAAAGTCAGTCAGGAATCATTTGCTGAAGCTGGCAACCTTCTTGGACTCCAGCATCTTGTGACTGCCATAGCTCAACCAAACTAGAGAAATACTTGAACTGGGAGAACTGGCCACTGCCCTGTCATTGTTAAACTAGACTCTTCCTAGGCCTCTTGGCACCTCTGCCTTTATGACCTCTCTTCAAAAAAACCCATGGACAAAATCACCTTGTTAATGTGACAGCATTGTCACAGCTGTACAGGTTCCATTGACTAACAGAGTACCAGTATATGACTGAAAGAACTGTGGATGCTATAAATCAGAAAAGCAAACAGAAATTGCTGGAAAAACTCAGAAGGTTTGGCAGCATCTGTGGAGAGAGATCAGAGTTAACCTTTTGGGTCCAGTGACTCTTCCTCAGAACTCTTCCTCATCTCCCTCACTGGACCCACAATGTTAATTCTGAATTCTCTCCACAGATGCTGCAAGACCTGCTGAGCTTTTCCAGCAATTTCTGTTTTTGTTACCTACATATGACTACTGAGATCACAGTTACATCACAGCTTAACTCAGAGGTGCATCTATATATTCATTACACCTCCACTTTACACCAAGCTCAAATCTATGCCATTACCAAGACCTTCTATTTCCAACTCTGTCACATTACTCAACTCTGGCCCAGTCTCAACTCATCTTTTGTTGAAACTATTAACCATGCTTTTGTTACTTCTTACCTGACTATTCTAATGCACTCCTGGCTGGCATCCCATGATCTAACTTCTGTAAGCACGAGTTCATCCAAAATACTGTAACTTATGTCCTTACACACACCAAATCCCATCCACCCATCATTCTTGTACCCGCTGACCTTGATTTTAAAATTCTCATTATTGTTTTCAAATCCCTCAATGGTCTTGTACATCCCTATGTCCGCAATCTCCTGTCACCTTTTAACTCCCTGAGATATCGGCAGATTTGGCAGGACCCAGGCCTCAGTGATTTCGCCAAGCCCCTCCCCCACCCCCACCCCCCCCCCCCCCACCCCCAGGTTTTGACAGTTTCGACAGGCCCGAGTTCTCTGACAGTTGGACATGCCCCCGTCTCCAGCAAAGACTGGTTCGTGAAATCACGAGGCCATGGAATGAACAAAAAAATGATACTTGTCTCACCTTTGTCTAAATTTTTAAGATATAATTTTTGTAATTAAATGGCACTGTTTTTGTGGTGACTTACACACATTTTACTGTATTTTCACAAACACGAGTAACAATAAATTCCTTCCTCCCTTGCCTTCCCATCCCTTTCCTTCCCTTCCAACTCTTTCTTCCTTCATTTAATTCTGGTCCCATAAGGAATGCTGATTTTAGTTATTCAGCCATTGGTGACTTTCATTTCTAAATCTCTCTGCCTCTCTTCTGTCCTATAAACACTCCCTAAAACCTACCTTTTTGATCTTGTTTAAGACCATCTATCACAAGACAAGCTGAGACACATAAGGGTAGGCCCGTATCCTCAGGGATTGAGAAAAGTTAGAGATGATTTAATTGAACCACATATGTGATTGGGTGGATGTCGAAATGATGTTTCTTCTTGTAGGAGAATCTAGAATAAGAAGTCATAGTTTAAAAATAAGGGGCCACCAATTACAACAGAAATTAGGAAACTTTTTTTTCTCTCAGAGGGTTGCTAGTCTTTGGAATTCACTTCCTCAAAAGACAGAGAATGGAGAATATTTAAATATTTTTAAGACTGATGTAAGTAGATTCTTAGAGCATACAGCACAGAAACAGACGCTTCGGTCCAACCAGTCCATGCCAAACATCATCCCAAACTAAACTATTCCCACCTACCTGTGCTCAGCCCATGTCCCTCCAAACCTTTCCCATTCATGTACTTATCTAAATGTCTTTTAAATGTTGTAATTGTACCCACATGCACCACTTCCTCAGGAAGTTCATTCTACACAAGAATCACTTCTCTGTCAAAAATATGCCCCTCGTGTCTTTTTTAAATCTCTCTCCTCTCACCTTAAAAATAAACCTCCTAGTCTTGAAATTTCCCATCTTAGGGAAAAATACCCCTCCCATTAACCCTTTCTATACCCTTCATGATTTTTTAAACTTCTATAAGTTCACGTCTCAACCTCTTAGGCTCCAGTGAAGAAAACTCTAGCCTATCCAGCTTTTCCTTATAACTTGAACCTTCCAAACCTGGTAACATTCTGGTAAAGCTCTTCTGAACCCTCTCTACCTTCATAACACCCTTCCTCGAATAGACCAACCAGAAGTGGACACATTACTCCAGAAGAGGCCTCACCAATGTCCTGGGCAGTCTCAACATGACGTCCCAACTCCTATAGTCAAAAATCTGAGCAATGAAGGCAGGAAGCTAAACATTTTCTTAACCACCCTGTTTATATGTGATGCAAATCTCAAAGGATTGTGGACCTGATCCCCTAGCTCCCTCAATTGTGGGGACAAAAGATAATCAGGAATGTCGAGTTGAGGCTAGAAACAGATGAGGCGTGTTCTAATTTGAAGGGTTGAATGGCCTACCCTCCTTCTTTGTTTATATTTTTATTTGTAAGATTGCCATGTTGGGCTGAGAATCCCATCTTGCTTATAATGCTCCTGTGAAGAACCTTGGGAGGTTTGTTTTTTTTAAAAGGTGCTGCACAATTATATATTGTTGCTGTTGTTGTTGTTGTTCTGTGCTATTGATGATTGAAGTGCTGGTGTTCGGTAAGAAAATGATGCACTTCCAGGAATAATTTGATAAAGTCCCTCATCAGGAACTGTTAAGTGAAATTGAACCAAAATTATTAACCCGGTTAAAGATTTCATTGAGTGGAAAGTCAGTGGAGAGTAGGGATAGACCACAGAATATGGAACAGCACAGGAACCAGCCCTCTACCCGACCATGTCTGCCCCAACCATGATATCATTCTAAGCTAATTTCATCTGCCTGCACATGGCCCATATCCCTCTGTTCAAGTCTGTTCAAGTGCCTGTCTAAATGTCGTCTTAAACATTGCTGTTGTATCTGCTTCTGCCACCTCCCTTGGCTGTGTCTTCCAAGCGTCCACCTGCCTCTCTGTAAAAAAAACTTCCCACATATATCTCCTTTAAACTTTTTTCCTCTCACCTTAAACCCATGCCCCCTGGTATTTGATATTTCCACCTGAGGAAAAAGACTTTGGCCGTCCACCCTATCCATGGCTCTTATAATTTCTTACACTTCTATCAGGTCAACCCTCAGCCTCCAACACTCAAGCGAAAACAATCTGAGTTTGTCCAACCTCTCCTTATAGCTAATACAGTCCAATCCAGGCAATATCCAGGTAAACCTCTTCTGCTTACTCCTTTCCAAAGCCTCCCCATCCTCCCACAATGCGTGCTGCACACAATGCTCCAAATGAAGCCAAAGTTTTATATAGGAGAAAGGCAGGCACTCCAAGTCTCAGGATGTGGCTAATAGTGGTCTATAGGGTCTATGCTGGAGCCTTAATGATTCACTATATTTATGAACAACTTAGAAGACTTGGTAGAAAGTCTCATGTCTAGATTTATAGAGAACACAAGAAGAGCTGGCATTGTAAGTAGTGGAGATGGATGAAAGCAGTGTGGATATTAATCAATTAAATGAGTGGACAAACATAATGTTGGAAAGTAAAAGGTCATCCTCTTTGAGTTTGAAAAAGATAGATCAGGATATTCCTAAATAGGGGAAAGCAGGAAGCTATAATGCTCAAAAACTGAGACGTCCAATTAAAATAGCTGGGTCAAAAAATAATTAAAGCAGGTTCATGCACTGCTAGCACTGAGATCGAGAGAATAGAGACATAGGAACAGGAGGCTGTTCAGCCTGTTACCCCAGTCGCAATGATCATGACTGATTGAACACTTCAAAAGCTTTTATATCCCCAGTCCCTGCTTGTCACAGGTGATCAGAAATCCATCAATGTCTACCTTAAAATACTCAAAAAGATCCACGTCAGGTCTCTGTGGTAGAGAATTTCAACTGTTTTCTGCCCTCTGGGGAAAGAACATTCTCTTCATCTTGGATCTGAATGGCATCCTCCTTATTTTCAAATTGTACCCCCTCGTGCTGGACCCCTCAGCCCTGGGAAGCATCTTACCTGCACGTATCCTTCCTTTCCCTTTCTTTTGTAAGTTTCAATGAGATCACTTCTCCATCTTCAAAACTCTACAGAGTACAGGCCCAGTTTGCCCAATCTCTCTCCATAAGACAGTCCTACTGTCCCAGGAACAAGAATGATGAAGCTTCGGTAAACTCCCTCAATGGCAATTATATCTTTCTTGAGATAAGGAGACCGAAACTGCTCACTACTCCAGGTGTAGTCTAAACAAACGCCAATACAATTACAGCAAGGTTTCACTGCTCCTGGACTCTCATTCTCTTGCAATAAAAGCCAGCACTCCATCAGTATTCCTGCATGTTACTTATTGACAAGGGCACCCCTAGTTCCCTTTACATGTCTACATTTTCCAACTGCTCACTATTTATACTACACTCTGCATAGTTGCTTCTCCTAACAAATTAGATAACCTCACATTTTTCCAGATTATATTCCATTTGCCATATTCTTTTCCATTCACTGAATCTGTCCAAGTCCTCCTGAAGCCACTTTATATATTCCTCACAAAGCACATTCCTACTTAACTTTGTATCATCTGTAAATTTGAAAATATTACATTTCTCCCCCGCTCCAGATCATTAATATATATTTTGAACAGTGGGGCCAAAATACTGATCCTTGCAGTATTAATCACAGCCTGCCAACATGAGAATAGAGCTTAAAAATGTGTTGCTGGAAAAGCGCAGCAGGTCAGGTAGCATCAAAGGAACAGGAGAATCGACGTTTCGGTCATAAGCTCTTCTTCAGGAATCATTCCTGAAGAAGGGATTATGCCCGAAACATCGATTCTCCTGTTCCTTTGATGCTACCTGACCTGCTGCGCTTTTCCAGCAACACATTTTTAAGCTCTGATCTCCAGCATCTGCAATCCTCACTTTCTCCTAACATGAGAATAGCCCATTTATCCCTATTCTCTGTGCTGTGAAAATGTAAGTTTTTTACTTCTATTGGCTTTTCTTTGTCAATTTTGTTAATAACACATTTATCAAGCATGATTTCCCATTTACAATCTATGATGACTATGCCCAATCAGATTATTAGCAAGAGGTGTCTATTCATCCATCACAATAGACACTAGGATTTCCCCTAATGCTGAGGCAAGGCTAACAAGTTAACAGTTCTCGATTTTCTCTATCACGAGGTGACATTTGTTACCTTTCAATCTGTAGGAACCATTCCACAATTTTGGAAAATAATCACCATTGTATGGACTATCTCCGAAGTCACCTTTTTCAAAACTCTGGGACATAATCCATCAGGGTCCTGGAGACTTGTCACTTTTCAGCTCCGTTATTTAGAGTACAGGGGTCCCATAGCAAATAGTTTGGTTTGGAATGCTCCCCCTCAGAATGCAGTGGAGCCAGATAAAACCGTGGCTTTCATAAAGGAGCTGGGTAAATATCTGAAGGAAGAAGGTTCCAGGGTATGTGGTATGAGTGTGAGAGTGAGATTTTCTAGCATGATATGATGGGCTGGATTGAATTGAATTCATTGTCATGTACCGAGGCACAGTGAAAAGCGTTGTCTTTGCAAACAATACAGGCAGACCACAGAGTTAAGGAGCACAGATAAGGAAATAATAGGTAAACAGCAGCAAAAACAAAAACACAGGTACAGGCGAACGTTAAGAGTTTGTGAGTCGTTTCAGTATTTGAACAAACTGTTTCGAAACCGGCTGGTGTGTGTATTCAGGCTCCTGTACCTTCTCCCTGATGGTAGAGGTTGTAGAAAAGCATTGCCAGGGTGGGATGGATCTTTGAGAATGCTGGCGGCCTTTCCTTGACATTGGGCCTGGTAGATGGATTCTGTACTTGGGAGGTTGGCCTTTGTGATCATCTGGGCTGAGTTCACTCTCTCTGTAACCATCTCCAATCTTGAATGGTACAGTTGCCATACCAGATAGTGATACATCCAGACAGAATGCTCTTGATGGTGCACCTATAAAAGTTGGCAAGAGTATTCGCCGTCATGCCAAATTTCCTCAGCTGCCTGAGGAAGAAGAGACGTTGTTGGACCTTTGTAACCAGTGCGTCCACATGAAGAGTCCAAGAAAGCTTGTTGTTAATGACCATTCCCAGGAGTTTGATATTGTCCACTCGTTCCACCCCTGTGCTATTAATATGTAGGGGAGCTTGAGTAGTATCCCGCCGAAAGTCAATAATGAGTTCCTTGGTTTGCTGGCATTGAGAGTTAGGTTGTTCTCAGTGCACCATTTTTCCAGGTCTTCCACCTCCCGTCTGTAGTCTGTTTCATTGCCATCTGAGATTGGACCAACTATGGTGGTGTCATCAGCGAACTTGTAAATAGCATTAGTCTGGTATTTGGCGATGCAGTCATGGGTATACAGTGAGTACAGTAGGGGGCTGAGTACACACCCCTGGGGGGGCTCCAGTGTTGAGTATTAATGAGGATGAAATATTGTCTCCAATCTTCACTGATTGTGGCCTGTGGGTCAGGAAACTGAGGATCTGGTTGCAGAGAGTGGGGCTTAGTCCGAGATCACTAAGTTTAGTAATCAGTCTTGAGGGGATATTAGTGTTGAAGCCTGAACTGTAGTCAATGAGTAGGATTCTTACGTAAGTGTTCTTGGTGTCAAGATGTTCGAGGGCGGAGTAAAGGACAAGTGATATGGCATTGGACGTGAATCTGTTGGTCTGATAGACAAATTGGAGTGGGTTCAGGAGTAGTAGGAGGCTAGAGTTGATTAAGTCCATGACCAGCCTTTCAAAGCACTTCATGACCACCGGGAGGTAGTCATTGAGACATGCTGCATGAGCCTTCGTAGACACAGGGATGATGTTGGCCATCATGAAACAGGCAGGGACAGTGGCCTGCTGCAGGGACAGGTTGAAGATGTCCAAGAAGACCTCTGCCAGTTGATCTGTGCATGCCCTGAATGTACGACTTGGTACTCCATCTGGTCCCATCACTTTCCTTGGATTCATATGAAGGAAAAATGATCTGACCTCTGATGCAGTGACTGGTGGGATAGGTTAATCAGGACTTGTTGGAATAGGTGTTACCTCTCCACTGAAATTCTGTTCAAAGTGAGCATAGATGGTGTTGAGACAATCTGGAGGGATGTGTCATCGTCTGCTATCCTGCACCGTCTCTTTTTAGAACCTGTGATATCATTCAGTCCTTGCCATAGTCGTCTGGTGTATCCTCTATCTGCACAGTAACCATTCTATGTGTACGTGTTTCTTTGATGGTATAAGCTACGTTCTAGATATACTGCTGTGCAAATCTATACAGAATTACACAAAGCCCTGTTTAGACCACATCACAAATATTATGTTCACACTGGGCGGCACAGAATAGATGCACTAAAAAGCCACTTGGGCTCCAAGGATTAAATTATACAAGGTGGTGTTGCATTGCCTAGACTTTAGAAAGTTTAGCTTTGATTTGTTGGATTTTTTAAGATATTAAAAAATTGATAGCATGTATATTTCTGTTGGTTGAGAAATCTTGGAGTAGATGAGTTAGATCCATCAGGGATTAAGATAGGGAAGAGTTGTAGATGGAAAGGATGTTAGAGGTTTGGAATTCAGCTCCCAGAAATTTCACTTGATGCTGGGTCAATTGTTATTTTTAAAACAACAGGAAGTTATCTGTTGACTGAAAACATTAATGGACATTAGGTGATGTTGGGTATACAGAGTTGGATCACAGATTAGCCCTGATCTCATTGAACAATGAAACACACTCAAAAGGCTAAATGTCCTAACTCTGGTCTTGATGAAGTGATAGTGTGTCCATGTATTACCAATGAGAGTCTCCCCATGCAATAGTACTGGCTTGGAGCTTATCCATGCATTGATGGATGTTGGTGTAACCTATGCTCTGATAGGGTTCTCAGACTCATTTATACACAAATGCTAGCCTTTCAATGCTCCAGACTATGTAGTTAAGCCAGAGGCATCAATGGTGGTGTTAAGGAACAAAATGTTAGAAACCAGGAAAGGACTTGAGCAAAATTGCTGATCTATAGGTGGTGCCAAGGATAGAGGGAGCTGAGGTAATGAAGTGATTTAAACACAAGAATAAGAATTATGTACAAGTCGGATACAAGGCATCAGGAGACTTGAAGCTCGTTGTGATCAGCAAGTGAGACGTGGTATAGAACACATTACAAGCTGCAGAAGTTTGGATATATTAAAATTTACAGCTACTGAAACATGGGATTACAACAAGTAAAACAATGGAATTGTCAATTCTGGCCCTGAAATAAAGATGGATGAAATTTTCAGCAGTAGACAGCCTGAGGTGGGAATGCAGGTGAATGGAGTTACAACAAATGGGAGTAGCTGGTCTTCATGATCGAGAGGATATGGGGTCAGGTGGGATGCCAGGGTTATGAACATAACTATAAGAATTGCTACCATAGATGATGGAATATGTGACGAGTGAAATGTTTTCACTGGGTAGATGATATTAATTTTCCTAATATTTCACTGGAAGGAATGTCACTTTGTCTCGGATTGAATGGACAAGTAATCAGTGGATGAGCAGCCAGAGACTGAAGAGACCAGGAACAGCAGATGGGAGATGGGGAGCACAGAGAGGGGACTAGAGGAAGCTCCCTGAGAATGAAACATGGCTATTAGTAATTCATGTTCTCTTAACCACAGAACTCTGTTGTAAGTCCCACTCCCCGCCAGTAAGGTTATCCCGGCATCACTGACTCCATGGAAGTTTTCTGTAGATCCTAAGCACTGGGATCTTGGATTGAGAACCACTAGAAATGCGGCAGTGATCACTTGTAATAGTAAAGTCACAAGATGCCAGGGCTACAAGTGGATAGATAAGAGTCAAACTAAGTGAAAACTGTTCCACTTGAGCTGGACAATGGAGGAGTGATATTTCGAGAAGAATAAAGTGCATGAAGGCACAGGAGAAAGGGGGAGGTGAATTCATTATGGCCAAGGTCACAGAGTGACATTTCTAACTTTGGTTACAGACACTTTGATACCACATGGTATAAATGGAAACCAGATTTACAGACGAAGGTGTGGTAAAGATGATGCAGATTTGATGGTACCATGTTGAATTTTTAATTTATTGGTTGAGCCCATAGCAAGTGAGAAGCTATAAGTTGATAAGAGAGAATGACAGCGGAAAGGTAACTCAGTTTGTGCCAGCGAATTTTAGTCTTTCAGGAATAAAATGACAGTCTCTGACCATTCATGCTATTATTCCACTGTGAAAGATGGAGGAAATGACAGAATCGGACCACCAGAAATTAATGGCATATCAATTTGAGAATGAAACATCTCTCGGACTGTGAAAGATCCATCAATTGTGACACCACCACAATAAGCGAGTGATTTAATGAAACAGAACAAGACAGTCTGTGCGCTTTAGGCTTCTGATGATGTTGCATATAAATAGTAGTGTCTCAATCCTCAGCATACTGTCGACCCTCTCATCATTAAACTAGACTGTACTGGTTTGACGAGAATGAGGTCTCTAGTTTGGTTGCAGTCTATGATTTGAATTGCTGCCAAAAATTGGAAACAGAAAATCACCTTTCCTTTCACAAAAACTGGGGAAAATGTTGAGAGTGACTCACACAGTTACACGGAAAAACAGGAAATAGGCTCCATCTGTGTTCTGTCCCCATCATATAAGCCTGTGATAAACAGCACCAGGTGGAATATTTTGGGGTCTGATCTAGTTTATTGCAAGATGTGGTTGCAGAATTGGACAGGAAATCCAGCAAGACATGTCTTGACATCGAGATCATCTCCATCTGATTTTTATGCTTTTCACAAGTGGCAGTGAAATCCATGTGGGGCAGTCAGACAGCCATGTCTCAAAACCTTGAGGGGAGTGGTCCATATCGAAGTCTGTGGAACCAGCGTTCAGTCAGGGGGTCCTGGTTCACTATGTCAAGGGCAGCCTCTGATACCAGTCCGGGGGATTGTCTACAGACAGGTATCCAGGGAATGGATCGCAGACAGTGCATTGGCTCCATGGCAGTGATTCAGAGGCATTGGGTTAAAACATAGATGTCTAAGCATGGGCTAGGGTGTGGGCACACCTTGCCCAGAGCTGCCCGATCATGGTTAACCAAAGGGTCAGTCTGTCGGGGGAAAGTTGGTGGGTGAGGGAAGTGCACCTGAGGCTGCAGGACGGAGACTCGGCAGATCTGACATCAAGACTGAGAGCGCAGACTCTGGGCAATGACATAGTGCGTTTGTGAAACGGGTGTAGGGTGGGAGCTGGAGGATTTGAGGGGAGTGGGTGACACTATAAAGCACGGCTGGGAAGAGGGTAACTTGGGAGAGGGCATCATTCATGGCCAGGAACACCCTGGTGTTCAGGGGGCAAAGGGGGAAGTGAGATTAGAGGCAGCATATGGCCACAACTGGCATGGTCACCCCATATACCAGGGGCTGGGTGGGAAAGGAGGAGCAGGAGCAGCCTCATATAGACTAAGGTTGGATGGTGATTGTGGGACAGGCTATAAGAAAGGGGATGTGGATGTTCAGGGACTCAGTGGTACATTCAGGCTGGGGCTGGAACTGCCTCCCTGAGGACCATTCACTGTCACCGGCCATCGCACTTGCTCAATGGGGAAGGAAATGGCTGTGAGCTCACTTAGGGGGAGGGGGTGGACATGACACAGCCTGTGAGGTAGGGGCCTGCAGAAAACACACTGACCACAGGATTTTTAAAGGGAACAAACATTGGCCCTGGGCCCATGCAATGTACAACACACAGGCCCCAGGCTGACCAATCCCTGGCCATGCTACACCATTGAGTCTTTCTGTGCGTTTCACCTCTTGGGTACTGCCACTGCTGGCCAACTCTCTGCCAGCTCCACCTTTGCGCACAGAAGGAACCAAACATTAGAGATGCTGAATGACAGAGGGATAAAGGTGTCGCCATGAGCCAGTGCCTTGTGTAGACATCGCTCCGCCTGCCCTCTGCATATCCCTGCACCCTCTGGCATCTCGAGGTATTGCTGGATGGTGTGAACATTCATTTAATGCCTTCACCGAGACTCTGACAAGCAGTGAAGGTTAACACCAGGAATGTTTGTGCAGAAACTGAGGGTGACGCTCAAGATATATTTCACTGGTGCCACCAAAGTGCCCTCAATAGGTTTCCCTCTTTCTCTCCCTCCTCCTCCACCTTATTGCAGTCCCTGGTTCTGCAGTTAGGATGGTAGGAGTCTGCTCACTACTGGAATCCATTCGCCCTGGATGTTGGTCAGGTGACCCCAGGGGGTGGCACTTGTGTCTGGGGTTAGACGCACCAAGGGTCTTCTTTCCAGAAGCAAACTGACCCTCCATAGCTGGAACGTTCAAGGGTTAGAGGGGAGTAGATAAGGTCGAGCTGGAGTGGGGTGGGGTGGGGGGAATGTTGTGGGAGGGGGGGGTGCCTGCCATCTCTGCAGCATCCTGAGTGGAAAATGCCGGGGGACCGGTGTGTGGATTTATCTCAGTCTGGGTTCATAGAATACAGAACAGTACAGCACAGAACAGGCCCTTCAGCCCACGGTGTTGTGCCAACCATTGGTCTTCATGTAAGGTAAACCTAATGTACGAACCCTCAAATTTCTGTGACCATATGCATGTCCAGCAGTCTCTTAAATATCCCCAATGACCTCGCTTCCACAACTGATGCTGGCAACGCATTCCATGCTCCCACAACTGTCTGTGTAAAGAACCCACCTCTGATATCCCCTCGTGTTAACAATTTCTGCCCTGGGAAAAAGTCGCTGGCTATCAATTCTATCTATGCCTCTCATTATCTTGTACACCTCAATTAGGTCCCCTCGCCTCCTCCTTTTTTCCAATGAAAAAAGTCCGAGCTCAGTCAACCTCTCTTCGTAAGATAAGCCAGGCAGCATCCTGGTAAACTTCCTCTGAACCCTCTCCAAAGCATCCACATCTTTCCTATAATAGGGCGACTAGAACTGGACGCAGTATTCCAAGTGCGGTCTAACCAAAGTTTTATAGAGCTGCAACACAACTCACGGACCTTAAACTCAATCCCCCTGTTAATGAAAGCCAAAACACCATATGTTTTCTTAACAACACTGTCCACTTGGGTGGCAATTTTAAGGGATCTATGTACCTGCACACCAAGATCCCTCTGTTCCACCACACTGCCAAGAATCCTGTCTTTAATCCTGGACTCAACTTTCAAGTTCGACCTTCCAAAATACATCACTTCGCATTTATCCAGGTTGAACTCCATCTGCCACCTCTCAGCCCATCTCTGCATCCTGTCAATGTCACGCTGCAGCCTACAACAGTCCTCTATACTGTCAACGACATCTCCGACCTTTGAGTCGTCTGCAAACTTGCTAACCCATCCTTCAATCTCCTCATCCAAGTCATTAATAAAAATTACAAAGAGTAGAGGCCCAAGAACAGAGCCCTCTGGAACACCACAACTTCCAGGCAGAATACTTCCCTTCCATTACCACTAGCTGTGTTCTGTCGACCAGCCAATTCTGTATCCAGACATCTAAAATTCTCTGTATCCCATTCCTCCTGACCTTCTGAACGAGCCTACCATGGGGAACCTTATCAAATGCCTTGTTGAAGTCCATATACACCACATCCACCACTGGACCCTCATCAACCTGTCCAGTAACATCTTCAAAGAACTCAATAAGATTAGTGAGGCATGACCTACCCCTCACAAAGCCGTGCTGACTGCATTTAATCAAGCCATGCTCTTCCAGATGGTCATAAATCCTATCCCTCAGAATCCTTTCTAACACCTTGCAGATGACAGACGTGAGACTGACTGGTCTGTAATTGCCGGGGATTTCCCTATTTCCTTTCTTGAAAAGAGGAATTACATTTGCCTCCCTCCAGTCCTCAGGTACAACTCTGGTGGAGAGCGAGGATGCAAAGATATTTGCAAGCGGCGAAGTAATCACATTTCTCGCTTCCCAAAGCAGCCAAGGACAAATCTGGTCTGGCGCTGGCGACTTGTCAATCTTAATGTTTGCCAAAATTTTCAGCACATCAGCTTCCTCTATCTCTATCCGTTCCAGCATGCACACCTGCTCCTCAATGGTTTCATTCACTACAAGGTCCTTTTCTTTAGTAAAGACTGAAGCAAAAAAACTCATTTAGGGCTTCCCCTACCTCCTCAGACTCTATACACAAGTTCCCTATGCTATCTCTGATCGGCCCTATTCTTTCTTTGATCTTTCTTTTATTCCTCACATACGTGTAAAATGCCTTTGGATTCTCCCTAATCCTTCCTGCCAAGCCTTTTTTGTGCCCCCTCCTGGCTCTCCTCAGACCATTTTTGAGCTTCTTCCTCACCTGCCTGTAATCCTCTAGAGCTGAGCAAGACCCTAGCTTCCTCCACCTTATTTAAGCTGCCTTCTTTCTTTTGACGAGAAGCTCCTCTGCTCTTGTCATCCAAGGTTCCTTTATCTTACCCCTTCTTGCCTGTCTCAGAGGAACACATTTATGCATCACTCGCAACAACTGTTCCTTAAACAGTCTCCACATGTTTATAGTGCCCTTTCCATGCAACAATTGCTCCCAGTCCATGCTTCCCAACTCACGTCTGATAGCATCATAGTTTCCTTTTCCCCAATAAGTATCCTCCCATTGTGCCTGCTTCTCGCCTTCTCTATAGCTATGTAGAATGTGAGGTAGTTGTGGTCACTATCACCAAAATGCTCTCCCACTGCAAGATCTGACACCTGCCTCGGTTCATTGCCGAGCACCAAATCCAAAATGGCCTCTCTCCTCGTTGGCCTGTCAACGTACTGAGTTAGGAAACCCTCCTGAACACACCTTACAAAAACAGCTCCTTCCAAACCATCTGCTCGAAGGAGGTTCCAATCAATATTGAGAAAGTTAAAGTCACCCATTACAACAACCCTACGACATTCACACTTTTCCAAAATCTGCCGACCTATGCTTTCTTCAATCTCCCTGCTGCTACTGGGGGGCCTGTAGTAAACCCCTGATGAGGTGACTGCTCCCTTACTGTTCCTAATTTCCACCCATACTGACTCAGTAGGCAGGCCCTCCTCGATAGTGGTAACGTCTGTAGCTGTGATACCCTCTCTGATTAGCAGTACTACACCCCCTCCTCTTTTTCCCCCCTCCCTATTCTTTTTAAATGTTCTAAACCTTGGAACATTCAGCAACCATCCCTGCCCCTGAGAAACCCACGTCTCTGTTATGGCCACAACATCATAGCACCAGGTACTGATCCATGCTCTAAGCTCATCACTTTTATTCCTGATACTCCTTGCATTAAAGCAAACAGACTTTAACCGATCCCTTGGTTCTTTCCCAGGAAATTCCTTCCCACTGGCTGCGCTACCTCTTACTATTGCCTCATCTCCATCAACTCTCACCACCAGTATATAGCTCAAGTTCCCACCCCCCCGCCATACTAGTTTAAACCCTCCTGAACCACTCGAGCAAACCTTCCACCCAGGACATTGGTCCCCTTCCAGTTCAGGTGCAACCCGTCCTTGAGGCACTGCCTGACTTCCTTATAAGGGAGGGGACACCTGGACTAAGCTCAAGGTTCCCTGCGCCCTCTCGCTGTGCCTGCAGCCCTGGTGACCAATGGGTGGGTAAATATGGTCACCTCTCTGAGCATCTCCAAGGGAGCTCTCCATGCCAACCACCAACCTGTCCCTTGGGGCAGCCAGACAGTAGTAGGATTTACTGCTTTGCTGTAGCTTCTATCGTCTTCCATATTCTGTTTGATATTCAGATTTTCTCACTGCCTTGGTGCTGTTTTAATGTATTACTTTCTTCATCTGACAGGGCCAAAGTACCTTAAACCAGTTTGACAAAAATAAACAAGTGAAGTTTGTGAACATTTTCCCCAATCCTCTGGCTCTTGTCATCTGCTTTGGAAATGGAAGTAAATTCTTGAAAAGAAATGAGCAAATGCAAACTTTGGCATTTTATTCAGTTTGCAAAGTATCAAGATGTAGACTGTGATTTCTAAGATTGGCAGACCACTGGGAGATGAACAGAGGAACCTCAGACCCAAAAGGACGTATCCTAGAGCCCTTTCATGCTTGAATACGTTAACTTATCTGTGATAGGATGATTAAGTCTCTGCTAAACAAGGAACCAGCCTTCCATACATTAACAAAAGTGAGTGATAAAGCCTTCATTGCCCCGTACATTTTGCAAAGGGATGACAATGATTTGTTGCTTTTTCTGATAGTAAATCTTATGAGGGTAAAAATATTCAACATGTACTTCTTAGCAGCTCACAGAGTGGGCGATTAGAGTTCTGAGTTAGGATTAAGGTTGCCTTGCTTGAAGAAACAATAGATAACTCAAAGATGTGGAGGAAGACCATTCTTGATCCCAGTTCCAAAAGTAACAGAACTCACTTTCACCAAAAGTAGAAAACTCTTTACAGATTATTATATTCCTTTCATTGTGTTCTCTTTTGCTGGCCATGTAGTTTTGTCATATAAATGGTTTTAGCCTGAAACCATGAGGAAAACTGGCCTTGTTGCTATGAAACCTAGTTGTCTGACAACAGAACAGCCAACACATTCCTTTTAGGGCCTACTTTAGTCTCCCCAGTTTGAATTTTATGTCCACACTTTGCCAACTCTCCTCACAATTTGTCAGCAAATGACCTAATACTTAATAAGCTATCTTCAAACCCTAACCAATGCCTGTTGAATGAGTGATTAGCCCTGGGCAACATCAGATAATGAAAATGGTTTATAAGAGTTGCTTCCTGCATGATAATACTGCGGAAAGAATAACTTCTACACAATTAGGAACTGAATTTTGTTGTAGAAAGATCACTCTTTTAGTCAAAAAATGTAAATGATGGCCTACTTCTGTCAACTGCTGAACCTAATGAAAGGAAAGAAATAGAACTCTCGCTCTGGGGTGAGTGACGTTGGTTTAAATTTAGATCCTGGTTTCTGGAATTGAATGACTGACTGAATAAATAAAACACCACAAGAAATATACTGCTGCTCAGGTCTAAGGAGACCACTATTCATTAGAACGCTGTTGAGTGAAAGCTGAAGTTTCAGCCTAGCTGTCCACTCAACACTAATTGATGGCGTGACTATTTGTTGTAGTTTAGCAACAATCTCAAAAGGGTTTATGAAGTCCTGATGTTGTGAAGCACTGATAATAATGAGGATTCTCACTAAGAGTTGGTGTCGGTCACAAAAGTGAATGTCCAAATCTATATGGTGAAGGAGGTTTATAAAATCATGAGGGGCATGGATACAGTGAAGAAGCAAAATTCAACACAAATAGTTTGAGGCTGTTGGTGACCGGGTCAAGTATCAGTACCCCAGAAGTAGGAACCAGGAGCAAGAGAAACCTCTCACGCTGTCTGCCATTCAATAAGATCATGGTTGATCTAATATTTCAACACCTAAATTATAAAACAGCTTCTGCAGCAAATATGAACAAAAGAACAGGGATTGTTCATTCATGTCCTTGAGACTTTCTACGCCAATTCTGAATCGTAGCTGATCACATACTTTTTCTCGTACTGTGCCAGAGAGTCATGAGTTCAGGTACATAGTTCTTTGAAAGTTGTGTCACAGGGAGACAGGGTGGTGAAGAAGATGTTTAGCATGCTTGTCTTCATTGCTCAGACCATTGAGTATAGGAGCTGGGAGGTCATGTTGAGGCTTGTACAGGACATTGGTGAGGACACTTATCGTGCCATAGAGTCATAGAGATGTACAGCATGGAAACAGACCCTTCGGTCCAACTTGTCCATGCTGACCAGATACCCCTAAATTAATCTGGCTCCTTTTGCCAGCACTTGGCCTATATACCGCCAAACCCTTCCTATTCATATACCCAGCCAGATGCCTTTTGTTCTCCTGCTCCTCGGATGCTGCCTGACCTGCTGTGCTTTTCCGGCACTACCCTCTCGACTACCTTCCTTCCTGTTGCACTCAATGCCTCGAATCAAAAAGCTCTGGATCTCATTTTCTTTTTTAATCACTTTCTTCACCTACCCTGCTCCCTTCAATTATTGCTGCACATATGCCCTCAGGTTTCTCTGCTCCTATACCCGCTTTAGAATTGTATCATTTATTTTATATTGCCTATTCTTCCCACCAGATGTATCATTTCACAATTCTCTACATTAAATTTCATCTGCCCATCAGCCTGCCTTTCCATCAGTTTATTCATTTTGTCTTGAGGTCTGTTACTATCTTCCCCATTACTGCATATTCTGCGTCATCTGCAAATTTGAAATTTCACCTTCAATGCTCAAGCATATTTGAATAATTATACAGCGAAATGGTAAAATGCCTCAATTGCCATTGGTGCTGATGTTCTATACATTCTTAAATGAATACATTTCAAATATATTAGAAACTCTCATATGTAAAGTGACTATATGAACATAAAATATCAACAGTTTGTTCTCTACTAGCTGCACTGTCTTGAAATTGTTTAACTCTTTAACCTCTCCAGCTGTCAGTTTTTCTGATGGAAATGCTGGCCTTTACTGCATTTGCTGTTAAATATTTATTGCTTCAGCTTTATTCACTTTGATATATCAAAATAAAAGACATAGCTGGTAAATTTGTCAGCTGCTTTATGTCTCTGTAAAATCAAGACTTGATAGGAGGCATGTTAGACACCACAGGTCCCCAGAAGTTTACATTTCATACATAGTCAGATGCAGCAGGGGCAGGTTGAACAAAAAGGTGAAATTAAAGAGATATATGAAGGAAATTCTAGAAGGAAAAGGAGAACAAATGAGCTGAGCATAAATTATATCAAAACAAGATTAGAGCTGTCCATTGGTGGAAAGCAACATAAATAAATATTGTTTGGTAATTTTGTAAGCCATCATAAGCCATATGGAACCCTTTGGACATGCAAAATTAATGCTCTACTTCAGGGTTTTAGTTACTAGAAAACATATGATAACATTATACTATTCAATATTGAACACACATATACATGCCAGGAATTTGACATTGTACAGACAAAGATTTTCATAGATGTTGTAAACAACAATCCATCATCAGCGTTGTAAAAAGTGACTTGCATTTGTAGAATGCTTTTCACAGCTTTGAGATGCTTCAAAGTTCTTCAGAGCTAATGAATTACTTCTGAAGGTGCAGTCAGTATTGTTAAGTAAGGACCATTGTCAATTTATGTATGTCAAGGACCAGAACCAGCCGTGTGATCAATGGCCACGTTAATGCATTTTGACTGTATTAATTGAGGGAGAAATGATGATCAGTGCATTAGAAGTAAGATGCAGTTCTTCAAAGACTGGATTGTTTAAGTTCCCTTGAACAGGCAGACAACTCTGTGTCTCCTCTAACAGATGGAAGCTCTGGCAGTGCAGTCTTTCCTCAGTTTTGTACTGAAGTATTAGCCTCACTTGGGTGCTTAAGTCTTGGAAGTGGGACCTTTTGAGCCAGAGGCAGAAGTGCAACAATGGAACCAAGCTCATGCGTTTGGAATGACACTGGACCATCTAACTTTTGCATTTATGGTCTGAATTCCTGTATTGACAGAAGTTAACATCGTTATGTGAAAACAAAATTTAGACATCACCTTTTACTGCATGGTTCTATCCTGGACTGGATACACAAACATTAAGAATAAATGCAGGCTGGAGGAGGCTGCTCCACGCTCTGAGTATAAAGAAAAGGAAAATTTCTCCTGGATTTAACAAGTTACTAAGTTTTGACTATTTGAGTACAGTCCACTCTTTTAAAATAAGATTGCCTAAAACGATTTAAAATGGGATTGTTAGACCAAATGTTAGTTTTAATTCATTCAACCAAAAAGTATAGGGAAACCTAAATGAAGGCCATTCTCGGCTTCCTTTAGGCTGCAGAAGTTTCTTTTACATTCCATAATTAACAGAAATATACTTATCAGAAACTTTAGTCAGCATTTTAATGATTATTGAGAAGGTAATTTTCCAATTTAAGATAGATTAGATTAGATTAGATTACTTACAGTGTGGAAACAGGCCCTTCGGCCCAACAAGTCCACACCGCCCCGCCGAAGCGCAACCCACCCATACCCCTACATTTACCCCTTACCTAACACTACGGGCAATTTAGCATGGCCAATTCACCTGACCTGCACATCTTTGGACTGTGGGAGGAAACGGGAGCAAACCCACGCAGACACGGGGAGAACGTGCAAACTCCACACAGTCACTCGCCTGAGGCGGGAATTGAACCCGGGTCTCTAGCGCTGTGAGGCAGCAGTGCTAACCACTGTGCCACCGTGCCGCCCACAGCATGGTGGCACAGCAATTAATTTTGTGAACATTGACTGGATTCTAGTTACTTTCTCTCATGTGCTTTTCATTATCCTGTGTGCTTGATTTTAATGAATCTGTAATTTTCTATGTGTTCACTTGGCACAAACCAAATGCTTTATTCAATATCGCGAGCTACACATTGAGGTTCTGATCTGGAGAATCTTGCGCTGTGGGTATTTGCACATACACTGCCCCTGAGGTTATTTGCTGCTTATCTCTAAATAAGACTGCTTCATCCTTCTGACCTGTTTTATTAACATCTGCACATAGTGGGTTATCACATTCTACTCTCTAGTGTAGCATTGAAGACCTCATTCTTTGCATACTCATCCCCCACTCTGGTGTCTTCTCTCTTACTGCTGTCAGGTGCATTTGGTCAATTACATCATCATGATTTAAATGAATCACATTTTATCACTAAAATCGGTGAGACGGCCATTACAGGTCACAGTCCAGTAGTTGTCCTATGGCAGAGTTTGCAGGGAATTAGATGAAAGACTATTTTGCAAGGACAGGACTGGTGTACAAACGAATGCACATTGAATTATTCTGATTCAAAATTGCCAGAGGTATCAGAACCCAGGCTCAATGACAAGCCTTAAATAGTTGGAAGAAACTAGAATGAAATTCATTGTTTGGAAAGCACTGGAAAGGGGGGAAAATACCATTATAGAGACACACCTTTATCAGATGACAGATTTTCTAATCCCTTACCCAAGGAATTGGCAAGGTGGGGCGGGTGGAGGGGGAGGTGGCTTTGCTTATGCTTTCTTGGAGGACAGAAGTCCCAAAACATCCAAGGTCGAGAATGTGGCTTTCAGGGGAGCCAGGCATTTCTCTATGAATGTGGTGAATGTATCACCAGGTAACTGCATGACACAAAAGAGAGAGAAGGCATCATTCCCAGTGGTTAGATGTGGTGTAGAATAAATTAAGCTGACAGCAGAGTTACAGCTGAGAATCGCAGTAGAATGAAGAGAAGTGCTGAAGAGTTGGTAGCGCCTGGATGTTTCCCAATCTGGGTGAAATGTGGTGAATGTGGAGGCAGTGCAGAGGGGAAGACGATTCAGGCAATTGTGAGAGTGCCAGAGTATGAGCCTTGGTGGGAGGTAGGTGCAGGAGCAGAGATCATTTAAGTGTGAAGTAACAGAGAGAAGGGTGTGGCACTTACTCTGATGACGTGGAGAAGGTCATTAACCTTCTGATATCAGTGGTGATATCAGAGCAGTCTGTCAGGGTCTGGTCCCATGGCATCCTCTGGTGTTCCTCTTCCGCACTCACTCCTTGAGAAGAACCCAACAGGTCTCTGTCAGAGGATCACATTGCCATCTTTCACCTTTTTGATGTGTCACAATCTGCCCACAAACAAGGTGACTTTGCAATGCCAGTCCTTATCCGTGCATATAGCAGCTATTCAAAGATGGTATAGGTGCAAAGGATGCCAGTCTTTTCAGTGGGATTTCCACCGAGTGGCAAGTTGTTCTGGGAATGGTTGGGTGGTGAAATGAGACCAAGAATCAGATGTGAGGGGCTAGGCAGGTACTTAATGTGGTGGGTTTGGTAAGAAACAGAGTGAAATCTTGTTCAGTCTTAAAAATCCACCCGAAATACCTGATATGACACCCAATTAGCCAAAAACAACCCAGAAAATGCAGCCCCAAGTAATGACTGGATTAGTGTAAAGGTGAAGAGTCTGCTTCGATAAGTCCCTTGAGGGAAAGAAGCCTACTATTCTTGTTCTTTCTGCCCTAAACCCACAGCTGTATGAGTGGCCTTTAGTGGCCCTCTGAAATGGCCTATACAGCTCTGTGCTTCACTCAAGAAAGCAGCTCAGCATTGCCTCCTTCTGGAGTGAATAATAAATGTTGCTGAATCCTAACCCGTGAGCTCCACATTCTGTTACCAAATTTAAGTATTATGTTATTGCCACAGGTTGTATTGGACGGGAATATCAGATACAGACTTAAAGCCATTTGATAATTGATTTGTAGGCAGTTGCTACGAAGCTATAACTAAAGATCCTCATGAACAACGGTTTCAAACTTATTTTTAATGCCTACAAGAACCTGTTACAATAATGAAAGATGCATTTTAATGGCCTATTATTGTATTTATGAGTGACGTTTTTATAATGATAGCAACACATAGCTCTCTTGAGTCCACAAATACCTTCCTTCCCACCTATCCACTCAACCCTCCCCATCATCATCAGTCCCCATCTGCACCCCCATCGCCATCCCACCTACCTTTCCTCCAGCCCCACCCCCTTATCTATCTCCCAGCCCCCTTCCCCCTTCACATTCCTGATGGAGGGCTTGCGCCCAAAATGCTGACTCTCCTGCTCCTCAGATGTTGCCTGACCTGCCGTGCTTTTCCAGTACCATCTTTTTGACTCTGACACTCCAGCATCTGCAGTCCTCACTTTCTCCTGGTCTGCATTGGCAGCATCACTAGGGATTGGGGCCAACCTTGCAGAATTGGCTCAGAGTCTCCAGAGTTTGACAATCAATCTCCTGCACACTGCTCTCAACGACCCAGGAGAAAACCAGTGGTGCAAACTCTTTTCTGTTTTAAAGAGCTGCATTCCTGGTTCTCAGAATACTGGCAATGGGGATGAAGAAGTTGAGATAGCAGAGGTTGGAGGATGAAGATCACATGGTGAAACCATTGGGATGTGTCAGAACACAATTTTAGACATTAAAGGCTTCAAGGGATATATGGAGAGAAAGTGGGAATACAATGGCATTGAGACAGAGAATTAGCCATGATTGTATTGAATGTCGGCTTGTAGGGCCGAATGGCCTACTCATGCTCCTAGTGTCTATGCTTTCTATGTTTCAAACAGAGTTTGTGATTCAAATCACACTGACTTTCATAAGACTGAGATCTTCATACGTAACCCAGGATTTGCATGCCACTTTCGAATCCGTTCCTTGTCAGGATTTAATCATTGCTCCCGTAGACTACATCCCAGGGACCTATTATGTGGCATCCAGTTGCCAATAGTCATGCAAGAGCATCTTCCTCATCTGGGCTAGGTTACTCACCCTGTATAGTTCCCGAGCGAAATACATTTTACAAACTTCATAAACAAAACAGCTAGGAAGACTGTCAGAACATTAATCAGAGGATCTGTAACTGAGGAGGGGCAATGTTTTATTTCCCCGAGCTAGGTTTAGACTTAACACTTCTGCCTAAACAAATTCAGAGTGTCAGCCAATCCGACTTATTCCAATTTGATCGAATGTTATCGAATGGACTATTCTGACTTCCTTAGAGGAAGTATTAAAGTGGTATATTTTATCTTTGTGTAAGTTAAAGGTAGTTTATCAGTGGAGTAATCTGTTGCTGCAGCAGAGTGATATAATGTTCTAAATCCAGTTTGATGGTGATTCATTATGTATTTCTCTGCAGAATACCAGAAATCTTTCTGGACAGCCTTTTGCAGATTTACTGTGAACTTCTGAAAAAAATAGGATCCATTTTAAATTAATCTTATTGCAATAAACTGAGGGGCAAATGAATAAAGGAAGGGAGCTCGCTCAATCCTTATCTCCTGGGAGATTAACAATTTGGAGTATCTGTTAAATATCTGAATAATTCAGGAAAACCTTCCTGAGGCTTGATTCGGAGATGCCGTAGTTGGACTGGGGTGTACAAAGTTAAAAATCACACAACGCCAGGTTATAGTCCAACAGGTTTAATTAGAAGCACACTAGCTTTCGGAGCGACGCTCCTTCATCAGGGGACAATCACCTGATGAAGGAGCGTCGCTCCGAAAGCTAGTGTGCTTCCAATTAAACCTGTTGGACTATAACCTGGTGTTTTGTGATTTCTAACTTCCTGAGGCTTGATCATAACAGTTGTCAGTAGACAGGAAGGAGGCTGGAAGAACACAGCAAGCCAGGCAGCATCAGTCCTGAAGAGGGGTTACACCTGAAACGTCAATTTCTGCACCTCCTGATGCTGCCTGGACTGCTGTGTTCCTCCAGACTCCTGCCTGATCCTCCTGATGCTGCCTGCCTTGCTGTGTTCCTCCAGCCTCCTGCCTGTCCCTCCTGATGCTGCCTGGCTGGCTGTGTTCCTCCAGCCTCCTGCCTGTCCCTCCTGATGCTGCCTGGCTGGCTGTGTTCCTCCAGCCTTCTGCCTGTCTACTTTGGATTCCAGCATCTGCAGTTTTTTTTTTGTCCCTAACAGTTGTCAGGCTGACAATATCATTGTCATCTCTCCACTGCACGCTTTCTCTCCATTTGTGCGTTTTCTTCAATTTCTTCCCATTTCCTCTTGTCCTTTCCTCACTCACATTGTTTGGAGGGACGGATGCTAACAGTTGCTTAATGGAAAGCTTAATGGAAAAGATCCAGGCACTGGCTTTCCTTAGACTATCTGAAGGAAGGCTCCTGATGGATGGGCACAGCAGAGGCGAGGCTGGCATTTGACATCCATCCCTAATTGCCCACGAGTGGAGTGGCCATTTCAGAGGGTGTTTAAGAGACATTAGCGTGGTGTCTCATATTGGATAAGGGTGGCAGATTTCCTTTCCTAAAAACTGATGGAATTTGATTGAAAATTGCTGATAGTTGTCATGGTCATTGAGATAGTTGTCATTGAGACTAGCGTTATAGCCAAGATTTACGCATTAAATTTAAACTCCAGAAGCTGCAATGGTGGGACTTGAACTGATATCTCTAATTAGCTCAAACTAATTAGGCCAATGAGATTATCGCTACACCATCTGTCCCAGTCAGTATCTACGAATGTTTTTGGAAGAGAATATTCCAAGGTGGGCCAATCAAAACTGAAAGAGTAAATGTCCTCATCCTTGTGCAATGAGTGCAAAGCTGCCTTTCCCCAACACCAGAGAAGCTGGTAGATAAGTGGGGGTGGTGGGGGACTTGGGGGTGGGGGTGGGGAGGTGGTTGTGAAATCAGATGCCATTCCCAAAGAACAACTAGAGAAAGAGTCGGCCCCCCCCCTCCGACAGATCGACAAAATTGTCTTTGTGTTGAAGCTCAGGTAATGGGAGAGATATTAAATTAATATTTTATGTCGGTCGTTACAGTGGAGAAAGAAATGGAGGCTGGAGATCTCGGGGAAATAATTATTGATGTTTTGAGAACAGTTCACATCACAGAAGAAGTGCTAGAGATCTTAGAAAACATAAAAGTGGATAAATCTCCAGGATGTGATCCAGTGTATCCTAAGACATGGTGGGAAGTTAGGGAGGAAATTGCCTTTGGTAGAAATATTTGTATTATCTATAACCACAGGTTTGGTGCCAGAGCACACGAGGGTTGCAAATACTGTGCCTTAATTTGGTAAATGCTGTGATGAGAAGCCTAGGAACTATAGACCTACGAGGCTGACTTCGGTTGATTTGATTTTGACTTGCTTTTATTGCCATGTGTACTCAAGTACAAATATACAAGTGTACAGTGAAAAGTGTATACTGTGTCCAACACAAGGTGCTATCTTAGGTGTAAGTAGCCAGGTACAGAATCTTAAGAAAAAGGAAGAACAAAGTTAAAAGTTAAACATTGCAGTAATTCTGGTATAGCAAAAAACACACAAAGTTACATGTTGCAGACCTTCTTAGGTTTTAGTCAAAAATAAAGAAATAAAGCTGAAAGTTCACACATTACAGTCCTTCTTAAGTGCTTAGCCATAGTGAGACCACACTGCGAGCAATCACCTCCAAATCAGATATCAATGTTGAAGCCATGTTAGGCTGAGACATCGCTACTTACAGTGAGAGACCAGCATGCCGTGCTTAGGGACCACCACACTGGGCCACGGAGACATCGCCACACCAGGCTGAGATTAGATTAGATTCCCTACAGTGTGGAAACAGTCCCTTTGGCCCAACCTGTCCACACTGACCCTCCAAAGAGTAGCCCACCCAGACCCAGTTCCCTCTGACTAATGCACCTAACACTACGGGCAATTTAGCATGGCCAATTCACCTGATCTGCACATCTTTGGATTGTGGGAGGAAACCGGAGCACCTGGAGGAAACCCATGCGGACACAGGGAGAATGTGCAAACTCCACACTGACAGTCACCCAAGGCTGGAATCGAACCTGGGACCCTGGTGCTGTGAGGCAGCAGTGCTAACCACTGAGCCACTGTGCCGCCCTGATAGGCCACGGAGACATCGCCATTCCAGGGCAAGAGACCACCATACTGGGCCACAGAGATCACCATGCCAGGCTAAGAAACCAGCATGCTGGGACACGCAGAGATTGTCACACCAGGCTGAGAGACCATCATGCTGGGTCACTGAGAGATAGCCATAGCAGGCCAAGAGGCCACCACACTGGACTGAGAGACCACCATGGCAGGCAAAGAGACTGCCATGTCAGATTGAGATATCGCCAAGTTGGGACAGTGAGAGATCACCATTTTGGGACAGAGAGAGGTCACCACATTCGGACAGTGAGGGATCACCACATTCGGACAGTGAGGGATCACCACGTTGGGGCAGTGAGAGATCACCATATTGGGCCGAGAGATCATCATGCTGGTCTGGACTGAAACCCCTCCTCACCAGTCTGGGAGGTTGCCTCACTGGGTCTGTGCTGAGTTTGATGCTGGGAGTCCAAGTCCAGGAGTTGAAAGAAGAGGGAAAAAATACACAAACAAGGACAAAAATCATTGAAATAATAAAAAGGAAATGAACGGAGTAGATACGCTCTGTCTGAATCATCCTACTCCATCACTACCTTAGATCCACAAACTGAAGCTGTTGGAGGTGATACCGAAAAGTAGGATTTACACTCATATGTGGAGACAAGGACTGATTAGGGAGAGTCAGCATGGTTTTGTGTGAGGGAAATCATGTCTCACAAACTTGATTGAGTTTTTTGAGCATGTAGCCAAAAAGGATTGATGAGGGCAGAGTGATGGATGTTGTTTACTTGGACTTTAGTAAAGCCCTTTATAAGCCCTTGTTGGACTAATTATTAAGGTTAGTTCATGTGGGATTCAGGGAGACCTGGCCAAATGGACGCAAAATTGGCTTGACAACAGGAGACAGGGGGTGGTGGTTGAGGGTGTTTTTCAGACAGGTGTTCCACAGGGATCCTAGGTAATGTTGTACCTGAACCCCAAGGTCTCTCCGTTCTCCATGATTCTTTGAAATTTGTGTCACAGTTAAGCAGGGCAGTTAAGAAGATGTTTAGCATGCTTGCCTTCATTGTTCAGACCTTTGATTACAGGAGTTGGGCTGTTATGTTGAGATTGTGCTGGACGTTGATGACTTTGGACATTAGTGGTCTCTTCTGGAGTATTGTGTGCAGTTCTGGTCGGCGGATTATGGGAAGGATGTGATTAAACTGGACAGGGTTCAGAAAAGATTTACCAGATGTTGCTGGGAATGAAACGTTAGTTAAAAGGCGAGGCTAGATAGGCTGAACTTTTTGTATTGGAGCATAGAGGATCGAGGGATGAGTTAATAGGGGTTTTATAAAATTGTGAAGGGCATAGTTTAGGTGAACAGCAAATGTCTTTTCACTAAGGTGGGGGAGTTCAAAACTGGGGGGCATTTTTTAAGGTGAGAGGAGGAAGGTTTAAAAAGGACATGAGGAGCAACTTTCTTACACAAAGAGTCGTTAGTGGCAAAGAAAGTGGTGGATGTTTTTTTTGAAACAACAATTTTTAAAAAATTGAATAAGTACATGAATAAGAAAGGTTTGGAGGGATATGGGCCAGGAGCAGGCAGATGGGATTAGTTTTGTTTGGGATTATGGTCAGTATCGACTGGTTGGAGTGAAGGGTCTGCTTTCGAGCTGCATAACTTTATGACTTTCTGTCAGTAACACTTGCACTTGTTGGTGGGTAAGCTGTATCTGGAACCCTGCATCTATAAGGTTGCATTTCTACATAACCTCTTTGAACCTAGCATGGTAGATTCAACTTGGACTGCCAGTCCCATGGGTGTTTCTGATGGTTACACGAGCTGCCGTCTATATGGGCTTTAGCAAGGCTTTGATCAGGTCCCTCATGGCAACTGGTCAACAAAGCAGGAGCTCATCGAATTCAAGGTAAAGTGGCACATTGGATCTACAAGTGGGTCAGAGGCAGGAAGCAGAGAGATGCTTCTGTGACTATAAGTCTGTTTCCCGTATGGCTCCCCAAGGTTTGGTGTCAGGGTCCTTGATATTTTGGATGTATGTCACTGATTTGGATGATCAAGGAATTTGTAGCTGACAGGAAAACTGGTCGGGTGGTAAATTGGTAGGGTGGTAAATTGGTAGGGTGGTAAATTGGTTGGGTGGTAAATTGGTAAGAGGGTAACTGTAAGCTGCAAGAGGATATCAATGTACTGGTCAGCTGGGCACTGCAGTGGCAAGTGGAATTCAACCCAAAAAAATGTGAGGTAATGCACTTGAGGAGGGCTAACATGGCAAGGCAATGAACAATAGGACACTGGTAAGTTCTGAAAATCAGAGGGACCTTGCACAGATTGAGACATCCCTGAAGGTAGCAGGGCAGGTTGATAAGGTGATTAAGAAGGCACATGGGATACTTGTCTTTGTTAGCTGAGGCATAATACAAGAGCATGTAGGTTATGGTGGAATGGTACAAAATTCTGGTTATGGCACAACTGGAGTACTGCATGCAATGCTGGTCAGTACATTATCAGAAGGATATGATTGCATGAGGGAAGGTACCGAAGAGATTTACCAAGATGATGCACAGGCTGGAAACTCCGAGTAGGAGGTAAGACTGCATAGTCTGGAGTTATTTTCCTGTGAGCAGGGAGAGTAGAGAGGGGACCTGAGGAAGTTTTATAAGATTATAAGGGACATAGATAGGTTGGATAGGAAGACATTAACAGACAACTAAAGGATTGGGGGCACAGATTTAAAGTAAGAGGTGAAAGGCAAAGAGGGAGTTAGAGAAGAATACTTTCACCTTTCCAGTGGTGGCAGTCTGGAACTCTGTCTGAAAGGTTGATGGAATCAGAAACCCTTGTAACATTTAAGCAGATTTAGATATTCACTTGCATTGCCATAGCATCCAGGGCTGTTTTCATAGTGTTCGGCAAAAAGTGCTTATTGGGCTCTTTAAGGTATGATCAAGTTGAGTACAAGAAGACAAGTGCACTTCAATATATAACTAACATTAGGTAACACAAAAACTAATGAATGGATTTAACTTATTCACCTAAACTGTTTAATATATGCAAACTAATGAGTGAATCAATTAATTTAATATACTGTATATACAAACTAATGAGCCTCACTGCCTTTTGCCTCATCAGATTCCACGGCCCCTGTCTCATGAATCCCGGCCCCATGGTCTATGGTCCCCATCTCACAAAAGGTGAAAGACCAATGGGTGGGTCGAAGTCACTGATATTAATATTATTCTGAATCTACTGTTATGTGCTGTACTACCAACCTCACAGCACTTTGAGTACTTTTCCAGCCATTCATTGTGTGAAAATCAAGTTGGAAAACATCTCCAGCTGCCTCAATAGAATATTTCCCAGGCCCACCCCCGAGCTCAGTGCTGTGTTTTCCAGCCAAAGTAAGTTACTTTTGCACTAGCCCAGTAATTTTCCACTTATCTCCGTTGGCGCATTGTCATGTCCAATTAATGAGTAATCTGTAAAAATCTGGTTTTGAGATACCATATTTAAGTCCAACACTACATGGGCCAAGAGCTGGAAAATGTGATTAGTAGTGTAGCTAGATCTTTGTTGATCAGTGTGGAGATGATGGGCCAAATTTCCACCCCTCTGCTGTAAATGAGCTGATGAGAAATAATTTCTCAAATTTGGTATAATGTCAAAGAAGCAGTGATTCAGGTGTGATTTAGTGATGGCGACAATCATGGCACTTTAGATTGTGTAGTGATTGGAACATAGAACATTTCAGCGCAGTACAGGTCCTTCGGCCCTCGATGTTGCGCCGCTCTGTGAAACCAATTTGAAGCCCATCTAACCTACACTATTCCATTCTCATCCATATGCCTATCCAATGACTATTTAAATACCCTTAAAGTTGGAGAGTCTACTACTGTTGCAGGCAGTACATTCCACACCCCTACTATTCTCTGAGTAAAGAAACTACCTCTGACATCTGTCCTATATCTATCACCCCTCAATTACAAGGTATGTCCCCTTGTGCTAGCCATCACCATCCGAGGAAAAAGGCTCTCACTGTCCACCCTATCTAATCCTCTTATTATCTTCTATGTCTCAATTAAGTCACTACCCAACCTCTTCTCTCTGACGAAAACAGTCTCATGTCCCTCAGCCTTTCCTCGTAAAACATTCCCTCCATACCAGGCAACATCCTAGTAAATCTCCTCTGAACCCTTTCCAAAGCTTCCACATCCTCCTTATAATGCGGTGACCAGAACTGTACACAATACTCCAAGTGCAGCTGCACCAAAGTACAGCTTTTGTACAGCTACAGCATGTCTTCATGGTTACAAAACTCAATCCCTCTACGAACAAAAGCTAACACACCATATGCCTTCTTAACAACCCTATCAACCTGGGTGGCAACTTTTAAGCATCAATGTACATGGCTATCGATATCTCTCTGCTCATCTACACTACCAAGAACCTTACCATTAGTCCTGTATCTGCATTCCTGTTACTCTTTCCAAAATGAATCACCTCACACTTTTCTGCATTAAACTCAATTTGCCACTTCTCAGCCCAGCTCTGCAGCTTATCTATGTCCCTCTGTAACCTACAACATCCTTCAGCACTATCCACAACTCCACTGACCTTAGTGTCATCCGCACATTGGAACATGGTTAGCCAAATCGATCTCATGGAATATGAGTTCCCTGATTGGGGCTTTTAACTTGGTCCAATCAGGGAGCCCTGGCTGATGGCTATAAACAGGAGTATACTGCCCCTCTTCCGCGGTTACGTTAGAGCCCGGGTGTCCACCAACACCCTTGAGCTGTTCAGGGAGAGGTGGGCGCCGCAGGGAGTGGAGTGCATTATTTCTCCCTCCAACTCTATTTTGGTTTAACCCCTGCCCTCCCCTTCACTGTTTGATCACGCAGCATTGCCCTTTAATGTGAAGGGCACTGGCCACTTGGGTGTTTCTTTTCTTTCTGGTGGTGGAAATTAAATAAAGATTTGTGCACCTTGTGTCCCACACCTGCAAAAAATAAAAAAATACAAAAACAGGAGCGTCAGGGTTTCAGTCACACTAGGAGTTGGCTCTGCGCTAGCTGGGTCAGTGTCATGATAAAGGGTTTTGTTTTGAGTGGAGCAACAATGACACCAGATCTGAAGGAAGCAAGGTTAGTACCTGAAGAGAAAGAGAACAGCTTACAATAATGGGGACCAGGATGGGAAGCTGGATGATGAGCAGTGATGTGGGAGTCACATCAAGGGAGCATGGAGTGGATCTCATGGACAAGATGAGGCACAGAGAGGATGTAAATTGGGGTCAGAGAGGAACTGGAGAAAGATGCAAGTTCTGGACTGGAGAATTATTGGAGGAAATTTGTTCTGAGAAAGAGGCAGCTGATAACTGGCGCCAGCCTCAATGATAAAAAATTGCATAAGCTCCTCAGGCATATTGTTGGAGCTAACGCTGGAGGACAAGCAAGGGGCTTAAGAAGATGGATTGCAGTGGAGAAAAGAAGACAAGGTCTAACTTTTGCCTTCCAGAGTGATCCTAGAATTGTGCAGAGTTTGAGCAGATGAGAGTTGGGCCCAATACTGCTCTCGGATCTGCCATGTGTTATTGAATAGCAGAGCAGGCTGAATGCACTGAATAGCCTCCTCCTTCTCCGACATATTATGGGCTTGTATAATCCAGCTCAGTCTGGTGGTGAACGGCTTATCCAGTTCTCTGCCACATGGGGTGGCATGATGGCTCAGTGCTCAGCACTGCTGTTTCACAGTGCCAGGGACCTGGGTTTGATTCCAGCCTCAGGCAACTGTCCGTGTGCGGTTTGCACGGTCTCCCTGTATCTGCGTGGGCTTATCTCTGGGTACTCTGGTTCCCTCCCACTGTTGAAAGACGTCCAGGTTAGGTAGCTTGGGCATGGGAAATGCAATATTACCCAGATAGGATAGGTCTGGGTGGCTGGTCTTTGGAGGGTTGGTGTGGACTTGATGGGCTGAATAGCCCGCTTCCAAATGTAGGGGATCTATGATATTGTTCAAGTCTGCATCCCTTGAACTTAATGGAGTAGAGATAATGGTCTTACTGAGGACACATGCCCATGATGGGACACAGTGTAATGGTCAAATGCAGGACAGAATATCAGAGGTGGAAATGAGAAGTGATAAGCAAATCAATGAATATGAGAATTATCTTTTTTTCAGTGGCTAACAGGCCAAGTGCTATAAAGTTAGGTACAAAATCAGAAATTGCTGGGAAAAAACTCAGCAGGTCTGGCAGATTCTGTGGAGAGAAAACACAGTTAACTTTTCAAGTCCAGTGACCCTCCTTCAGAACTGACTAGAAAGTTAGGATTTTGTTGTCGTAAGTGAATTATGAAATGTTTATTTTCTACAGGGGAGAAAGAGAAGAAAATAAGATTGTCTCTGGGAGAAAATTGGAGAATAAAGCAGAAAAGCAATCAGAGATGGTCTTACTTGTAATTAATACAATGGGAATCCCAAGGCCATGTGAGATGTTAAGGTCAAGCCCCATGAATATGGCTTGGGGGAGTTTACTTGGAGGAGAGATAAAGGCAGGATCAGAGAGTAATGAGCACAGAGTAGACGGAGCATAAAATCTTGAAATGTAGGTTGCTTGGAGGAAAAGCAGAAGGATGAAAGCAGTGATGGTAAGTCAGTGAGAAAATTCCTGTACATGTGGTTGAATAGTTTCAGTTAGTAGCTTTGTATCGTTCACTGAGAAGGAATCAGAGCTTGAGACTTTAATGACAGTTAATCATATAATCATTGTCTAACAAGAGACTCATTCAGTCCTTCAACTGCAGCTCTCACCAACTAAGTTGATTGATCTGTATCCAAGATATCTATGTTTGCTGGTGCCTTTGTTGCTGAAATATTCCCACTGCTGCCTTCACATCCATCTCTGTTTCCACTGGAACATTTTGAATGGGACTCTAGTGATACCATGGAACATCTGGCTTCATAAAGATTTGTAAAACTTCACATTACACTTTGTTTCTCAACACTTTTGTGGTTCAAAATGTTTATTTTTTGCACTCCATTTGAAAGAAACCACGAACCTGAGGATTCGTCTGTTTATTTCCTGGACATTAGGTTCCAGGATTGCTGCTGAGATTACTCTGCTTACATTCCTAATACTCAAAATATTGACAAGGCTGAAATCATTCAGTAGTTTATGACCAAATGGTTCAGCAACTTAAGCGAGGAGCAGATGTGCACCACAATGTAACTACCTGAAGCATGTCTTCACTGCTTTGCTATTTCCTCTGTGATAGTGACTCCTCACCATTAAACCCAGCATGGTAAGTTATGCCTAGTCATTAAAAGGGTAAGTACATTTTTAATGACCTGAAGCTAATGATTTCTCTGGCTTCGAATCGTCTTCTCTAGCACTGAGAATTAATTATTACAAATCTGAAACTCATTTCATTAGATTTTACAAATTTGAGGGGAGAAATTAGAAATATTAAATTTAAAATGTTTACTTAATTTGTTACCTTTACTTTCTATCTTTTTGAACTCCAACCTTTCCTCAGTCCCTGTTCTGTTTATTTCCCAATCCTTCAATCTTATTGGTTAAGATGTGTTGTCCTAGATGCCTTCACTGTCCCATTATCAACTCACAATGCCAACAATTTAGCAGGGAAATTATTTCTAGCTAAAGGGTCCTGAGCAGAGCTAATTAAAGTAGAGGTTGTCAGAGACACTGCTCCAGAAACATCTGTTGTTTTCATTCATCCATTGTCTTCACTCTTGGGGCATTACAAGTGCACAGGGGAGTTGAGTGCACTGTCAAAGACATGTTCCCTCATGATTAAAGAGGAGCTGTTGCATCGAATATGAGCCATACCACTAACACAATTGCTACCACAGAGCCTTCTCATGAAATAATATCATTATCTTCTCGTTAAGCTTTACAATGCCCATGCTGTCGGCTGTGAGAACAGATTTCTATATCCCATTGTGCCATTGTAAGCAGTATGATGTTATTCATAATGAATCTAAGAGAAACAAAAACAGAAATTACCCAAAAAGCTTAGCAGATCTGGCAGCATCTGTGAAGAGAAATCGGAGTTCATGTTTCAGGTCCAAGTGTCCCAAAACTGAGAAGGTTGTGAAGAAGGGTAACTGGACCTGAAACGTTAATTATGCTTTCTTTCCACAGATGCTGCCAGACCTGCTGAGCTTTTCCAACAATTTCTGTTTGTTTCTGATTTCTAACACCCATAGTTTTTCGGTCTTTATTAATGCGACAGACCCATTTGACATAATTTACCAACCATAAAGCCCTATAATTATTGTGTCCCATCGCAGATGTCAGCAGTAGCTCAGTAGCAGCACCTTTGCCTGAGTGTGACTTCAACCCAACTCCACAGATTTGAGCAACAATTCTAAACAGCGGAGGATTAAGCAGGTTTTGAGTAACATTTGGAGAACAGGTTAAACTCCAACACCATCTTCCTTCTTGGAATGTTGCAATTATAAATTTAAAAGACATTTGGAGATGTACATGGTTCAGAAAGCTTTAGAGGAATATGGGCCAAACTCAGGCAAATGAGACTAATTCAGTTTAGGAAAACTGGTCGGCATAGACAAGTTGGGCCGAAGGGTCTGTTTCTGTGCTGTATGACTCGATGAGATCTCAGTTTAACTCTGAAGAAGAACAGTGACGATGCTCAACTAATGCCACTAAACAACAATCGACTTAACAATGCTGTTTGTAGGTTCGAGTTGTGGCAAATTGACTGCAGCATCTTCTACATCACAAGAATCAATTTTAAAAGTACCACATTGGCTGGTTAATTCGCAGCTAGGTCTCTTGAATGGTAATCCACAGACCTGAACTAATTACCGGAAAACATGAATTCAAGGTCCACCATAGCAGCAGTGGAATTTAAATTCAATTAAATTAGTAAATCTGGAAGAGTACCAGTAATAGTGATCAACAAAATACTGGATTTTCATCCTGTTCACTCATGTACTTTAGGAAAGGAAACCTACCATCCTAATATGGTCTGGAATATACGTGACTTCAGCTCCTCGACAATGTGATCAAACAAAAGAAGTATGAACAGGAGTTGGCCATTCAGCCTGTCAAGCCTGTAATATCATTCAACTAGATCATGGCTAATCTACCTCAAAGTAATGTTCATGCACCATCCCCATATGCCTTTAATATCTAGAAACCAATTGATCTCTGTCTTGAATTTGCCCAATGAGTTGACCTCTACAGTCTTTTGGAGGAGAGAATTCCAAAAACTCTCTAAGTAAAGGAATTTGTCCTCATGTCCATTCTAAGTTACTCCTTCTGACAGTCATCGACAGAGTCATGGCGATGTACAAGACGGAAACAGACCCTGCAGTCCAACTTGGCCATGCTGACCAGATATCCTAAATCATTCTACTCCCATTTGCTAGCATTTGTTCATATCCCTCTAAACACTTCCTATTCATTTGCCCACCCAGATGCCTTTTAAATGCTGTAATTGTACCAGTTGCCACCACATCCTCTGGCAGCTCATTCCATATGCGCACCACCCTCTGTGTGAAAAGGTTGCCACTTAAGTCCCTTTTAAGTCTTTCCCATCTCACCCTAAACCTATGCTCTTTAGTTTTGGACTCTCCCCATCCCAGGGAAGAGACTGTCTATTTATTCTATCCATGCCCCTCATGATATTATAAGGCTGTGTAAGGTTGCTCCTCAGCCTCCAACACTCCAGGGAAAACAGCCCCAGCCTAATCAGCCTCTCCCTATAGTTCAAATCCTCCAACCTTGGCAACATTCTTGTAAATCTTTTCTGAACCCTTTCAAGTTTCACAGCATCCTTCCGATAGCAGAGAGACAGAATTGCACACAAGATTTCAAAGTAGCCGAACCAATGGCCTGTACAGACACAACATGATCTCCCAACTCCTCTACTCAATGCACTGCCATAAAGACAAGCATACCAAATGCCTTCTTCACTATCCTACCTGCCTGTGACTCCACTTTCAAGGAACTATGAACCTGCACTCCAAAATCTCTCTGTTCAGCAACACTCCCCAGGACATTAAGTGTATAAGTCCTGCCCTGATTTGCCTTTCCAAAATGCAGTACCTCACATTTATCTGAATTAAACTCTATCTATCACACCTCGATCCCGTGTTCCCTGATTCTGCTTGTCTTTTGAGTGCCTTCTGAAATGGTTCAGCAAGCTGTATTCAGGCATGTGGTTAAAAAAATAATTTTCTCAAGGGCAATTGGTGATGGACAGTAAATGCTTAGCTTATCAGTGATGTCTATACCCTGTGAATGAATAAAAGAAAGCATCTTTGGATGTGTTGAGAGGTGCTATTTAAACCAAGTTCTTTCCTTCTTTAAACTGGATGTGTTATGTCTCAAATTGAGGAGAATTTCAAAACATACAACAAGTATTTGGTGTTTCTATTACCTGGCAAAGTTTCAGACCTTAACAATGATAAAATGATGAATGATTTTGACATCCTATACACTTCACGAAAGCACAATAGGTGTTCTGATTTGTAGCTGTTACTGAAGGATATTTTGACATTAAATCATCATTTGTATTCATTATTGAAGATGACTTGTATATGTTATACATGACAAGATGTCAAAATGACTCTATCACCTCTTTCACCTGCCAAGTCCGTACAACTGTTTCATGTTAATATATCACATGGAGACCATTCTGTCTTATTAAATCCTTCTGTATCCCAGTTTGCAATCGTTTACTTTCTCAACATTGCAGATTTCTACCTGTCCACGAGTTATGAATGAACATAGATTTTAAATCTTGAGAGTAAGCCTCATTTATTTCTCCAAATAGACTATCATAATATTAATTATCCCATTTAAAAAAAAGACAGCATCATTTTTAGCAATGTTAATGACCCTCTACGTTCAAAAAAACTAAACCAGGTTTGTTATTTTTACTTGACACCTTACTTGTAAAATAGTCACCTTGTAATATTATTATAACCTAAAATGGCAACGTTTTCACAACAGACAGCCAGCACTGCTCTATTTCACACATCTCTCAACAACTGTGCTATAGAATTCTGGCTATCTTGAAGTGACTGTCAGCATTAATTTCAGCACCTCAGAGATAATTAATATTCTTCTTCACTTTGATTTTCAGCGTTCACATATATAGACAAAAATTAAACTGGAAGAAGTCTCTTTGGTTGACAATATTCAGAGGTACAATAGCAGTGAGTGCTAATGAAGGTTTGTAAAAGTGATGATGTTGAATGATCTAGGAGGCAGACTCTCTTGTTCTTGAGATAGCGTTACTGACTAAATTGACATGCCGGCCTATATCCCATGTCATTTGTTTATCTCACTAGTTATATTTTTAATCTGTAAAACATAAAACGCAAAGTTACAGTAATGCTTAGGAATTGGAACAGTATCTTATTTCAGTGTCTATCATTACTGTGTGCTAATTCACATTGCTGATAGCCTAATGGTTAAGGTTTCTTGGTAAGTGTTGTATGAGCAGTCTTCACAGCCTCTACCATGTTGTAGGAAGCTGTCTACACTATTGCTGCCTAAAGGGTATGTTTTCTATGACCTTACTCTTTCCTGCTAGTTATTCATAGAATCTGATTGGTCTAGAGTGGTTAGAGGAAAACCACTTGCTGGTCTAATGAGAAAAGAAACCAGTTTGATACAAATTATAATATGATAGATATCATTACAGAAACTATGAGGAAAACCTATGAGGAGAGCATCCTTAATCCTTCAAGCTGCTAAGCTGTTCTCTAATCAAGTCTATATGACATTAACAAAGTGGGTGGTGAGTTGTAAAATGAAAGATGGTTAAATGCCCCCTGACTGATCTTGACCAGTTTGCAGTAATTCTTTTTAATTCAGATATGTTACATAGTGAGATAAACAAAGGGGACAAGACTCAGGGAAGGTCCAACACAACTTACTGAAGACTGTATCAAGGACAAACAAGATTTCTCAGACTCTGCTATTGTACTTTAATTAAACTCTATCAAATTTTATCAATCTCTTCACAGGGCTGTTCAGTAAAACATTCTTAAATCTCGAAGTAAACAGCTTCAAACCTACGCTAGCTATCTACTGAGGATTCACTCTCCATACCCACAAGTCCACCCTGCTGTATGTGAACTGTCTGTCTGAAAAGGCTGGTCCAATAAGGCTGGGACAGACTGTTCTCCAGTCTTTGAGGGTTGGCTGATGTTTCATGATCTGCAGTCATCAATTTGATCTTCACCTCGGGCTGGTTCTGGGTCATCTCACCGAGGGGGTCGCTCTGGAGATGCTTACCACAAGGTACAAGGATCTGAGGGTGCTGTACAGCTTGGCTGCCAGTTGGAGGCGCTCTCTGGAGACGTCTCTGAAAAAGCAGAGTGAGCTGAGGATCCAGGAAGCCCCTTTTATAGTCCTCTGCACAACCTTGTTGAAGATTCAGTGTCTAATGCTGTATTCAATGCTAGCATCAGATGGGGCAGGAAGCTCTAATGAGGTGACTGTTTTCCATAACTGGACACTGCAGAACATGGTTTGAACCTTCAACTATCCAGTGCTGTCTTTGTCACGTTTCTGCCTCTGGCCTCCTACTGAGCTGGGTGCCACCAAGTCTGTGTAATGTTCTTCTAACACAGCAGCTTCACTGGAATTGGAAACAATGGTTAATTTTGAAACAGCACTGCTGCCTCTCAGTGCCAGGAACCCAGGTTCAATTCCAGCCTCGGGCGACTGTTTGTGTGGAGTTTGCACGTTCTCAACGTGTCTGCGTGGGTTTCCTCCAGGTGATCCGGTTTCCTCCCACAACTCAAGGATGTGTAGGTTAGTTGGGTTGGCCAATCTAAATTGCACATAGTGTTCAGGGATGTGTCGGTTAGATGCATTAGTCAGGGTTAAATATAAGGTAGGGGAATAGATCTGGGTGGGTTACTCTTCAGAGAGTCGGTGTGGACTTGTTGGGCCGAAGGGCCTGTTTCCACACTGGAGGGATTCTAATTCTAAAAAAATTCAATGTGGCCACTAGCACCTGGCCAGGCAGTTCCAGGCCTGTCTGGTTTTGGTGGGAAGTTGATTGTCTAAGGCCTGACTATATGAATACTGTCTGTTCCAACTCTGCAGTTTCTACATTGCAGAGTCTGGCTAGGTTTAAACTTGGCTTCCACACTTCAAGTTTTTATCCATGCTCATGAAAAATATGTCAATATCTCTGTAATAATCCTGGAGGTCATGAAAAAAAAGATCCCATCCATCCACTAGTTCTCCCCGCACAAAGCAGTGAATCAGATTGCCTTTCTCTGCCACATCCAGGGTAAAGTCAGGAACCATGCAGGGCAGCTCCAGACCATCGCTGCTTATCCGATGGGTACACAATGGGTTTTTTATCGATGGCACGGCCACAAGGGTTGCTGACGAATTTTGGAATCTTGGGTGAGTGGCGCATTGCTATGGAAATGGCACTTGGTAAGAAGGAGCAGAAATCAAATACAATATTGCCATTTGGGCTGAAATACCATTTCATGGGTTTAGTGAGGTACAGTGAGAAAACTCATTCGGGTAGGGGGGGTCACTCCACCGACTTGTCATCATTTGCCCAGTCAGATTCAGCCCATTGTTATAGCAGATCAGCAGCTTTAATATTCATTCCAGTTTAGGAAGCACAGCTGCATTATTGTTTGTTTATTATTTTCTTCAAGCTGAGCAAATTAATTGGATATGAATCCCCTGTACACAGTGTCCATAGCTCCAGCACTAATCATTAAATTTGCCAACGCTACAATATTGAGTGCAGTCGTTGAAGTGGAGGAGTTAAGTTGAAGGTTAAAATCAATGGATGATGTGGGTCTAAGTTATTCTTAATTTTGAGGGATTTGTGGATGTCTGTTGCAGTTTATTGCCCATCCTTCATTGCTCATGAATTGGGTTTCCTTGGACCATTGCAGTTCGTCAAAGGGCTTTTGTCCGAAATGTTGATTTTCCTGCTCCTTGGATGCTGCCTGAACTGCTGTGCTTTTCCAGCACCACTCTAATCTAGAGTATTGGACCATTGCAGACTCACACTTGGGAAATATCAAAATGGTGCTCAACTTGTGAGGAAATTAGTGATGATGGTGTCCCCCACACATTTTATCTTTGTAGATGAGTGCAGCAACCTGATCCAAAATGGACTACCATGTGCTAATTCAGAATTTGGACAATGAAGGCAAGTCAATTTTATTCTACATATCTATCATTGTCTAGCTTCTGCTATAACATTTCCTAATTTTTATGATCCTCATACTACTTCTGCTGAGGAGTCTCATTAAGAAGCTCCTACAGCTGCCCGGGTCGATATAGTTACTTTGGGGGAACAGTGTGAAACTGACAGTGGAAGATCGCCCAGGCTATTTAAAACAGTCTGATAGGCCATGGTGTGAGGAGTTCCACAATTCATACTTTCAGGTGTTGCCGATCCATATTCACTAGAATTGGATGTTCTATTGGATATCAATGCAGAAATCAACACCATAGCACAAGTCTTTCCTCACAATATTGTCAAGAATGTAACGTGAAACATGCTCCTTCTGACTCCAATATGGGAAGAGTGTTGCTAAGACTTTGTTTTACCCTGTTGGGTCAAATGCATTCAAGTTGGTGAAAACGTTGGCCAGGAAAAGATCAGTTCTGAGGAAGAGTCACTTGACCTGAAACGTTAACTCTGATTTCTCTCCACAGATGCCGTCAGACCTGCTGAACTTTTCCAGCAACTTCTACTTCTTTCAAAGATCAGGACTGCTTCACAATCATGATGCTGCAGCTATCACATCCAAACACAAACAGACTTGTGATCTCCAATGTGTTCTGTGTTCATTCATTTCACGCAGGAACGCAGAGTAAGTGTCTAATTGCCTCTTCTCATTCACTGTGAAGGATAATTGTACTGTACCTCTAATGGGCTGAATTCCTTTAAATCTGAACTGCACCTACGCTTTAGTGTGATATATTCCTGTGTCTCTCCTGGATATGAAGTGGTGTGTGAACCCACCTTATGCCGCTGGATTCCTGAACAGCGAGTAGAGTATAAAACTGCAATGTTTCTGTGACAGTAAGTGATAACCTGAGTTGCAACTTCTGCCTCAGGAAAATAAGGGAGGAGAAATAAAGAAACATGAATTCAGGCATGATCTGGCCAGAAGCAGAGTTCCCTGTAGCTTCCTGTGACCCTATTTGAACTCTAGATTCTTTATCCCTTGTGTTGTGTTGAGAATAGAAGCTTCCTGTGCTTAATCTTGTCTTTTGACTCCTGCAATTCATCACTGAAAGCTGCTTTAGTCAGTGGGAAATGTTTCAGTACCTCCTTGCTAATCCATTCTTTGATAGTTGGTAACACTCAAAGGTCCCATTCCTTGCAGTCTCTCCCTTTCTCCCCCAAACTCCCTTGCAGTCTCTTCCTTCCACACCCACCCCACCCTTTGTAACCTCTTCCTCCCCATTGGTAAGCATCCACCCTCCCATACTTCCAGGACTGGAACTCATGACAGCCAGCCCTCACACAGACTGGGACTGTGCAGTTACTGAATTCAAAGTAGCATGTTGATGATGTGTGTCCCTGAAAGTACATAATGATAATGAGTAAAGTTGAATTGTAGTTCTACCTTTGTAACTGGGCTTTCTGGAATATAAGACTTGAGAGAAGATGATCCCCAGCATGTTTTATGAGCAAAGGTCTAGCAGGTTGTGAGTTGAAACTTTATTGCTGGAACAGCACAGCAGGTCAGGCAGCATCCAGGGAACAGGAGATTCGACGTTTCGGGCACAGGCCTGTGCCCGAAACGTCGAATCTCCTGTTCCCTGGATGCTGCCTGACCTGCTGTGCTGTTCCAGCAATAAAGTTTCAACTTTGATCTCCAGCATCTGCAGACCTCACTTTCTCCTAGCAGGTTGTGACTCTATTCAGTGAAATTTAGGAGACCGAGAGGTGATCTCATTGAAACAAATAGGATTCTTAATGGGCTTGATAGGATAAATACTGAGAGGATTTTCCCCCTCATGGGAGAGTCTAAGATGTAGTCTCAAATAAAGAGGTGCCAATTTCAGACTGAGATGAGGGGAAATTTCTTCTCTCAGAGGGTTGTGAGTCTTTGGAACTCCTTACCACAGAGAGCTGTGGGGTCAGGTTCCTTGTGTATATTTATGCTGAGATAGATAGATTCTTGGTCAGCTGGGGAATCAAGGGTTATGGTGCAAAGATGGGAGAGTCAAAATGGATCAGCCATGATCCTATTGAATGGCAGAGCAGGCTTAATGGGCTGAATGGCCTACTCCTTTTCCTATTTCTTATGCTGTTATAAGTGGTCATTCAAATAGCAAACAATGATTTTCTATCATGTTAGAGGGTGTGTTAGGGCAGCTGTCAGTTTTTAATGGAGCTATAGAGTATTTATCGATATTTGCAGAAGAAATGCATTGGCCAGGAAACAAATGAAGGCTGCTGCAATGGCAAACACCTTTAATCTGGGTTAAAATGACAATCATGCATTCTACATTTCACTCTATCTTGGTAAAAAATACTCAGTGACCTCCTGGGCATATCTTTAAGGAGTCTAGATTAGAGTGGTGCTGGAAAATCATGGCAGGTCAGGCAACATCCGAGGAGCAGAAAAATTGACGTATCAGGCAAAAGCCCTTCATCAGGAATTTCCTGATTTTCCTGCTCCTCGGGTGCTGTCTGACCTGCTGTGCTTTTCCAGCACCACTCTAATCTAGACGCTGATCTCGAGCACCTGCAGTCCTCACTTTTGCCACATATCTTTAAGGAGCCAATTTTAAAATACACTCTCCATTACTTAGTATTTAACAACGATGTTTCCATTGTGCACATAAGTATTAACATGATTATCTCTTATAGGCAAAGGTTTTAGGACAATTTGGCGACAGTATGTTGTGGAATTAACATGACTGGACCAGAGTAATTTTTGTCCATGGATACAGCACAATTAGCACACAATATATTCTAGCTTGAGCACAAGTTGCTTGCTATATTCAGCTGAAGGTAAAACTAAAAAAAAAGTAATCAAAATGGCCTAGAATTTGAAGCATTAACAACAGCCGGCTGTTATAACAGTTCAATTGGACACCATCTTTTTGACATCTGGATATAGACTGTCAAAAATGGAAATCTGCGAGCATTGTCAGAGATGTCCAATTCTGTCACAGGATGTGCTGCTGCAGTCCTCATCAAAAGACCTGACATCAAAATGACTTCAACGATGTGAACTTGGCACTTCCAGCTGACTGAAATTGTCTGAAGACCTTATTATTCATCAAGTCAGCAGAGCCTTTTCAAATGATCAGTGTGGGGTAAGTACATATTGAACTACTGAAAATAGTTGCCATGTTTACTACAGTGTGAGCAATTCCTTTGTAATAGACTCCTGCGGTATTGATAGCACTCATCCTTGCCTTCGAATACATAGCCCTTCCCGATCTCTGCAATTTCCTTCAGTCCTATAACCCTCTGAGAAATCTGCAACCCTCTAATTCAAGCCTTTTAAACATCTTCAAGATTAATTGCTCTGCTCTTGGTACGTGTGCATCCTATGAACTATGTTCTGGAATTCTGGAATTTCCTCGCTACTCCTCTCCACCTTTCCCCCTTATTTTCTTCCTTTTAATCACAGCTTAAAAACTATCTCTAAGAGCAAGGTTTTGGTTACCTGACCTGACATCATCTCATCTAAGTAGATGTCATCCTGTGTTATATAATGCCTGTGAAGCCTTTCGGGGCATTACTATATAAATATAAGTTGATGTTGTTGCCTGTATCAGTCAGTATCATTTTCTCAATCTGATGGTAATGATGGATGGTGCACTGTATTTAGCCGTATCTTTGACTGCACAACGTTCCTTTTTATTGATGTTCTAGCCAAAATATAACTTTCTGAAAACAAAAACAGATAATCACTTTGCTGTTTGTGAAATCTTGTGCACAAATTGGTTGCTGTGTTTCCAATGTTACAAAGTTCTTCCTCTTTTTGCAGTCCTGGTGGCCACACACACAGACCAAGTCCTGAACTACGAAAGCAACCACCCCAACACACACAAAAGAAGTTGCATCAAGATACCGTTCAAAAGGGCCACAACACACTGCAGTACACCAGAACTGCAAAAAGAGGAAGAAGAACACCTATACAATGTATTTGCCAAAAACGGATACCCCCGCAATTTCATCAACAGATGCCCAAGGGAAAGACAACGGAATAAGGACATGCCACAACCCAAAGGACTAGCCACATTACCATACATCAAGAGCATTTCCGAACTGACAGCCAGACTACTACGACCACTAGGACTCATAACAGCACACAAACCAACAGCCACTCTCAGACAATAACTCACCAGGACAAAGGATCCGATACCCAGCATGAGCAAAACCAACGTAGTATACAAAATCCCATGCAAGGACTGCACAAAACACTACATAGGATAACAGGAAGACAGCTAACGATCTGTATCCATGAACACCAACTAGCCACGAAATGACACGACCAGCTATCCTTAGTAGCCACACACGCAGATGACAAGCAACATGAGTTCGACTGGGACAACACTATTATCATAGGACAAGCCAAACAGAGAACAGCCAGGGAATTCCTAGAGGCATGGCACTCATCCACAGATTCTATCAACAAACACATCGACCTGGACCAAATGTATCGGCCACTGCAGCGGACAGCTGGAACTGACAACCGGAAACGACAGATTCAAACCACTATAAATGCCGGAGGAAACATCACAGAAGCGCTTCACAGGAGGCTCCCAAGCACTGAGGATGTCACCTAGACAGGGGACGAAACGTCTGAAACACAAATTCCCAGCTCGGCGAACAGAACCACAACAACGAGCACCCGAGCTACAAATCTTCTCACAAAATTTGAGCTAATCATTCCTCAGACAGTGAATGATTTTTTGAGCCATTACGACTGATCAACAAAGGGAATCCAAGTGTTTGATTTGAATTTTACAGGATTGGATTAATTCTCTTAGAGGTATCTGTAACATTCCACCTGGAAGATATTCAATCAGTTATTAAAAGTCAAGGACACTTTGTCTCTCCAGTCTACTGAATTAACTCTCGGGCCCAGAGGAATATATCAAAAGAATCATTCAAGATCCTTTCCCCAAACTTACATCTTTCTTCCTCTCTGACAGATGTGCAGAATGAACTGGTAGAATGGATCAGCTTTTATTAAGGGTGTCCCCTTGACAAAGATATGCTTTTCATTGTCAGATTGATGGAGAGTGATGTTTCTGAAGAACGTTGTGTACAGAAAGTATTTCCTGGGATTAAGCTTTCACAGGCTTTGAGATGGGAAGTTCTGCAGCTATATATGAAGCAATCAAGCACTGCCTGTGTGCCATGCAATATGTTCAGTGCCCTTTGATCTCTGTTCCAGCTCAGACTTGGCTGAGGAAATGAATGTGCTTGTTTGCTGTCTCGCTATCAGATAAGGGTCATTGAGTGAAGGAGTTCCAGCACTTACGCCAGATCTCCCAGTGGGCACCAACTCATGTGTCAGAACTGCCCTGAATACAGTCATTGCTGTGAAGCCAGTTAATCTGCCACAAGGAGGAGAGCTTCAGGTGTTAAAGAATATCAAAAGGTATTATATTTGGGAGACAGTTACAGTTTTGAGAAATCAAGTCATAATGAGCTTCACCTTGTAGAGAATTAAACAAAAAGTTATTTGAGACGTTTCCAATTGAATGCTGGTGGCAGATAGATAAGGCCGGCTCAGATCTGATGCAAAACAATGTGTCACAGAATGAAAGGGAAGGGGGAGAAATCAATACCTTCGGAAAAGGAGATATTTACCATGTAAAAACGAATGAGGTTCAGAAGAAAAGAAAGTCTTGTGTTTATAGACAGCCTTTCACAGCCACAGAATGTCCCGAATTACCTTACAGGCCACTGTGTACTTATGGTCCTCTGGGACTATAACAACTTTTACTTTTGTAGTGCAGCCACTGTTGTAAGGTAGAGAATTGTGCTCGCCATGTTGTACACCTTAAACTTCAGGGAAATAATGTTTGAATAATCAGCTGTATTGGAGATGTTAGTTGTGAAATAAATATTGGCGACGACACCAGGGGTAATGCTCCCTATTCTTCTTTGATATAAAGCCATCTAATGTTTAGGAACATTAGTTATAGTAACAAAGGAGTCAGGAGTAGGATATTTGTCCCCTCAAGTTTTCTCCATTATTTGATTAGATCAAGGCTGATCATCTATCTGAAAGCCGTTTTCCCACGCAATCTCCATATCCCTTGAGTTCTGGATTTCTCCATCCCAGGGAAAAGACCTTGTCTATTTACCCTATCCATGGCTTTATCATGACTTTATAAACCTCTGTAAGGTCACCCCTTAGCCTCAGACACTCCAGGGAAAATAGCCCCAGCCTATTCAGCCTCTCCTTATAGCTCAAATTCTTCAACCCTGGCAACATCCTTGTAAATCTTTTCTGAACCCTTTCATGTTTCACAACATCTTTCCAATAGGAAGGAGACCAGAATTGCACACAATATTCCAACAGTGGCCTAACCAACATCCTGTACAGCTGCAACATAACCTCTCAACTCCTATACTCAATACTCTGACCAATAAAGGAAAGCAAACCAAATGCCTTCTTCACTATTTTATCAACCTTGACTCCACTTTCAAGGAGCTATGAACCTGCACTCCAAGGTCTCTTTGTTCAGCAACACTCCCTAGGATCTTACCATTAAGTGTGTAAGGACTGCTCTGATTTGCTTTTCCAAAGTGCAGCACCTTGCATTTTATTAAATTAAACTCCATCTGCCACTCCTCAGCCCATTGGCCCTTCTGATCAAGATCCTGTTGTACTCTGAGGTAACAAAGGATCCTCTTCACTGTCCACAATATCTTCAATTCTGGTGTTATTTGCAAACTTACTAACTATGCCTCCTATGTTCACATCCAGATCATTTATATAAATGACGAGAAGCAGTAACCCACAATGATCCTTGTGGCACACAACTGGTCACAGGTCTGAAAGGCAACCCTCTTCTACCTTTGAGTCAGTTCTGTATCCAAATAGCCAGTTCTTCCATATTTCATGTGATGTAACCTTGCTAACCAGTCTACCATGAGGAACCTTGTCGAACGCCTTACTGAAGTGATATGGGTCACATGCACCACTCTGCCCTCATTAATCCCTTTCATTACTTCTTTAAAAACCTCAGTCCAGTTCAAGAGACATGGAGTCATGTTGACTATCCCTAAGCAGTCCTTGCCTTTCCAAATATATGTAAATCCCGTCTATCAGGATTCCCTCCAACAACTTGCCCACCATTAATGTCAGGCTAATCGGTCTATCATTCCTTGGCTTTTCCATGCCACCTTTATTAAACGGTGGCACCATGATAGCTAACCTCCAGTCTTCCAGCACCTCACCTGTGGCTATTGATGAGACAAATATTTCAACAAGGGGCCCAGCAATCACTTCTCTAGCTTCCCACAGAGTTCTAGGGTACACCTGATATCAGGTCCTGGGGATTTATCCATCTTTATTCATTTTAAGACATTCAGCACCTCCTCCTCTGTAATCTGGATATTTTTCAAGATGTCACCATCTATTTCCCCACATTCTATATCTTCTATGTCCTTCTCCATTGTAAACACAGATGCAAAATACTTGTCTTGTATCTCCCCCATCTCCTGCAGCTCCACGCATAGGCTGCTTTGCTGATCTTTGAGGGGTCCTATTCTCTTCCAAGTTACCCTTTTGTCCTTAAAAGTATTTATAAAAACCCTTTAGATTCTCCTTAATCCTATTTGCCAAAGCTATCTCATATCTCTTTTTTGCTCTCCTGATTTCCCTCTTACGTATAATCCAACTGCCTTTATGCTCTTCTAAAGATTCACGCGATCCCTGCTGTCTATACCAAATATAACCAAACCCTCAATTTCTCTAGTCATCCCTACACAAGCCAGACTTGCCTTTCACCCAAACAAGAATATACTGTCTCTGGACTCTCATTATCTCATGGTTGAAGGCTTCCCATTTTCCAGCTGTCCCTTTATCTGTGAACAACTACCCCACTCAATCTTTGAAAGTTTTTGCCTAACACTGTCAAAATTAGTCTTCCTCCAATGTAAATCTTAAATGTTTAGATCTGGTCTATCCTTTTCCATCATTATTTCAAAACTAATAGAATCATGGTTGCTGGCCCCAAATGCTCCCCCACTGACACCTCAGTTACCTGCCCTGCCTTATTTCCCAATAGTAGGTCAGGTTTTGCACCTTCTCTAATAGGTACATCCCCATACTGAATCAGAAAAATTTCTTGTACACACTTGACAAATTCCTTTCTATCTAAACCCTTAACGCTATGGCAGTCCCAGTCTATGTTTGGAAAGTTAAAGTCCGACCATAACCACCGTATTATTCTTACAGATAACTGAAATCTCCTTACAAATTTGTTTCTCAACTTCCCACTGACTACTGGGGGGGCCTGTAGTACAAATCCTAATAAGGTGAGCATCCTTTCTTATTTGTCAGTTCCATCCAAATAACTTTCAAGGATGTATTTCCAGGAATATCCTCCCTAAGTACAGCAGTAATGTTATCCCTTATCAAAAATGCCACTCCCCCTCCTCTCTTGCTTTCCCTTCTGTCTTTCCTGTAGCATTTGTACCCTGGAACATTCAGCTGCCAGTCCTGCCCACCCCTGAGCCATGTTTCTGTAATTGCTATGATATCCCAGTCCCATGTTCCTGACCATGTCCTGAGTTCATCTGCCTTTCCTGTTAGGCCTGTTGCTTTGAAATAAATGCAGTTTAATTTGTCAGTCGTACCTTGTTCTCTGCTTTGTTCTGGCCTGCCTTGACTCTTTGACTCGCTCCTTTTCCTAACTGTACTGGTCTCAGATTGATCTCTTTCCTCACTATCTCCCTCAGTCCCACCCCCCCCCCACCTTACTAATTTAAATCCTCCTGAGCAGCTCTAGCAAATCTCCCTGCCAGTATACTAGCCCCCTTCCAATTCAGGTGCAATCTGTCTTTCTTGTACAAGTCACTTCTACCCCAGAAGAAATTCCAATGATCCAGAAATGTGAACCTTTCTCCCATACACCAGCTCCTCAGCCATGCATTCATCTGCTCTATCCTCCTATTCCTGCCCTCACTAGCTCATAGCACTGGGAGGAATCCAGATATTACTACCCTCGAGGACCTCCCTTTTAAATTCCTGCTTAGTGTCCTATATTCTCCCTTCAGAATCTCATCCTTTTCCCTTCCTATGTCGTTAGTTCCAATGTGTACAATGACCTCCAGCTGGTCCCTTTCCCCCGTGAGAACATTCTGCACCCTCTCCAAGACATCCTTGATCCTGGCACCAGAGAGGCAACATACCATTCTGATTCATCGCTGTCGGCTGCAGTAGTGTCTGTCTGTGCCTCAGACTAACGAGTCCCCTATCACAATTGATCGCTTGGAACCTGACGTACCCCATGTTACATTAGAACCAGTCTCAGTACCAGAAACCTGGCTGTTCATACTACATTCCCTTGATAGTCCATCACCCACTACATTTTCCCAAACAGCATATTTATTTGAGATGAGGATAACCACAGGAGACTCTTGCACTATCTGCCTCCCTCTCCTACCTTTCCAGCAGGTAACCCGTCTACCTGACTGAATCTGCATCTTTTCCCCTTTCCTATAACTATCATCCATCCCACCCCCTAGCCCCTGTAAATTCCTCTGCCTCTACCTGCCACTCCAACTGATCCATGCAATCTGATAGGATTTGCAACCAGAAATACAAGACAATTTAGAGAACTGTAGCTTCAAAGCTAAGCCAGGATGGATCTTTAACTTGGGCGTCATGGCTAGAGAGGAATGCAGCAGAGACATCTGAATAGATAACAAAGAATCCCACTTGTTTTGGGAGGTAATGGTGGGAGAGAGATTTGAGGAGATGGTAGTAGACAAAAGAAGCCAAGGCATGATTTTTGTGGTTGAGAACAAACCTGGAGTACTGAGCAGTTCTGCAGAGGAGTAAAGGACCAGACAATAAGGTCTCTGAAAAAGCTAATGAAGTGAATGACAAGTTAATCTTCTTTCAGTTGAGGGATGAATGTTAACCGGGCATAGGCAAGACTGCCTATCTTCATGGACCTGTGACATGTGGCTTGAAATCTACTGCATCCACTTGAAATGGTAAATGTGACCTTTGTTCTTAATCTGATCGAAACGTACTTATGCTTTGTGAGAGAGTACTGACAGACCGATGTAAACCTCCAGGCGTAATGTGGTAGAAAAGTGAGAAACATGAGGACAATCAGAAATTAGTCCTTAAACAGAAGCTGGGAGCCATAGGTCATTCTCTGCTGCTTTGGGATCTAAATATTTAGAAACTCAGTTACATATGGAAGCAAATGTTTTTCTACATGTAGTTGGCATCAATCTCTAGGTCCAGTCATTGCAACTTTTCCACATAAGCTATTCTGTCTGGTTATGAATGAATGCAGTCAATCTGTTTCCCTTTGACATAACTGCACGTAATTGATTAATCTACCTCTGTGGTTGCCTTTTTAATGACAACATGCCAACTAATTCCTTTCTGTCAAACTTGTTGGTTTACATTGGCGAGGTTCAAGGTGACTGACTGTTGGCTGATATTCCTGATGAAGGGCTTTTGCCCAAAACGTTGATTTTCCTGCTCCTCGGATGCTGCCTGACATGCTGTGCTTTTCCAGCATCACTCTAATCTTGACTGTCATCTCCAGCATCTGCGGTACCCACTTTCGCCACCTGATATGCTTCTCCTGTTGTGCTGCCAGCCTTGCTGTGAATCAGTAATGGGGGATAAGGGTAGGTGCAGAGGTGCACTTAAAATAGCCATGTCAAACTGGGCACAGCATTCAGGAAACATTGCATTTTGACATCGTCAGCTGGTAACATTGGAACAGAAATCAGTTTTCAGCATGTCAGTCTGCTTTTCCATTCAATTAGATTCATTACTGGCCTGTACTTAAACACTGCATCATGTCTGGTTCTCACATTAACGTGTACTTGTGGATCTCAGTTGTCAAAGTTCCAATTTTCTTTTAATGTCCAAATTCTTGAGTGTTTCTGCAGCTACATGCATGCAGGTAAGCACAAGATACTCCAACACACTCCTAACTTGTGCATTGGAAGAGGTAGGAAGAAAAATGTGTGATATACAAAATTGCATTAGTGGTGCTAAAACGCTATCTTTGAAAGATGCTTTGGTAGATTTGAATATCTACCAATCTAATCAAAACAGCATTCACCTAACAGTGTTGAAACACAGAGCCAAACCTGACATAAGTACAGCCATGATCAAGATGTACTTTATCCTGGGCAGAAAACACTGAGCATTGTGTCCACGCCTGGGAAAGCATGAAGGAAACAGTCAAGAGCTATGGAAAAACACAAGGAGAAATCTCATGTTGGAATTCAGAATTGCAATCACAAAATGGAGAAACTAAAGACCTTTGGTCTTAGAAAAGGGTACACAAGACTCTAAACAGAAGGTAAGGTAGGAAAAGAAAATTAAATTGAGAGAGTAAGACAAAACGATACAAGTTCACACTAGCCAAAGAAAAGATTTGAGTTGACATTCAGCTAGACTTCACACATTGAATAATCAATGCAATGACAGGATTCTGGAAAAAATGTAGTGAAGGCAAGGAGCTTGAAAATTTTGAAGGACTGACTGTATGTGATAGTGAGGAGGGAAGGGAAAGGGATATTAAGATCTTTTTGAATTGGCCAAGTAATCTTCCTCATCAGAATTCACTTCACAATACTGGTGATAAGATATCAAGCTGCAGCGATGTAGAAGGTTGCTGCTTTAGATATTTTTAACTTGTTTCCATCAATAAACTAATGAATTTTGGAAAACCTCCTTCAAACATTTGTGTAAGTATATATCGTTGAGCTGACAACTGCAGCCAATTTTTAGTTGTATTGTTCAAGAGGAGTGTAACATTTTTAATAGAAAGGGCCACAACAGCCCTCTCAATTCCTGTGGTAAATTTTCTGTTATCCTTCTGCAAAACACTTCACATAAACAGCGCTCATGAATAAAATGCAATTAAAGGCTTTCTTTGACTTCTTTGTTACCCATTTGAAATGGTTCAGTGTGCACACAATTAACAAACTTCAAACATATCGCTGGAGCACAGTCTTTGTTCTGGGGGGACAGAAAGCTCAATGGGCACACAGATTTCAGTTCAACAGCATTGAACAAATACTCTCAAATGCTAAAGGTTGAAAAACAGAGACATTTTGAAGTAGGCACTAGTGGCTTCTGTTAATTCGGTTTGTAATTTTGCGTTTTTGTCAGAGATACCAAAAGACAATACAGGCAGCAGTGCCTGGATTCTAATCGCTAATGCTAAATTCCTGCACAGGCATTATCAATTGTTTTCAATCATTCAAGTAAATATTGTGAAGTGGGGTAGATATGAATGGTAGGTGGTATGCAGGACCTTTGAAATCACTGTATAATGTGATGTGTCAGTGAGCCTGGTATAAGATATTACATTTTTTGCCAAGGTTAAAATGTTTAATCTTGTACACATGTATAAATTAACGTCTGCTTCTATTTTACAAGTATAAAATGCACATTTATGACGATATTTGAATCAGGAGTCAGCCTCAATTTTTTTCATCTCTGGGATACAGGTTTGGGATTATACTCATGCCTTAATGGAGGAGATCAATCAAGTGATGCTGACCATGTTGGTAAGCAGGAGTTCAAGATGTGCCCACACAGAGCAGACTGTAACATGGCACACAGGAAATGAGTCCTCTTACAAAAAAAAGATAACATAAAGCTGGTTTCAAGCTAAAGTTTGTAACGTTTGCTAACCTGTTAAATAACCACACTGCAGGGACAGCATTCAGTCAGTGAAAATTGGTCCAACACAGAAAGAAAATAGAATCTGTCGTAAAGTAAATGAGCAAGACCAAACGCACCATTAGCACAGACAATAGTCAGTGGCCTCATCTTGAGAAGTCTACATTGGAGTGGATCACTGCAAATAGTCAGACTGGATACACCACAAATATAAAGTAAATATAGCCAATGAAGTAGATAGGAAAGAAAGCATTTGTGAGGAGATTACAAATTGCAAAAGGATATAGGCAGGTTAAGTCAGTGGGCAAAAAACTGACAGATAGAGTATAACACAGGAGAAGGTGAGGTTGTCTGCTTTGGCAGGAAGAATACAAAATCACCAATAATATTTCGAGGGAGGGAGCCTATAGAGTGCTGCAGTGCATTAAGTTATCGGTGTCCTTGTACATGAATCACAAAAATAGTAGCCTGCAGATAGAGCAATTAATTAAGAAAACATACAGTATGCAAGGAATTCTTATCACAACTGCAGAAGACATTGGTGAGAGCACAGCTGGAGTGCCGTGAGAATTTTGCATAAGGATGTATTTACTTACAATGGAGGCAGTTCAGAGAAGATTCCCTAGGTTGGTTCCCAGTGTGAAAAGGTTGTACTATGAGGAATAATTGAGAAGGTCAGATCTAAAATCATTGGCATTTAGAAGAATGAAAGTCGATCTTTTGAAAAATATACAATTCTCAAGAGAGCTTGGCAGAGTGGATGCTAGGACAATGTTTTTCCTCATGGGTAAATTCTAGAATGAGCTGGCACAGTCTCAGAGGAAGGGTTTTCCATATAAGATGGAATTTCTTCTCTCAGAGGGTCCTTTGGAATTCTTGGTGATGGCTTGGTGATCAATCAAGTGATGCCGACCATGTTGGTAAGCAGGAGTTTAAGATGTGCCCACACAGAGCAGACTGTAACATGGCACACAGGAAATGTTACATATATTCAAGGTTGAATTGGACAGAATTTTGATCCACAACTGATTAAAGGGCTATAACAGACTTCATTACGCAGAGACTATCAAAATCACCTGGATGTTGACATTACCAGTCTCCAGTGATTCGGTCATCAGACTGCAGGAAAAACACAAGTGTCCACTAAGTCACTAAGCAACATGAACTTAATGCCCTTGAATTTCAATATAGCCAGTTACTGAAGTGGAGTGGAATAGTTTGTGAAAAGCAGAGGGTAGTCCTAGCCTGCACGGCCAACATGATGAGATGAAAATTGTTGGCAATTGTCAAAAGCAAAATCATGAGGAAAGCCAATTCTCTGAAGATTTGTCTGTGATAACAGTTGGATGGATAAGGATGGAGTGAAGTTATGGATCCCACTAACTTAATGAAAGAACACAACTTATGAAATTGAGATCTGACATTACCAAGAGTTTCCTTTGAAGAAATGATACCGAAACTGTAGTTATATGGTGGGGGGTGTCATGCTTCAACAAGCTACTCAAGGATCATCATACTGAACCGAATGTTTGACAGAGAAAATATCACCACCAAAAGTGGAAATGTGCCGTCTACCTGCTTGATATTTTATGTGGTTTTCTTACCAAATTGTGCACAAACTGCTATCAGAATCTTTATAAAATAGAAAACATCCAATTCATGGGATGGGGTGGAAATTGATTTGTTGGTGAAGAGATGGTTATGAATCTGGAAGTGCTACATCTATGAACCTTGTGATGTTGTCACAAACAATGTGAATCAGGATGAATTCAATGAACTCTTCGTCTGCAACATTAAAGACAATGGACCCGATCTGTTTTAAAACATTATGGTTATGGTTCAAACTATCCTTGTATAATTATGTCATCAAACAAAATATGATAAGTTGATTTAATGTATTTTTTTTCCGTTTCAAAATGGCACCCATCCACACAAGTAGTTCACATTTTATGCTTTGAATAATTCAATGAATTTTCAAAATTACAGCAGTTGACTTATAAACCATCATTTATGATATGTGATGATGTTTCACTTTAACAAGGTTGCTTTGTTCTTGGTTTTTTTTGAAGAGAGGTCATAAAGACAGAGGTGCCGAAATGTCTGGAAACACCCTACTTGAACAATGGCAGTGGTGTGGCCAGTTGTCCCACTTCAGATTTTATTTAGCTTGGTTTGGATTAGTTGTAGCAGAAGCTGCTATTGTGCAAAACGTTTCCATGCTTCAGCAGATGATTCTTGACTGGCTTCTCTCTCTGAAATCTCTCCTGCCTGTAAGAACCTATTGAATTTACTTTTGCCAAAGGTGGCTCATGGATTGTAATGGGAATTGGAACAACTCCCTAGTTAAGTTGCCATGTTGGGTCAGTTTTTTTTTCCAAATTTCCAAAGTTATTCTAAATTTCACTTTCTTGTGTTTGAGTTTCAACTGTAGTGTTTAAATAAATTCTATTTAGCTTAAAGACAAGTGGTTTGACCAGCTGCGTCACACCTGGAATATCCACTTCACATCTGCCTTTTAAATAAGAAAATGTTGGAGTCTAGGCTACCTTCTTAAACTATTTTGAAGGGGTGCGGTCTGGTCCATAACAGCTTTGCCACCATGAGCTGTCTTCCACACCACCCCCACAGGCAGTTGACAGGATAGGTAGCTTAGATATTTTAGGATGGGTTGCTTGGACTTTCTAATAACATTCAGAGATGTTATTAAACACTTCTGGAGCAAGTGGGACTTGAACAAGGCCTCCAGGCCCAGTGGTATGGACACCAAAGGAGCTGTCTAGAATAGGTAGCTTGTTTTTTGCAGAGAGCTGGCACAAGCTTGTTGCATCAAATCATATCCTTCTAAATATTTTCTAATCAATCTATTCAGAGATAGTATTATACACCTCTGGAGCAGGTGAGGCTTGAACCTGGGTCTTCTGGCTCAGAGATAGGGACACTACCACTGCTTCACAGCAGTCCTTTACGATGGGCAAATAGTTTGCTACCCAGACTCAACATGTGTCAGCTGGAATTGAGTGGTGTCTTTAAATGAGCAGAAGGAAAGGATATGTAATGAATGGCTCCTTATCAAGAAGGCAGAAAGCTGATTAAATCTTCAGGTACATGTTATCCCTTTTTGTTTGTACATGAGATGTTTCATTCAACGAGCATCAGAATGCACCTCAGATTCTTCTCATTTTCCCCATGAACTGAAATGCTCTATGTGCTGGAAAGCTTCCACAATCAGCTTCACCCTTACCATGCTCTTCACTGCAATTGCTCAGCCAGCTTTACAGAGCTCCTGCTTATTGAGTAGGAAGATAATTGAAAATTCAGTCCCATTTTGTATTTTATTGACTTTATGGATTTGCCAGCAGAATTTTCTTTGATTCTTATAGCTAGAAACCTAAAGATAATTTCTTCAGCAAATCCCCCATCCCTAACCAGTTACCTGAAGGAGTGTGGGTGGCTAATTTTAGTCTTCCTATCACCCCATGCAGGACATTGTAGATACATGTCTTTGTGTCCTTCCCTTACATTAACCATTAGCCTTAAGGCTTATAATGACATCTTGTGCTACAATTTCATGCAGTTTCATTCTGCCTTGTTGACTGAATCCATGAACCCGCCACCCATTCCTTCCAATATTTATTTTCATTACTTGACTCGGCTTGTTTAGCTGCTTTTGCCTTTTCAGATGTAGACTGAACTTACATTGTTTGTAAAATGCAAATGGCTGCATGATGTATTTTCCTGAGAGCTAGTCTGTTATTGATACTTGATTTCTGACTCTCACTGAACATAGAGACAAAAACCACAGATGTTGGAATCCAAGGTCGAGGAGGAGGAGTCTGGAAGAGCATAGTAAGCCAGACAGCATCAGGAGGTGGAGAAGTCAATGTTTCGGGTGTAACATGACATCCCACCCCTTTGGATTGTTTGCACTCTTCTTCTAGTAAGCCCATTTGTTTAGGAGCAGACTATATTTCTGATAAACGTACAGGAGGAGAGGTTGCAACTCCAAGGACGTTCTGAGCACAGTGACTTTCAAGTTCAGATGGTGATGAGATATGGTGTGAGGTAATGGAGAATAGAAGGCGCTGTGTAAGAGGTTAAACCTGACTGCTAATTAGACATTCCAGTGATGTATATAATATAGTGAGATCTTCCTCTTGCAACCTAGTGGCAAGATGAAGGCACCATAAATTAATGTCTTCATTACCTCAGCACACTCTGAATATTCTTTAGCTGCAAGACCAAGAATATTATTTTTAGTATTGCTTCTACACTGATGTAAGGTGGACACTGGAGGAGACCCAGGAATCCCAGACTGTGTGCTCCACATTCTCCTCTTTGACCTAAAGCCAAGCGTACAAGCTGAGGCATGACTCGTCAGCTGATATAATAAATAAAACTGAACACAGAATGTGGCTCATATAACTCATATCAACAACTTGAAGTGAATATACGCAGCATACAAATAACAAGTGAATTTATATGAATGACTACTCACGCCAACATAAAAACATAGGAGCAGACATTGGCCATTCAGCACATCGAGTCTGCTCTGCCATTCAATGAGATTGTGGCTGATCTGATAATCCTCAATTCCACTTTCCAACCTTTTCCCTATATGCCTTAGAACTTTTCCCAGTTAAAACTCTGTGTATGTTATAACTTTATATTTTTACCCATTCCCGGTGGCATCCAGAAGTGCTTATCTTTGCCCAGAGAGCTCAGGGTATGTCTTTATGGTGTGAGAAACTGATCTGCAGCTACTTTCATGTTGTCCACTTCCATGCAGCTCCTTTTGCTTCTCCAAGCATTGATTATCAAGGAGAAAACTGCAGCCTCAATCCCTGAATACCACGGGACTTAAAAACAAAATCACCTTAACTGTCCTGTGTTTTCCTATCAGCCTTTCATTTGTTCAATGAAAAGTACCAGACAGATCAAGAAATAAAGAACAAAGGATTTTGATACCCATGAGATTAAGGCAACCCCTAAAACTGATGCTTAATGCAACTTGAGTAAAGTGAGGGTTAAGTGCTTTAAGAACCAATGCTAAAAGTGATATTTTGAGGGATATGTGAACCGTTCTCTTGTACAGCGTAAGAATCATTGTTGTTTTATATATCAAACTGTTGGATTGATTTTTCCTCTGATGCTCTGACCCTTTGATTATAGGCTGGGAAGAAATTCAGCTTCCAGTAGTTTCATTACTTCTGCCTTCATGCATTCCCTTCCGAGAAGGCTGTTATAATTACAGATCGTCGAACTCCCAAATGAAAATCTCTTTTCTTCTATTCATAAACTCAAAGAATGAGCAGACTTAAAGCAATAGTTGTAATCAAATGACAGATTCAAGAGGTAGAGGAATATTCAGTAGTTTGAAAGACTGTATTTATAGCATCAGATAGTTCTGATTAGTTTGTGTGTGTGTGAACGTGAGTGTGGGAGAGAGAGGAAATAGCAGCAGATTGAGCACTGACTGACAGTACAGGAATGGGGCATAAGGCTAGCTTCATGTATACTTGACATTCATTCTGTATGGGAGCCCATGGAACAGTAAAATGGGGTCCTCTGGAACAGTGAGTCAGGCAGCATCCAAGGAGCAGGAGAATAGATTTTTCGGGCATGAGCCCTTCTTCGGGCTCATGTCCGAAACGTCGATTCTCCTGCTCCTTGGATGCTGCCTGACCTGCTCCGCTTTTCCAGCAACACATTTTCAGCTCTGATCTCCAGCATCTTCAGACCTCACTTTCTCCTTTGGAACAGTGCACACTTCTTTGAGGTGCCAATGATATCTGATATCATTTTGGTGGGACTATTAATGTTTATACAGTGACTGTCCACTGAAAGCATCAGAACAGACAAACCGCACTGTCTATGAGTCTGTCTTATTGCTTTGATGATAGCAATGCAACTTTGGAGCTCAAAACTCCAGCTAATGCCCTCTCCAAATCCTACACAGTTGAACTGTATTCAGTTATCATTTCAAGTTGCAAAGATGTATACAGAGTGGTCTGATGGTGCTATAGCACTTTTTTGCTGACTTCAAGGCTTCTGCATAAATCAGTTGCTCCCAGACATGGATTGAGTATGAGGATATTCCCTTTGGAGAATAAACAGAGGTCACACAGAGTAGGACAAGATGCCGGAAGAGGGAGAAGACTCTCAGCAAGAAGCCATCATCTTCCAGGACACTTAGGGAGCAAACCCATTGTCGTTTGGTTGTTGTACATCAGAAAAGGGAAATTCAGCATGGGGGAGGTGCAACAAATATTAACCAAACAGATCCTTTTGATGGTGAGAGTGTTGAACAATGTGAGATTAAGGAGACTAGGCCTATACACTTAAAAGAATGAGAGCTGGAACACAAAAACATGCAAAATTCAAATAAATCTCAACAGAGTAAATGAAGGAAGAATGTGTCCACTGTCTTGATTCAGGAGTCTAGAATGTGGATGCACAGTCTCAGAATGAGGAACAGGTCACATAAGGTTAAGAAGAGTATGAATTCTTCATGCTAAGTATTTGGAATTGTCTGTCCCAAAGAGTTTTGGGGGCTAGATCATTGAGACAATCACGAAAAAGTCAATAGGTTGCTAAGTATTGAAGACATCGGAGGAAAGTGCTGGAAAATGGCATTGAGATCGAAGAGCAGCCATGATTCTTTGAACGGCAGGGCAGTCTTGATGGACTGAATGGCCTAGTCTTGCTCTTTTTTCTGATGTTCTAATATGTCTCTGCAAGGACCTCAGTGAAATCTGCCTCCACCTGTAGCTACAGTCTCAGATCCTATGGGCAGTGGCATTGGATGTGACTGGGGTCTCTGTCTCCTTTTAGGCTGGAGATATTGGCAGCATCTCTCGAGTTACTACCCAATGCCTCATGAAAGAGGTCACTGGGGCTATCTATTTTAGATTCCCTACACTGTGGAACAGGCCCTTCAGCCCAACAAGTCTACACTGATCCTCTGAAGAGTAACCAGTCCAGACCCATTCCCCTACCCTATTATCCTATATTTACCCCTGACTAATGCACATAACCTACACAGCCCTGAACACTATGGACAACTTAGCATGGCCAATCCATCTAACCTGCACAGCCTTGTATTGTGGGAGGAAACCGGAGCACCCAGAGGAAACCCACGCAAACACGGGAAGAACGTGCAAACTCCACACAGACAGTCACCTGAGGTTGGAATCGAACCCAGTTCCCTGGTGCTGTGAGACAGCAGTGCTAACCACTGAGCCACCGTGCCATATTTAACAACTCCGAATTCTTTCCTACTGAAGACAAAAAGGTGGAGTGAAGAAATGACTTTGTTGAGATGGCAGATTTGTCCACAATGCAGGGTGCCTCGCATTTCACTTCATCGACCCTCCAATGGCAATTCCTCTCCAAACCAGAACTGAATGAGATTCCACACCCTTCCCTGCATGGCTGGTGTGTGACCAGAGGGAGTCAATCCTTCAAGTCAATGTCCGGTGTCTTGGCAGCTGTCAGGATTCATACATTCCTTCAAAGCCATGATGTGATAGAGGAAACTGACACAAGGTCTGCATCACCTCGATCCCTACGTCACTGAGCCATATGGGCATTAAGTTGAGTAATCATCCTGCAGTGCCTCACTGCTTAAAGAGGACTGCTATTGTCATCAGTTGTACACCGAGTAGCTGAGGAATAGGGAATGAGGAGGAGCAGGAAAAAGCAAAGATGAGTAAGACGGTGAGGCAGACTGGACAGCTCCATTTTGCTCTCCATGCAGTGTATCAACAGCAAATGCAAACCAAGCTCCTCATTCATCAACAATTTCAATTTTATGCTCTCTCTCTCTATCACTGATGCTCACACAACCAACTTGGTCACAATGCAAAACCCAAAAGGCAGCACAAAATAAATAGTCCAAATTGAATTTCGCATGGAAATCGTACCATGCTGTGTACAAAAGTCAACTGTTCACCTTTTTGCATTACCCCGTGCCTGTCTTGCTGGTGGTTTTGCCAGCTCCTATCTTCCTGAACAATGGTCTCTCAATGCCTGCAGCATGATTGATGGAAGGCTGCGAGCATTCAGCAAGGAGATTGCATCTGCTTCTGGAAGATGACCCTAATCTGAGATTAGAAATCCTGGTTTTGGAATACACTATTCTTCCTGGGCTACCTGGGTTATGAACAATTGCAAGGGTGGAATGGCAGTGATGGGAGACAAATGTTGGCTTCCTGAGAAAGGCGGCAGATTCATGCTCCTCCAAGCAGTGCCTGAGTAATCTCTGTTAAATCAGGAAACAAGATGGTGGTGGAACAGTAGTGCAGCTTGTGGGCTCATTAGCCCAGGAGCCCAGAGCTGGTTTACTCCATCCACTATTACTTTCCTTTCTTTCTCCTCTCCTTTAAGTATTTCTAGTTATAACTGTTATCAAGATTCACCTTACCTTCTTTAAATGTCTTCTGCAGAAGGCTTCTCCCAGCGTAGCGACGAGGGGGATTCCAGCATCCCAGCGTGGCAGTCTTGTCCCAGTGAAGTGGTCTTGCCCTGGAGTGGTGGACTTGGCCCGGCATGGTGGTCTTGCCCTGGAGTGATAAACTCGGTCTGGGCATGGCAGTCTTGCCCTGGAGTGGTAGACTCAGTCAGGCATGGAGATCTTGCCCTGGTGTGGTGGACTCAGTCGGGCATGGAGGTCTTGCCCTGGAGTGGTGGACTCGGCCTGGCATGGTGGTCTTGCCCTGGAGTGAAAGTCTAGTCCCCCATCTAGAGGTCTTTGGCGTTGGCTTCCAGGTATCCCAGTGGCCTGGCATGGTGATCTCATCCAGTGCAGTGGTATTCTTTGGCAGAGGTGTCAGCCCTGTATTCCATTGGCCTGGCATGGTGGTCTCATCCCTGCGTGTCCCAGTGTAGTATTCACATCCCACCATGACAGTCCTGACTCTGTACATCCCGCTCTTGTGTTCTCTTCCCGGAATGGCAGTGTCATTCCGGCTGTTTCTTCAGTGTCTTCCATCGATCCTTAATCGGCTTTCCCAAGCCCAGGAGCCATTAGCTGAACTGTGACAAACTTTGTCTTAATTTTACATATTTTATTATTATGTACAATTTATCATTAAGATAAGTACCATGGAACAAGTACTGTTCTACTGCTTTTACACACAATATTCACAACCATGATGGCAGCATTCTGAGCTTCTCTTACAGCCCCAACATGTGGACTTGCTGCTGTTACTGCTGCAATGGTAGTTAAGGCATTGTCCAGTTTGGATACACATATGCAGAGTTGACCACCAGTTCCATGCTGTAAAGGATGGGCTTTGAGCTTTGCAAAGAGCGTCCCAAGATGGTCCTAGTATCCTCCATGCTCCTTGGCATTGACTGCAGACTTCCTAATACACAAAGCATTTTGGTCTGAAAAACGGTTGTTCAAAAAACTGACCCAAAAAAGTGCTAGGCCATGTCCTGTGAAGCAGAATCCATATATGACCTTGCTGTCTACAGCTTGGCACTCACACTGTCCTTGATCTCTGTCCACAGGAAGCCTGCTCATGTCCAGTGTCACTCAGCATTTCCTCCTTTACTCTATTCTCTAACATAATTCTGACAGTATCTGAGCTGGGCACTGCATGTGGAAACAAATGGTGATGACTTTAACTGAGCTTATATCACCTACAGCTTGTAAATCTGTAATTGGGGGTAGGGATCTGAGAAGGAGGATTAAACAGTGAGGATATGGTTATCTTTAAAGGTTTCGGCTGTCCCAGAACCTCTGAAATGAGCATCTGATAATGACCAGAACAATCTTCCCCATGTGGTTTAGTGCACAGAGGCTTGGCTTCTCTCTTCCAATTAACTTCCTCCAGTTGTATGTCATATTGCTCTGCAAGACAAAGAGATATGGATCAGCGAGTGTGGGACAGTCTATCTGGCTGTCAGTACAATCTCAGATGTAGATGTGAGCCTTGCAGCAGTATTAAATTTGAGATGGTGAGGTGAACGTATGAATGTTAACGTCAAGACATGATTGATCGGGATTCTGAGTAGGTAAGTGATGCATTGAGGCAAAAGTGAGGAGTGCAGATGCTGGAAATCAGAGTCTAGATTAGAGTGGTGCTGGAACAGCACAGCAGGTCAGGCAGCATCCGAGGAGCAGGAAAATCGACGTTTCGGGCAAAAGCCCTTCATTAGGAAAACGTCGATTTTCCTGCTCCTCGGCTGCTGCCTGACCTGCTGTTCTTTTCCACTCTAATCTAGACTCTGATTTCCAGCATCTGCAGTCCTCACTTTTGCCTAGTTGATTTGAATTGTACCGCAAATCCTCTTGCAAGGATGCCTCCCTTGAAGAAGTTCTCCTCCACTCTCTACAAGAATCTCAGTGAGTTGCTCTCTCACTGCAACCCCCAAGTCATCTCCTCTGCCCTGAAGCTCTTCAACCATGTTCTGAAACAGACTTGCTACCACACCCACATCTGCTTCCTCAGTGCTTGCCACGCAGCCAACTGATCCCACGTGGACTCCGGACTACATTCAAACTAGTAGAGTTCAGACTCGCTAAACAGGACAAACAGAACAGACTACAGATTCAAAGCCACCAGCAATGGTTCTTCTTCAGGGTCCTCCGCTCCACGCTCACAGCCATGCGCCACCATCTAACCTCCCTACAGTCAGCCCTGCCTCAGCTGAGGGCCACACTCTCTCAGAATTGCAAAGGACCCACTCTGTACTATATGCTAAGCAGAATTCATACTCTCAACAAACAGTATTTCAACACCATCTCAAACATCAAAAACTGTAACTACAACAAACTTTTATATACCCACCTCCATAACCAGCACTCCTCAAACATTCCAGAATATTCCCCCAGCCTTCGGAACAACTTGGCCGCCATTAGCCATGAGGCTGGTACAGCTACCATCCCCACGGTGATCGATGACGTCACTTCTGCACCCATCATGGCCATTTCTGCAGCCACTTCCACCCCTCACAATTTCACATGCACCACACATGACATCACTTCCGGCCCCATGTCATCGCTGACATCACGTGCTCAGTGACTTCTGCAACCCCTACTGCTGTGTTCGCCACCACTTCACCCCCACTAACGCCACCCACCTGCATTTCGCTGACACGCCCCCCCCACCCCCCATGTCACCATTCCCAGCTCCCAGAACCCTGAGGGGAACACCACTCCTGCTCATGACTCCACCCCCATTCCCCCTACCACCACGTCCACTCCAGTTACAGGGTCCGCCCCCACTCCCAGCTCCACACCTACCCCAGGTCCTAGCTCCCAGTCCTGCTGAGTTTTCACCATTCCCCCCAGACCCCCCCTCACTGAAGACGAATGATCAGTCCTCAGTAAAGGCCTTACCTTTATCCCCATCTGTCCACGCATCAATGAATTTAATACGCACCGTGACATTGAACACTTCTTCCGCCACCTCTGCCTCTGAGCTTACTTTTTTAATCAGGACTCCCGCCCACCTTCCGAAGACCCCTTCACATACCTCTAACACACTCCATCCACCTGGACACCCCACGCTGGCCTATTATCCACCCTCCATCTCTTCATTTCCAACTGCCACCGAGACATTAACCACTTCAACCTGTCTACCCCCCTCCCACACTCCAACCTCTCACCCTCACAACGCGCAGCCCTCCACTCCCTCTGCTCCAATCCCAACCTCACTATCAAACCAGCAGATAAAGGCGGTGCAGTGGTAGTCTAGCGCACTGACCTCTACACCGCTGAAGTGATGCATTGAGCAGAGCGTGCGATGAGATTGCTGAAGTTGGTCATTTGAAGATGCATTCAGTGATCTTGAGAACTCAGTGAACTTTTGAGACCATTAAACTTCTTGCAACAGTCCATTCAGGTTCTCAGGCTTTGCTTCCTGGCATCGACATCTGTTGTTATCTGATCCCTTTGCCTTTTCAGTTTATGCCTGGAGCTGCTTCTGATTCCCTGCAGATATACAAAATCTTGCCTCAATCTTAATATAGTTACTTCCAGATACATAATGCAAACAGGCAAAAGCAGAGAGTAATTAATCTGCCCTGTGCTCTCACTCTGGGGAAATGGTTCCACTTGCCTCTAAGAAGGAAGAATGCAGCATACACTCTGTTTTTGTTGTTTGTGTTATTTGTCTGTAACAAAGTTAAAGCTGATCTGCTAGATACTGCTGCAAGCAAAATACGTAGGAGAAAATGCTGGGCTTTTTGAATTTTGATGTTTCCATCCCTGAACAATAGAAGACTTATTAATTTAAAGAACTAATCCTTAAATGGATATTGTAACAAAAAGTAAATTGTGAATGGATTGACGATGCTCTGCAGCTCATGCAGTGCCATGGAAGCTGGTAGCAGTGTTAACTGACAGTCCACAGACACCCGGACACCACAAGTCCCCTGGGCCGGATGGGATCTATCCTAGGATCCTCTGGGAAGCAAGGGAAGAGATTGCTGAGCCTTTGCCATTGATCTTCAAGTCATCATTGTCTACAGGAATAGTGCCTGAGGACTGGACGATAGCAAATGTGGTTCCCTTGTTCAAAAAGGGTAGTAGAGATAACCCTGGTAATTACAGACCAGTGAGTCTCACTTCAGTTGTTGGTAAAGCGTTGGAAAAGGTTATAAGAGATAGGATTTATAACCATCTAGAAAATAATAATCTGATCAGGGACAGTCAGCACGGTTTTGTGAAGGGTAGGTCGTGCCTAATGAATCTTATTGAGTTTTTTGACAAAGTGACCAAACAAGTAGATGAGAGTAAACCGGTTGATGTGGTAAGGCGTTCGATAAGGTTCTCCACAATAGGCTATTGTACAAAATACGGAGGAATGGGATTGTGGGAGACATAGCAGTTTGGATCAGTAATTGGCTTGCTGAAAGAAAACAGAGAGTTGTAGTTGATGGAACATGTTCATCTTGGTGTCCAGTTACTAGTGGCGTACCGCAAGGGTGGGTGTTGGGTCCACTGCTGTTCGTCATTTTTATAAATGACCTGGATGAGGGCTTAGAAGGGTGGGTTAGTAAATTTGCGGATGACACTAAGGTCGATAGAGTTGTGGATAGTGATGAAGGATGTAGTAGGTTGCAGAGAGACATAGATAGGATGCAGAGCTGGCTGAGAGGTGGCAAATGGAGTTTAATGTGGACAAGTGTGAGGTGATACACTTTGGCCGGAGTAATCGGAATGCAAAGTACTGGGCTAATGGTAAGATTCTTGGTAGTGTAGATGAGCAGAGAGATCTCGGTGTCCATGTACACAGATCCCTGAAAGTTGCCACCCAGATTGACAGGGTTGTTAAGAAGGCACACAGTGTTTTGGCCTTTATTAATAGAGGGATTGAGTTCTGGAACCAGGAGTTTATCTGCAGCTGTACAAAGCTCTGGTACGGCCACACTTGTAGTATTGTGTACAGTTCTGGTCACCGCACTATAAGAAGGATGTGGAAGCTTTGGAAATGGTGCAGAGGAGATTTACTAGGATGTTGCCTGGTATGGAAGGAATGTCTTATGAGGAAAGGCTGAAGGCCTTGAGGCTGTTCTCGTTAGAGAGAAGAAGGTTGAGAGATGACTTAATAGAGATATACAAAATAATCAGAGGGTTAGATAGGGTGGACAGGGAGAGCCTTTTTCCAAGTATAGGCACGGCAAACACAAGGGGACACAACTTTAAAGTGAGGGGAGATAGGTATAAGACAGATGTCAGAGGTAGTTTCTTTACTCAGAGAGTAGTAAGGGTATGGAATGCTTTGCCTGCAACGGTAGTAGATTCGCCAAGTTTAAGTGCATTTAAGTCGTCATTGGACAGGCATATGGATGTACATGGAATAGTGTAAGTGGGATGGGCTTCAGATTAGTATGACAGGGCGGCGCAACATCAGAGCCAAAGGGCCTGTACTGCGTTGTAATGTTCTATGTTCTATAAGACAGGCAGGTAGCCCGGTCGAATGACCTCCATCATGTCCCACAGCCTGGAACTGTAAATGGTTACCTCGGCTGGGCCCAAAAGCAGACCGATGAAGAGGTTCTCAGATCCTGCCCATCCATCTCCAGGTTGGATAGCCAACAGTGAGGAGCATAGGCTGAAATGCAAACCATACTTGAGGAGCTGCCTCTTCAAGTAATGGAACAGAGATGTAATCTCCCACATCCCCTGTACACATGGGCACCAAACTTCTCAAGACCACAGACATTACCGGGTATGGGAGCCCATGGAGCTACTTAACCTGAACAGGATGGCTCAGTGCAACACCCTCCATGCCAAATCCCCAGTGGTAGAAAGGAGACCTCCCACAGAGATAATCTTCCACCATATGTCTCTGCCACTTCTCGAGGATGGAACATCATGGTATGGAGTTTCTGGATAGTTGGTGAGGGTGGGGAGTCAAAGAATCATACAGTACAGAGGAGGCCTTTAGCCAATCAAGTCTGCACTAACAACAAGTTACTCTACATCAAGGGTGGCATGATGGCTCAATTGTTAGCACTGCTGTTTCACAGCGCCAGTGACCCGAGTTTGATTCCATCCTCAGGCGACTGTCTGTGTGGAGTTTGCATTTTCTCTCTATGTCTGCATGGGTTTCCTCCAGGTACTCTAGTTTCTGACCACAGTCCAAAGATGTGCATATTAGGTGAATTGGCCATGCTAAATTGCCCACAGTGCTCAGGGATGTGTAGGTTAGGTGCATTAGTCAGGGGAAATGTAGGGGACTGGGTCTGGGTGGGATACTGATTGCTAGACTGTGGTGATACTGTTCTACTACCTTTGTTGGCCCAAGCGGCCTGTTTCCACACTATAGGGATTCTATGATCTAAGCTAGTCCTATTTTCAGCACTTGGTCCTCAGCCTTGAACATTATGACATTTCAAGTACTCATCCAAGTACTTTTTAAACGTGGGGTTTTCCACCTCAACTGCTACCCCCCCCCCCCCCCCTCCACCCCCCAACAGTGCATTCCAGATCCCCAACACTCTCTCTGGGTGAAAAAACCTTTTTTCAAATTCTCTTGAAACCTCCTTCCTTTCATCTTAAAATACTGCCCTCTTATTATAGACCCTTCAACTAAGGAGTACAGTTTTCTTTAGTTCATTCATGGATAGGGCCTAACAGGCTCGGTGAGCTTTTATTGTTCACCACTAAATGCCATAGACAGTTAAGAGTCATCTACATCGCTGTGGGCCTGGAGTCATGTGTTGGCCAGACCAGGGGAGGATGGTGGTTTCCTTCCCTAAAGGCCATTCGGGAACCAGCTGGTTCTGACAATCAGCAATGGTTGCATGGTCATCATTGGACTCTCAAATCCAGATTTCTTTTAAAATTAAGTTTAAATTCCACCATCTGCTGTGGTGAGATTTGAACCTGTGTCCCCAGCACATTACTAGGGCTTCTGGATTAACAGTCCAGTGATAATACAATGAGACCATCACCTTCCCAAAGTTGCTTGCTAACTGTAGTGATTGGAACAAAGCCAGCCAGCTGAAACCTGATAGCATATGAGTTCCCTGATTGGGCTGTTAATCTGGACCAATCAGGGAGCTCAGGTTGACATAAAAAAGGGTTGAGTGTCAGAGGTAAGGTACCTGATTCTGAATGAGGCAATACTTCAGTCAAGGCCTGTTTGTGTGTCAATAAAGGGTGCCTTGGTGACAGGATACTGGCCTCTGTGGAGTTATTTCACTATTTTCCTGTCCATGCCCCTCATTATCTTATATACCTCAATCGAGCTTCCCTTCAGCTTTCTCTGCTCTAAAGAAAACAGCCTGAGCTTATCCAGCCTCTCTCCATGGCTAAACTGCTCCATTCCAGGCAATGAACAAGTGAATCTCCTCTGTACCCCGCCTGTGCGATCGTCTCCTTCCCATTGTGAAGGGTGGTGCAGGATGTGCACCAGCAACCTACACAGGATTGCTCCATGCAGAGTGTAATGATACTCGAGAGGTAAGTGTGAGATGACTCAAATTGGAAAGCTGGGGTTCCCGAGAGATGACTTGATAACCAGGGCCAACATGAAATTGTATTGAAGCCAGTGGGTAGGGAGAGAGGAAGTTCAGGTGGGAGCCCACCTCATGCTTTAAGAGATATCGACACCACAAGTGCCATGGACTTTTCTTGATGCTGTGGATGGCTCAAGCTATGGACTGGATGCACAGTGACTCAGAAGAACCACATTGTATTGCCTGTTCCTGCACTGTCCAGTGCCACCCTGACTCTGGTCAACTTGATAGCCTGAGCCATCTCTTCCATTAGCCATGTAAGCCTGTGTCGGCGAAGGGACAGATTCTTGAGTAGTGGCTCTTTTTTGTGGTTTGTTTGGACAATTCCATTATTGAGTATCGAATGTTGGAAGAAAGACTATTTGAAAGGCAGCCTGGAATCAGCCAAGTGGGTAACAATCACTCATGGGTCTATTGAGTGGCCAATGGAGGCGGGCAGTTAGAGACAGGAAATCACATGATTAAAACCTCCATGGAACTTCCAAGGAGAGGTGGCAATGCAGTGGAAGGAGTTATTGAGACTAGTCATCCTAGTGTACCTCCGGTGACAGCTTATGGTCACAGAATTAAGCAATAATGAACCTATCTCCCACAATCTGGATCCGCAACAACAATTTTCCAACCAGAAATTGAAAGTTGGAAATGTTTGACAAAATGGTTTTATCCGGCTGATGTCAGAAATTAGGTAATGTACATATATCCTGGTTGATTGTCAACTTTGTCTGATTAGTGAAAATGTTGATGACAATTAGAGTGGCTTATCCAAATGTCTCCAGCAAAATATCACTTTATTAATGTAGTTTAAAATTTGAAATTTAATACTAAATCTCCTTGCTCAGGAATGGCCTACTCTCAGTTCATTTAAAAATGTAATATTTCCATTTACTTAATGCCTTTTCATAGAGAAAACCTCAAAAAGCCTCACACAGTGAATGATGTCTGCAATGTTATGCAAGCAGAGCTATCATAGAATTCTTACAATTTAGAACCAGGCCATTTGGCCCATTGAGTCCAAACTGATCCTCTCAACAACATCCCACCCTACTCTATCTCTGCATTTCCCATGGCTAATCCACATAGCTAGCACATGTAATGGGGCAATTTAGCACAGTGTTATGAAGTTGAAGACGTGTACTGTACTTTAAGAGAGAGTGAATGCAGGCACCTGTCATGTGACTGACTAGCAATCTCAGAGTGTATTGAAAAACTGAAAATATGTAACATTTGGCTGTGAAACAAATACCTGATATTGGTTGCTATGTTTTCACAACAGCTTGAATTTAACCAATCAGTTTAAATTATGCCCAAAGATACCAAAACCCAATTGAATTTGAATTTAATGTTTGACAACATTGAACTAATGAGATGATCTGATGTTTGAGGTATTGAATAAGTCAGCATTTTGGAGAGTTAACCAGAGAGAGAGCAACCTGCCATCTAGAGAGAGGCTGCCATTCAAAACACCCTTTATCAGAGGAGGCTTAGAGTTGTAAATAGTTGTTATTTGATATTCACCTTTAGAGTTAATGAATAAATTGATATCTTTTCTTTAAATAATGGAATTTAGGAGTTCTCTGTCATTCATACTTTAACAGATTATGAGGTGAGCTTTCCTGGGTGTTTGGTTTAATTAACAGAGGGGTTCACTGCCATGTCATAACAATGGCCAGTCCACCCAACCTCCAACATTTGTTGGAGGAAACTGATGCAGGCACAGGAAGAACATGCAAACTCCACATAGGCATGGAATTGAATCTGGACCCCTGGTGCTGTGAGGCTGCAGTGCGAACCACTGAGCCACCGTGCTGCCCCATCATTCTACATAGCTAGACATTCTTAAAGGCAATGTGAGGAATGACAGGATTAGCAATATTTGGTGCAGGAGGAATATTGACTGAGAATTGTCAAAACACTGTGCTCTCCTTCGTTTAGTTCCTTGGGATCTTCTACATGACTTATAGAAGCCCAAAGTAATCTCATGTTACCATCTCATCCATCAAAGGATCCTTCCGCTCCCCCACTATTGGACTAGGTGCTTGCATAATTTATGCAATGTTTGTTTCCAACTGTTTGCCCCACAAACTTAATTTCAACCACTTAAGTGCCCCACTAATGGGGCAAATATTGATCTTGTGGCATTTGGTAACATTCAGAATAGTTCAGGAAGTTGTGGTTGTATGAGATTATGATTCTGAAAGAGTTAATGTCTGCTTTGCATTAATTCTGCCCAGTGGAGAAATCTTCACTCACCCTCACAGGGAGCAGTTGCATTCTGTTCGGTTCCCAGCAGTCCCCAGTGACTATGCTTGATGAATAATGTCACTTGTACTTATTACTGTCATGCAGTAAACCAGCTTATTAAAGAAGACTGGTGTTTGTTCTGTAAAATCTCTACAGTGGTGTATCCTCTCCCACCAATCTGAAGATAGGCAAAGCAGGATTGTGGCAACAAACAGTCTCAACCACCTCTTTCCTAATTCTTCACACTTGTAAAGGTGGCACATGCTATGAGGTGCCAATCAAGGCAAATGCCACAGATATGGGTCCTACTTCCAGTCTGTATACATTCTGAAAGCAATCTGTGTTGACACATCTGTGTATAGGGCTGAGGAGTACTGAACTTTGGGGAGTTCCAACTTTCCTCTGAGACATTGAACTGACATGCCATCTACATCCTTAGGTGGGCATGAACAATGCCTTGATGCCATCTTGAATAAGGGCAGGGCAGTTATTCACTGTGTCCGGACAATGTGTTTCCCTTAATCAGTATTACAAAACAGATTATCTTGTTTTTTTGTTGGAGTTTTGTTTTTTGAGCAAAGTCACATTTGTCACATTACAACACTTGAAAACTGCTTTTGTTTTTATTCACTTATGGGACATAGGCATCATGGGCTGGCCTGCATTTATTGCCTGTCCCTAGCTGTCCTTGAGAATATGGTGGTGAGCTGCCTTCTTGAACCACTGCAGTCCATGTGCTGGAGGTTGAATCTCAATGCTGTTAGGGAGGGAATTCCAGGATTGTAACCCAGTGACACTGAAGGAACAGCAATATATTTCCAGGTAGGGATGGTGAGTGATTGGAGGGGAGCTTGAAGGTGGTGTTGTTCTCATGTATCTGCTGCCCTTGTCCTTCTGGATGGAAGTGAATTAGAATTAGAATTAGCTTTTCTTGTCACATGCACTCAAATGAGTGCAGTAAAAAGTTTGTAATGTCACCTCTTGATGCCATCTTAGGTACTTCAGGTCCCCTGAAGTACCTCAGGCAAGCGGAGAGTATTCCAGCACAGTCCTGACTTGTGCCTTATAGATAGCGGACAGGCTTTGGGGAGTCAAGAGGTGAGTTACTTGATGCAGTATTCCTAGCCTCTAACCCACTCTTGTCATTACTGTGTTTATGTAGTGAGTCCAGTTAAGTTTCGAGTCAATTGCAATGCCCAGGTTGATGATAGTAGGAGATTCAGTGATGGTAATGCCATTGAATGTCAAAGGTCAGTGGTTAGATTGTCTCTCAAAAGACATGTTAACTGTCTGGCATTTGTGCTGTCTGGCAAATGTTACTTGCCACTTGTCAGTCAATGCCTGTATATTATCCAGATCTTGAACATGGACTCCTTCAGTATTTGAGAATTGGCAAATGGTGCTGAAAATTGTGCAATCATTGGTGAACATCCCTACTTCTGACCTTATGATGGAGGGAAGGTCATTGATGAAGCAGTTAAAGATGATAGAAGACTACCCTGAGGAACTCCTGCCGAGATGTCCTGGAGCTGAGATGACTGACCTCCAGCAACCACGACTATCTTCCTGTGTGCCAGGCATGACTCCACCCAATACAGAGTTTACCCCTGATAGCCATTAATTCCTTGATGCGACGCTCAGTCGAATGCAGCCTTGATATCAAGGACTGTCACTCTCACCTCGCCTCTGGACCTCAGCTCATTTGTCCATATTTGAACCAAAACTGTGATATGATCAGGAATAAGTGACCCTGGCAGAACCAAAACTGGGCATCACTGAGCAATAACCTGCTGAGCAGATGCTGCCTGATAGAGCTGTTAATGAGCACATGTCTTCAGTACTATTGCTGGAATGTTGTCAGGGCCCATAGCCTTTGCAGTATCCAGTGACTCCAGCCATTTCTTGACCTCATGTGAAGTGAGCTGAAAATGTGTTGCTGGAAAAGCGCAGCAGGTCAGGCAGCATCCAGGGAACAGGAGAATCGACGTTTCGGGCATAAGCCCTTCTTCAGGAATGATTCCTGAAGAAGGGCTTATGCCCAAAACGTCGATTCTCCTGTTCCCTGGATGCTGCCTGACCTGCTGCGCTTTTCCAGCAACACATTTTCAGCTCTGATCTCCAGCATCTGCAGACCTCACTTTCTCCTCATGTGAAGTGAATCGAATTCACTGAAGAAGATATTTATGATGCTGAGTCCAAGATGAATCATCTATTTGGCACTTCTGGCTGAAGGTTGCTGTGAATGCTTCAGCCTTTTGCTCTGATGTGCTGGGCTCCTTCTTCTTTGAGGATGAGACTATTTGTGAAGTCTCCTTCTCCAGTGAGATGTTTAATTGTCCATTCATGACTGGATGTGACAGGACTACAGAGATTAATCTGATCCATTTGTTGTGTGATTGCTTAACTCTGTCTATAACTTGCTGCTTATGCTGTTTGGAATGCAAGTAGTCCACACACGCACACACCATATCCAGGAACACACACATGTACAGCACATCCAGATACGTGCCCACGCACCATATCCAAATGCACACATGTATGGTACATCCAGACACACACACACCACACGCAAAACACATCTAGACACACACACACCACACGCACAACCCATCCAGACACAGACACACACAAACACACACACCACATGCACAACACATCCAGACACATACACACGCATGCACACATACACCACATCCAGACACACACATACTTGCGTGCACATATTTGCATACAAACACATGCGTACACACACATGCACACACACATGTGCACATACACAACGCACATGCAAACACCCAACACATCCAGACACACACACACAGACACAAGCCATGCCAGAGTCAGAAACATGCCTCATCTTAACATACACCCACACTCACACATGCACACATACACAGAGATCACCTTTTCATTGATCATTTCTGGTTCCCAGACTAGAAAAATTGTAGCTGTAGTTAAACAGTTGCTACATCATCACTTGCTCTCTATATAAATTGGGATTTAGTACTTAAATGATGAAAGGAGTATTTCTCATTAACAACAAAATATCTCACTAAATTTGACTAACCAGAAAATATAAAAGCACCTGAACAAAATTAGAAGAGAGTGAGGCACATTAATCTCTTGACACAAGGTTTTGTTGGATGGTATTGTCAAATTGAAGAGATTCACCAGGATGTGGTGGGAAGTATAATGGAATACGGAGAGGCTGAATAGGCTGGGACTTTTTTCCACTACAGCGCAGGAGGTTGATGGATGATCCTATAGAGGTTTATAAAATCATGAGGGGCATAGGTAAGGTGAGTGACAGCTGTCTTTCCCCCTAGGGTGTGGGATTTCAAGATTAGGGGGCATGTTTTTAAGGTGAGAGGAGAAAGATTTTGAAAAGACATTATGGTAATTTTTTTTTACACAGAGAGTGGTTTGTGTATGGAATGAACTTGCAGAGGAAGTAGTGGTTGTGGGTACAGTTAAAACATTTAAAAGATATTTGGATATGTACATGAATAAGAAATGTTTCGACGGATATGGACAAAGCGCAGGCAGTAGTTTAGTTTGGGATTATAGTCAGCATGGACTGGTTGGACCGAACGGTCTGTTTCCTTGCTGTATGATTCTATGACTCTCAAAAAAACTGGCTACAATCAGTAATCATTTAGATGTTCTTATCCAGAGAAAGAGAGAGAGAGAGAGCATGAGGGGAAAAGAGTTAAACCAACTGAATTAGATCACAATCAGTTTCTGTTCTCACCACAGTAATCGTGGCCTCTATTTTTATTTCATTCTATAGAGTGCCATTTGCTTCATTTTCATTCTTGGGCTGCACAGAAAATAATAGAAAATTCTCGCTGCCTTGTACATTGTTCAATAAATAAAATGCTGCTAAGCCTGTATTTCCACCTACGTCTCCACCAGAGAGAAAAATAAGAAGCTGCTGCTTCTGAACTTGTGACCATCAGGAGATTCAATGTCTCGTTACGCATTCCTTTCAACCAGTGCAGCAATGGCCAGCCATTGAGCTTTCAACGAATCAATAATGCTATGAGGGGCAATAAAAATAACTCTCAAGATATATCCAAACTTTCATTAGATTGCTGGAATTTCTTGCTGGTTTGAAGGATGTGGTTAGTGATGTTGGCTCTAATGGAAGCTTTTTTTAAAAAAGCTTTAATGTGTAATGTGAAGGAAGTTCTAAAGCCTTCTAAATCCTGTGCTGAACCTATAAAATTATTAATCGAGGATGTATGTTCTTTCAGTGATCAAAGTGAGGACAGACCTTCAGGGCAGACCAGAAGTATCACTCATTGCCTTAGACCATAAGACTGTGAGACATAGGAGCAGAAATTAGGCCAATCAGCCCATTGAGTCTGCTTTGACATTCAGTCATAGCTGACAGGCTTTCCAACCCCATTTTCCCACTTTCTCCCTATAACCTTTGATCCTCTTGGCAATCAACAACTTATCTAGCTTTGTTTTAAACACACAGAATGACATGGCCTTGACAGCCTTCTGCGGCAATGAATTCATCACTCTCTGGCTAAAGAAGTTTCCCCTGATCTCTTCTAAACGGTTTTCCTTTGACTCAAAGGCTGTGCTCACAGGTCCTTATCTCTGCTGCCAATGGAAACATCTTCCCAATGTCCACTCTGTCCAGGACATTCAGTATTCTGAAAGTTTCAATCAGAGCCCCCCTCATCCTTTTAAACTTCATCAAGTATAATCCCAGAGTCCTCAAACATTCCTCACATGTTCAGCCTTTCATTCCTGGGATCATTCTAGTGGACCTCCTCTGGACCTGCTCAAGGGCCAATGCGTCTATCCTGAGGCATGGGCCCTAAAATTGCTCTAAATGTGGTCTAACTAGACCATTACAAAGCCTCAGATGTACATTCCTACTTTTATATTCTCATCCTGTCAAGATGAATGACAACATTGTATTTGCCTTCCTAACTACTGACTCAATCTGCAAGTATCCTTAAGAGAAACCTGGACTAGGACTCCCAAGTCCCTTTGCCCTTCAGATTTCAGAATTTTCTCCCCATTTAGAACATTGAACAGAATGCAACAGGAAGTTTGCTGTCTGAAAGATAATCTTTCTCATTTCCCTAGATTTTCTATTTCTCTTCCCCTTGCAACTCTGTTTTTTCTCATTCTCACCTACTCGGTCTGCAGCTTTCCCATTGGTCGTCATCTCTGTCTTTCTTTTGAATCTTTCCTTTTCTGTTTTATCCATCTGTTTCTTATTTTGCTTTTACTCTGTTTCAATGTCCATTCACGCTCCCTCTGATTCTAATTCCCTATCTCATAAAATATGATACATTTCCACACTTGGCCAAATTCTGGAAAAGTTCTAGAGATTGGAAAGGAGCAAATATCATCTCTTTATTCAAGAAGGGATCAAAACAGAAAGCAGGAAATTTTAGGTCAGTTATATTTTGATTTGATTTGATTTATTATTGTCACAGTGAAAAGTTTTCTTTTGTAAGTGGTACAGCCTTTCATAACATACAAAGACAGTCAGAAACTTTTTCCCCGGGTGCAACAGAGTGTTACAAGGGGACATAAATTTAAGGTGAAGGGTGGAAGGTGTAGGGGAGATATCAGGGGTGGGTTCTTTACCCAGAGAGTGGTGGGGACATGGAATGCGCTGCCTGTGGGAGCAGTAGAATCAGAATCTTTGGTGACCTTTAAGCGGCAATTGGATAGGTACATGGATGGGTGCTTAAGCTAGGACAAATGTTCGGCACAACATTGTGGGCTGAAGGGCCTGTTCTGTGCTGTATTGTTCTATGTTCTATGTTCTATGTTCTAAAGATCATAGGGTGATCGAACAGAGTGAGGAATACAAAGTTATGGCTACAAAGAAAGCGGACAAAAAGCAAGATCCACAAATTTGAGAGGTCCATTCAGAAGTTTTATAACAGGGGAAAATAAGCTGCTCTTGAACCTTGGTATGTGTGTTTAAACTTTTGAATCTTCTTCCTGATAGAAGACATTGGAAGAGGTTATAACTGGGGTGGGAGAGATCTTAGGTATTGTTGTTGCTTTTCTGTAGCAGCAAGAAGTGTAGATGGAGTCAATGGATGGAAGGCTGCCTTGTGTGATGGACTGGGCTGTGTTCACAACTTTCTATAGATTCCTTACAGTCCTGGGCAGAACACTTGCCGTGCCAAGCTGAAATACATCCAGGTAGAATGCTTTCTCTGATGCATTTATAAAGGTTGGTGAGGGTCCTTATGGACATGCTGAATTTCCTTAGCCTCCTGAGGAAGAAGAGCTATTGTAGTGCTTTCTTGACCATCACATCAATGTGGGTGGTCCAGGACAGAGTGTTGGTGACTATCACTCCCAGGAGCTTGACATTCTCACCCATCTCCACCTCAACACCATTGATGTAGATGCTTCTTGCTGTTCTGTCATAGGAAAAGTGTTAGAATCACTTAGGAGATTATATCTGGGCATTTGGAAAACATTGAGATAACTACGAAAATTCAGTGTGCTTTTGTGAAAGGCAAATTATGTTTAACCATTCTATTAAAGCTCTTTGGAGGAGTGACATGCCTGGTTAATAAAGGAAAGCCATAGATGTACTATACTTGGATTTTCAGAATTCAAGAGATGCTACATAAAATGTTGTTGTGCAAAGAAGGAGCTAAGGGTGCAGTGGTAATATATTAGCATGGTTAGGCAGAAATCAGACTTTGTGTACAAGTGGATCTTTTTATGATTGGATTTGATAAGTTGAGACCTACAAGGGTCTGTGGTGAGGTGTCAACTTCTTGCAATTTATATTAATGAATATAAAGCTGTACCAAGCATCTGATCTGTACCAAACAGATCCTGGGAAGAACAGAAGACTAAATATGAGAATAAATTACACTGAACCTTTTGGACTGGAGTAGAAAGTGGCCTCTTATACAGCATCACACTGATATAAAAAAAAGTAAGTGAGTTTGTAAGGTGCTGTTTTAGATTTCAGAAGGAATGTGAGATGAGCAAGTAAAAATTTGGAGAGATGGAGGCAAAAGAAAAGTAAGCCATATACAGGGGTAAAGCCCAATAGACAGAAAGACACAGCAGAGATAGAACGGGATGAAAATGAGGCAGAAATAGGAACCCAAGAGCAGTCCCATTGATGAGAAGCAGGGTATCAGTAAGTCTGGGCTGTGGTATGTGCTGTGATGTCCACCTATATCAGCGTGTGGTTGGATTGCTTGTGAGTTTTGCTATCACCATTCACTTTCTTGACTTAGTCTAAAGAAGCAGTTGGCTTACAGTGATCAAACCATAAGGGAATCTTAATGAGCAGAGACTCTTGTCTTAAAAAGATATAGTTTTTTGCACAATAAAAATCAGGTACAAGTTACATTCATAAGTTAAATATTGTTATTAAGATTAATGGGACACATGAGACATATGGAAATAGATCTTCACCTTAAAAGATCCAAACTTCTTGTTCCTATCCCCACATAAATCTGTATGACATCATCATTCTGGGTGGAGTTGAATGCAATCTCTCATATTAACCCTTTCAGAATCATTACCTAATACAGCATCTCCCCTGATTCCCTTAAGGATCCTTCCCATAATTTACATTTACACTTGAAAGTAAATATTTACATTTACCACTGACCCATCTCTCCTCAAGTCTCTGACTTCACAAATTCAGATAACATGGAGATTTAATAATTCATGCAAAATGAAGATTGGTAAATCCTTGAGGACTGTTGACCTTGTTTCTTTTCTTATCCCAGTATGGTCTGTCAAGTCTCTCTACATTGGAGCATGTTGTATCTCTTGGATGTCTTCTGCCAAGGATATTGTTCCTGTTATTTGAACTGTTAGCTTTCCATGGGGTCCATAATCTTCTGAATTTCTTTTGCAGTGAACCCTTCCCCACTGAATCAGTTAGTTTCCCCATAACAATATGTGGGACCCTTTCATCTCATCAGTCTCCTTCATGAACACTAACTGCTTTGTTGAAACACATGTCGCATGAATTCTCCAAGCCATAGGTAAAGGTGTAGCTGAGGTCCTTTCATGACTATTAATTGCCTCAATAGATCAATAGTGGATGGATTTCCACCATCTCTGGTAAATGTCGAGACAGTTCAGCCATGGCTAGGTAGGCAAGATGGCAGGAGGGCAATTGCTGAATTTTATGAACCTCTCCATCTCAAAATGAGTGGCAAGGAAACATAAAATCTACCATTAGACAACCTGAAGTGCACTCCCTCCAAGTGACTTCCTACTGTGGGGAATTTCAAGACTAAAGAGCACACGTTTTTTAGGTGAGAGGAGAAAGGTTTAAAAAGGACATGAGGGGCAAGTTTTGTTTTACATGGAGTGGCTCGTGTGTGGAATGAACTTCCAGAGGAAGTTGTGGATGCACAATTACAACATTTAAAAGACATTTGGATAAGTCAACGAATAAGAAATGTTTCAAGGGATATGGACCAAGTGCAGGTAGGTGGGACTAGTTTAGTTTGGGATGATGGTCAGCATGGACTGGTTGGACCGAAGGGTCTGTTTCTGTGCTGTATGACTCTCTGACTCTTTGTGACCATTAGACCTTCTCAAAATACTTCAGTTGTGGCTTAACTAGAGCTTTATGTAGTTGAATCATGGTCTATATCCCTTTTATTCTAGACCTTTACATATAGCAGCCAGCATTCCATTATTTTTTATGATTATTTTCTGAACTCATCCATTTCATGATCCAAGGACTCCCTAATTCTGTTTGAACAGCCACCATTTCCAACCTATTACCATTTACCAAATAATCTGCTCTATCTCACACTCACCCTACATTGAAATCTACTTGTTCCCATTTTGTCCATCCATGTAATGTATCCATGATGAGTGGTTGTTTTTTGGATGTGGTGCAAGGATATAGTTGGTTTCTGCAGGAATTGGTATCAGGATTATTGTTTCTCTTTACCAACAATACTGACCTTATTTTGGATAGTTGGGTCTCAATCTCAACGTTAGCAGATGAGACAAACCGTGAAAGCATTGTGACCTGTGAGGAAGATAGCAACAGGCATCCCCAGGAGAAGCCCTGAGGGGGTTGGCGAAATGACCAGACATAGCAGGTCAAATTTAATTCAGGGGCGTGTGAAGTGATATATTTTATAAGAATGAGGTGAGGCAAAAGAAATAAAGTGTGATAGAGTTCTAAAGATGGTGCAAGAACAGAGAAGCTTGGGGATAGATGTGAAAAAAAAAATCAACATGGCAGAAGGGTGACTGAAAAGCGTGTAAGATCCCAGGCAAAAAGAAGGAAGTTATGATGAATCTTGATAAAATTGCTGGACTTGCCTCACCGAGAATGTGTGTGTCCAACTCTGACTACCATACTTGAGAAAGATGTGAAGGCTTTAGACAAAATATGGTAACAACTTATTAAAAGGATGAGAGACTATGGATATATAGTTGGATCAGAAAACCTTAGGTTGTTATAATCAGAGAAGAGAAGCATTGTGGGTTTGCCTCCAACAGAATATGTTACCTGATGGGGTAATGCTTATGTTACCCCTGGTTCCAAAAGAAACTGGACATAGATGTTGTGATGTTACAGAATCCAACAGACACTTATTACAACTAATCATTAGACACAAACATTAGCTTAAACAGAAAACCTGGACCAGTAAGTTTCCAGTATCATGCCATGCTTCAAATAATCCTCAGACATAAGATCTTTAAACCTCTAGGATACGTGCTGTGATACAATTATGATATCATGAGCATGCCACTTGAAGGTATACTGATGTTCTAACCATAAGACATAAGAGATAAAAACCAACAAAAATCCCAAACAGGTATTGCAAAACAAGTGCATAATATGGTATTATAATTTGAGAATTTGGATTTTATAAAGTAGAGGTAAACTAGCTGCAAGCTTTCATAGAATCCCTACAGTGCAGAGCAGGCCATTTGGCCCATTGAGTGCACACTGTCCCTCTGAAGAACATCCCATCCAGCTCCATCTATGTCCCCCAATCCCTGGGACCCTGCATTTTCCATTGCTAATCAACCAAGCCTGCACATCTCTGGACTGTGGGAGGAAACCAGAGGAAACCGATACAGACACGGGGAAAATGTGTGATGTTCACACAGAATGTCACCCACAGGTGGAATCGAATCCAGGTCCCTGGCGCTGTGAGGCAGCATTGTTAGCCTGGTCCCTGGTGTAACACCGACATTGAGCACTCTTATTAGGCAGTGGAGCATACATTTCTCTGTTTGGTCATTTACAGTGGTAAGAAAGCTACAAAATAAATAACTCTGATTCTTGTAAAAGCTGTCACGCTGTCAACTTGTATCAGTCCTTTCTGAGTGAAATGGACAGGGCTAAAATGAACTCTGGTTTATTATTGGAAGCTGTTGGTATGGGCACAGCACTCTGTCTAATTGCAGTATTTTACTTGACAGCTTTTGTACTCCAATCAAGTTGCAAGTTCGATAAGACAGCAACATTAACCTTGAATATTGTACACAGTACCTAAGCAACATCTTCGAATATTCCTTCAGTTACTTTGTTCATATTTAGTGATTCAACAAAAGGAGATATTAAATTCTATTTCAATGTTTTAGGATTTTTATTGAGGTTGCAATGAGGTTCAGCTGCAATCAGAAAAACACTGTCGTTATAATCATAAAATATCAAACATTCACAAAGTCAATTACATCAAGTCCATTCGTAACAGAAAGAGGGGAATGTTAATTTGGTGTTTAATCATAAGGTTGGTTAGGTTTGAAGCTCATTTATTACAAAATCCAATAGGGGCTTTTGCCCAGTTGATAAGCGCAATTGCTCAACAAAATTACATCCACCAACATGACTATTTTTGGCAAAATTCAGTATATATGTTTCAAAAAATGCTTTACTGATGAAATTTAGAGTTGCATTTTTTATTTAACTTATTTCCTAATCAAGTTGTTAAGGGATGTTACTGCACACCTCTGGAACAGGTGGGTCTTGAATCTGGGATTCATCATCCATGAGAAGGGCACTACTACTGCTCCTTAAGAGGGTCCCCTTTGATGTTACAGTTTATGGATGTAAAAGGAAGAGCAGGACATTAACAGACACATCTTTGACTCGGGTGTTGTGTAGGAATTAATTATTGGTGCTTTCCTTTTGGACAGATACCATATCCAACTGATGTTTAACATTCTTCTCCTGGACCCTTAGGCTGAATTCTGTCTCCTCTCTTTGGTCTTACTGGAAAACTCCATGAAAAGCTGATGGTAATTTAGCTTCCAGTGATCACCATTTTTATACAACTTGAGAACTGTCTGGCATCTTAAACAGGATGTCGGAAATACATGGTGAGGGAAGGCTGAGCTTTTTCTGATATGATTTGATTTATTATTGTCACGCGTACCAAGATACAGTGAAAGGTATTATTTTCAATGTTATCCAGGTGAATCATACCTTACATAAGTACATCAGGGTAATAGAACAGAAGGTAGAATATAGCATTACAACTACAGAGAAGATTCAGAGAAAGATCAACTCTAATATATGAGATACATTCATAATTCTGATAACAGCTGGAAGAAGCTGTTCTTTGATCTGTTGGTACGTGTTTTCAAACTTTTGTATCTTCTGCCCGGTGGAAGAGGGTAGAAGAGAGTGTAACCGGAGTGGGAGGAGTGTTTGATTATATTGGCTGCTTTCCTGAGGCAGCTGGAAATGTGGACAGAATCAATGGATAGAAGGCTGGTTTTCATGATGGACTGGACTGCGTTCACAACTCTCTGTAATTTCTTACAGTCTTGGGCAGAGCAGTTGCTATACTGAACTGTGATGCATCCAGATAGGCTGCTTTGTATAGTGCATTTAAGCAGGTAAGGCTTAATCTGTTCTGATGTTAATGGTTCTGAAAGACTATTGCTGAAGTTGCGTTAACTCAACCTAATCTGACATTCCATAAAATCTTTTATCAGAGACAGGGAGTTCGACTCTAGCCTTCGTAGAGAGCAGGTATGTTCTGTACAGTTCCAAAGAGTCCTTCATAATTATGTCTCATTAGTAATGTAAACTGTAGTTAATGCTGATGCTGGTGGGATTTGATGCATAGACAACCACCATAAGAAGAAAAATCCAGAAGAAAAAGTAATGCTTGAAGAACAGTGAGCCTGCCACTTCAAGAGCGTTACAGATTTACAAAGACACGGGCAGCAGAATGTGATTACTGACAGAGGCAAAGTGGTTGCAACTGTGGAGGCAGCCATAGATCAAGCTCCAAACACAAACCTCCACAAAACAACCTGGTACGTAACGTGGAGAGAAGAGTATGTGCTAGGAAATGAGTAATAAAAAAGCTTTACACTTCAAAACAGACAGAAATCTTAACAAAAGAGACTCTGTAAGGAGTTTCAGGAGGAAGGGTAAATATTCCCAAGGGTAAAGGAGATAACTTCAACAAAATGTCACAAAGACCAGAGAGGAAAGCCAAGGCAGTGTGAAAGAGAATCCTTACCTCCCACAGGGAAACTGCCAGCATTGAGAACACTCTCCATGAGGCCCAACTACAAGGGACAGTAAAATGACCAGAGAAATCATTCACATTGATGCTGCAGAAGCATCGGGGAAGATCTCAGAATTTGAGGAATCTGGAAGAGAGCAAAGGTAGAGAAATATTGTGAAATATTGTCTAGCAGAATAAGTCAGGAGAACTTCAGATTTTGAAACGTCTGGGCACAATAATTAAACCGTGGCTTTGCCAGCAAGGTTTATACAAGTTGCACAAGAGATCTGTACTTAAACATTTCTGTTAAAGGTGCTTTGGGGCGTACTCAAAAGTTAAAGAAAGCATGAATGTGAGCAGAGATCTGTATTCCATAGACTTTTCTTACCAGCAGAACTTTCTTCAGAAAAATATTTCATCATTGAGCCAGGGCTGGAGCAGGATAGCATTAGTGAGTGAGATAGGTTGAGACAGTCTGAGTTTGGAAGGAGAGATACTTCAACACAAGATAAGAGAAAAATGGAGAGCGTGAGGTTTGGGGTAAGGATCGATAGATTCAATACAGAAATGAAGAAAACCAGTAGTCAATGTCACAGAGGTGGCAATTGCTAACTTCAGTTGAGAAATAATTAAAAGCTATTTCGCAAAAAATTAGCACAAAAGCGAAGGCCAAATAAACAAATCATAAACAGAGTAAGTGACTGACCTGAGACCTTACCATTCACGAATTCAGCATAAAGAAGGCTTTTGTATGTCATGACCCACTCTGTCCACAAATGAATATTATAATCACAATAGAAGATTATAAAGCAACTAAGCAAACTTTGATCAGTCCAACTAAAGTCATGAGAACTCTTGAATTGCTCATGTTTTCCCACACATAGAGGCTTCATTTCTGGCCTCATTGTTTCTACATTCTGCAACCTCCACAGCATCAAACAGAGAAAGCACCGCATGAACTCCTGGCAAAAAAAAAACTTTGAAAGCTTTCTGACACACTGGAAGCATAAATTACAGACACAGCAACCATTGAAAGAGCAAGTCGGTTGTCAGTCAAAGCAATTGCACAGCAAGTGCACAGCAAATGCTGAAAATTAATAGAGGCAAACTTATTCAAGTGACGCTTTGTGAACAACAATGTCAGCTGATCATTAGTGAAAGCTACTTACCTTACTATTAATGAAACTGTTATGTGTATTTTAGATAATAATCCTAATCTAATGAACATGATAAAAACTCTGTTAACGTGCGATACTTACATTTGTGGTATGTAAATTCATTTGTTCCTTAATCAAATGCAGCATTCAATTGGATCATTGTACCAATAAATGAAATTATAGCATTACATGAGGGTACCCATGATTGGCTTGACTACTCCTTTTAGCAATCTTTTGGCTCACGTGTTACATCAAGAGATTTGATGGTCTCTGTTGTAAACTCACAGCGAGTGTAGATGTGCAAAGTTGAGGCACCTGGGACTTGATCTCCATTCCTTTTACTCCTTCACAAAGGAAAGCAGAGGAATTGTACCAGAAGAAGCAGATCTTCTACCTTTCATTTGACAAAGACAGGCCAGCAACCATCACCATAAGGTCTTTACAATCCAAACTGCTTGGCACAATGCCAGGTCCCATCATTTCACAGGCTAGTGTTGTTGCAGATTCCTCAGCATACACTGCAGCGAGTTGCCAATTGGGAGAGCAGGACTCAGTACAAAGTTAGCTCATTTCTGCAACACTATATTGAGAATACGGATGTCTGTGTACATTTGTCAGATCTCCTTTGCATTGTTCAGCATTGAGTGTGTACTGAGAATAATTACACATGGGTTTTAGAAAGCAACATAGTGATTTTGGACGCAAATTATTTTCTGGTACTCAGGGTGGATGAGAAAACTGACCAGAGCACTGAAGCACAGGAAGTCATGAAAGTGGGAAGGGTAGGTTTTGGGGGGATAATTAAGAATAAGTAAGCAATAGTGGAATAAGGGAAGCAATTCTTTGTCAGTAAATAAGTACAGTTCACTGTAACTGAGAGTGACAGGTCGGATGCATGTGTTGCCTGCTGAGTGCGGGTGCTTGGAGGTACTGATGTAGGTGAGAGAAGAACCTGCAGTGGGAGAGGGAAGGATGCAATTGTCATTGTCCATGTGGCTATCAACATCATATTTGGAACTAGGAAAACATTCTGTTGAAAATTCATGAATAACTAGTGTTAGACAAAAAAGTAGAAACTCAAACATCTAATCTTTGGACTTTTACCTGTGCCATGAGCAAAGTAGATTGGTGAGATGGATATGTGATTCATGAACTGGTGTAGAGAAGTGGGTTTGATGCATTGAGCATTGGCTCCAGCACTGGGACAAGTGGAAGTTGTACCATTGAGATGGACTACACCTGTACCCTGCTTGGACTGTTGTGGGAGGTGACAGACTAGTGGTATTACTACTGGATTGTTAATCCAGAAATCCAGGTAATGTCCTGGGAACCTGGGTTCAAAGCCTATTCACAGCAGATAATAGAAATTGAATGCAATAAAAAATTTGGAATGAAGAGACTAATGCTGACTATGAACCCATTATCAATTGTTGGAAAAAGCCATCAGGTTCACTAATGTCCGTTAGGGGAGGGAAACTGTCTTCCTTATCCAATCTCGCCTATACGTGACTCCAGATCTACAGTAATATGGTTGACTCATAATTGCCCCCTGGGCAATTAGGGATGGGCAATAAATGCTAGCCCTAGCCAGCGATGTCCTCATCCTATGCATAATGAAAGGAATGGTATTGGGCTACAGTAGAAGACCTTAAAATAACTACTGGGGGAACAGATCAAATGAAGAGCTATATGGTAAAGTAAAGGGAAACAGCAAAGTAATGGAGCAGGCCAACAACTTGAATAATATTGACCAGAGTTTGTCAGGAAGAGACCGAACACACAAATGTAAGACATCACCAGAAGATAAGGCAAGAGATTGCAAAAAAAGTTTCAAAACAATGGTATTTAAGGCTTTCTAGCTGTGTGTATGCTGCATTTATAATGAAGAGGATGAATTTACAGTACAATTAGGGATAACTATGAAATATGACCGGCATCACTGAGATGTGACTGAAAGGTTGACCATATTTCGTGTGAATACTAAGGGGCAACTTTTTCATGCAGAGGGTGGTGTGTATGTGTGGAATGAGCTGCCAGAAGAAGTGGTGGAGGCTAGTACAATTACAGCATTTAAAAGGCATCTGGATGGATAGGAAGGGTTTAGAGGGATATAGGCCAAATATATCCATGTGGCTATCAACATCATATTTGGAAAATGGGACTAGATTAATTTATGTTATCTGGTCAGCATGGACAAGTTGAACTGCAGAGTCTGTTTCCATGCTGTACATCTCTACGACTCTATATTAGGATCTGAATGTATTTGAATATCACAAAGGAATATCAGAACCTGGGAAAAAGTGGCAGTATGCCTATGTTAATTAAGGAGACAATAGTTTAGTACCAATAAATTGCCATAATATAAAAAGTTGATATATAGAATCAGTTTGAATAGACATAAGAAATGTAGAAATAAAGGAAAAACTTGTGAGAATAAAAATAAAATAAAGAACTGCGGATGCTGGAAATCTGAAACAAAATTTAGAAAGGGCTGGAGAAACTTAGCAAGTCTGGCAGCATTGTGCAGAGAAAGCAGAGTTAACATTTCGAGTGTACATGTTTTCAGATTTGAAATATTAACTTTGCTTTCTCTTCACAGATGCTGGCAGACATGTTGAGTTTCTCCAATGATTTCCACACTTGTGAGAATAGATTATAGGCCTTTGAACAGTAGTTATACTATGGAACGCAATGTACTGAAAGGAATAGATAGTGTCAGATTGAAATGAGCCACATTAATCATGGGTGACTTGACATTGGAGATTGACTGAATTAGATTGGCAAAGATGGCCTGAAAACTTATTTAAAGATTGTTTTTGAGACAGTTCAAGCATTCAAGAGTGAAACTAGCTGCCCCAGGTCTGGTAATAAACAATGAAGCAAGATTAATCAATTAATGTAAGGGAGCCTCTGGAAAACAGTGATCAGAGTATGATCAAAGTTCATATTCAGTTTGAAAGGAAAAAGTGTTTTAAACTAACTAATTGTGTGAAAGTGTACAGGCAGTGCTGACTATGGTGAACTGGAAAGCTAAGTTAAAATGTAGTTTGGTAGTAACAGATCTTCAAGGAGATATTCATTAGTTCTCAGCTAAGATTTACCCTCGTGAGAAAGAAGGACTCTCTGCCAGGTAACACCATCCAGGTCTGCATATGGAAGTAAAGAGTCATATTAATTTGAAAGACACTGTACAAATCTGCAAAGATTAGGGATGGGTCAGTAGGTTGGACAAATTTAAGAACAAGTGAAGGATTACTGGCAAGATAATAAAGAGGGAGGGGGCAAAATATGAGAGAAAGCTAACAAGTAATATTAAGATCAGATCATAAGAGTTTCTAGCAATAGTGAGATAATAAGAGTTTGTGAATCACAAAAAGCTAGAATCCAAGTTCAGCATGTAATGGGGAAAGCAAATGGAATGTTGGCCTTTACGTTGAAAGGACTGGAGTGTAATAAAAGAGAGGACTTGCTGAAACTATGTAAGCTGCTAGTCAGACCACACCGAGAATACAGTGAACAATTTTGACCCTTTTATCTAAATAAAAAAATACACTGACTTTGGAGGCAGTACAGAGAAGATTCACTTGATTGACCTGGTTAGAGAGTGATTTTATTATTAGGAGAAGTTCAGTTGGTAGGCTTGTACCCATTGGAGTTTAGATGACTGGGAATAGACCTATGGAACATGTGATATTCTCAGGCAGCTTGAAAAAGCAGATGCAGAGAAGTTCTTTCCTCTTGAAGGGAGAGTCTAGGAGTAAAGAATATAATCTCAATGGTAGGGTTTGGTTATCTATTTAAGACAGAGATGAGGTGCATTCTCTTCTCTCAGAGGCTACACATCTGTGAAATTCTTTCTCACTGAGAGCTGTCAAGGCTGGGTTGTTAGATACATTCAAGGCTGAGATAGACCAATTTTTAGTAAGGGAATCAAGGGTTATGGGGAAAAGGCACAAAACTGGAACTGAGGATTATCATATCAACCTTGATCTCATTGAATGGTAGAGCAGACTCGATGGGCTGAATGGCCTACTTCTGCTTCTTTGGGGCAGCTCAGTGGCTCAGAGGTTATCACAGTTAACTCACAGCACCAGGGACCCGGGTTCAATTCCAGCCTTGGGTGACTGTCTGTGTGGAGTTTGCACATTCTCCCTGTGTCTGTGTGGGTTTCCTCCCACAGTCCAAAGATGTGCAGGCCAAGTGGTATGGTCATGCTAAATTGCCCATAGCATTGAGGAAAGTGTAGGTTAGGTGCATTAGTCAGGAGTAAATGTAGCGTAATGGGGAGTGGGTTTGGGCGGGATACTATTTGGAAGGTGGGTGTGGATTTGGTGGGCCGAAAGTCCTGTTTCCACCCTGTAGGGATTCTATATTATCTATACATCTTATGGTCTAATGGAGGAAGTACTTGAATAGGATATAAGTAACTGAAGTGAGTGGGGTACCCTGGAGAGTGTGTCTGAGGAATTGATAATGGAAAACAAAGAGATGGCAGGACATTTGTATAGATATCTTGTGTCTGTCTTCAATAAAAGTCTTAGAAAACCTCCCAAAGATAATTGAAAATTGAAAGGTGACAGGGAGGGGTGAACTTAAAACCATCAGCATCATCGGGAAAAGGTATCAGATGCTTTCACCCTACTCAATCCTTGCCTACGGACCAATCCAGGAGAAAATGACCCACAACAGGGTTAAAGGGACTGCAGCAGGATGCTAACATCTGCCTCCTTGTTCCATACAAAGGGAGGATATCTAAATTAATGGGAGAGGACTCAGACTGTTCATGAGGGATGCTGTAACTTTGATACTCCCTAGCAACCAAGTAAGATTCAACGTGCTCTGCAGTGCTGTGATGCTATCCTCTTACCAGTACCATGAATAAGATTTGCAGCAGAGAACGGCGGGTGCTGGGCGGAAGTGAAGTCGGAGCGCAAAGCCGGTCAGGAAGGTAAGTGATTGTTATTTGAGTGGGTGTGTTCGGCACAAATGATGTTGGGAAGAAGAGGAGGAACATACTACAGCGGGACTTTGGAGAACTCGGAAGAAGGCTGAAAAGCAGGACATCCAGGGTGGTTATCTCTGGTTCGCTTCCAGTTCCTCGGGCTGGTGAGGCCAGAAACAGGGAGATAATGGACTAGAACGTGTGGCTGGGGAACTGGTGCAGGAAGCAAGGATTTAAATTCTTGGATCACTGGGGTATGTTTTGTGGTAAGCATAAATTATACAAGAGAGACGGTTTGCACCTTAATAGGTTGGGGACCAGCATTCTGGCAGGCAGGTTTGCTACTGCAACACAGCTACATTTAAACTAAGTAGTGGGAGGGAGGGAACAAACTGGACGTTTAAGAAGGAAATTGAAGAGAAAGTTAGAACAAGGGAAGTCAAGAAAGACAACTGTATCAACAAGGCAGAAAACTCAAAAAGGGATCATGCTGTAAGGTTGAGTGAAATAGGAGTTGATGGGAAGGGTGAGGGCAGTAACAAATTAAAAATACTATATATGACTGCACGAAGCATTAGAAATAAGATGGATGAGGTTGAGGCTTTTTTGGAAATTGGCAGATACGATATTGTGGGGATAACTGAGACGTGGCTTCAAGTGGACAGGGCCTGGGAAATGAATATTCAAGGCTATACATGCTATCGTAAGGACAGACTGACGGGCAGAGGGGGTGGGGTGGCCATGTTGGTAAGAGATGATATTCAGTGCCTTGCACGGGGCGACCTAGAATCGGGGATGTAGAGTCAGTATGGATAAAGCTGAGAAATTCTACGGGTAAAAAGACCCTCTTGGGAGTTATCTACAGGGTCTCAAACGGTAGTCTGGATGTCGGATGTAAGTTGAATCAGGAGCTGAAATTGGCCTGTCACAAAGATGTTACGATAGTTGTTATGGGGGATTTCAACATGCAGGTAGACTGGGAGAATCAGGATGGTATTGGACCTCAAGAAAAAGACTTTGTGGAATGCCTCCGAGATGGATTTTTAGAACTGCTGGTGCTGGAGCCTACCAGGGAGAAGGCAATTCTGGATCTGGTATTGTGCAACGAACCAGAATTGATCAGGGACCTCGAAGTGAAGGAGCCATTGGGAAGTAGTGACCATAATACAATAAGCTTCAATCTGCAATTTGAGAGGGAGAGGGTACAGTCGGAAGTGACAATATTTCTGTTGAATAAAGGGAACTATGGAGCTATAAGGGAGGAGCTGGCCAAAGTTCAATGGTGCAATACCTTAGCAGGGATGACAGTGGAGGAACAATGGTGGATATTTCTGTGTATAATGCAGAAGATGCAGGATGAGTTCATTCTAAAATGGAAGAAAGATCTTAGGAGGAGGAATGGGTGGCCATGGCTGACAAGGGAAGTTAAGAAACATATAAAGTTAAAGAGAAAAATATAACAAAGAACAACAGAGGATTACTAAGAAGGAAATACGCAGAGAAAAAAATGAGGTACGAAAGTAAACTGGCCAAAAATATAAAGGAGGATAGTAAAAGCTTTTTTAGGTATGTGAAAGGCAAAAAAATGGTTAAGACTAAAATTGGGCCCTTGAAGCCAGAAACAGGGGAATATATTACGGGGCTGGAAATGTGTTGCTGGAAAAGCGCAGCAGGTCAGGCAGCATCCAGGGAACAGGAGAATCGACGTTTCGGGCATAAGCCCGAAGAAGGGCTTATGCCCGAAACGTCGATTCTCCTGTTCCCTGGATGCTGCCTGACCTGCTGCGCTTTTCCAGCAACACATTTCCAGCTCTGATCTCCAGCATCTGCAGACCTCACTTTCTCCTCAATATATTACGGGGAACAAAGAAATGGCAGAAGAATTGAATTGGTACTTCAGATCTGTGTTCACTGGGGAAGACACAAGCAATCTCTCTGAGGTAACAGTGACTGAAGGATCTGAACTTAAGGGAATTTATATTTGCCAGGAATTGCTATTGGAGAGACTGTTAGGTCTGAAGGTTGATAAGTCCCCGGGGCCTGATGGTCTACATCCCAGGGTACTGCAGGAGGTGGCTCGAGAAATCGTGGATACGTTGGTGATTATTTTCCAGAGTTCGATAGATTCGGGATCAGTTCCTGCGGATTGGAGGGTGGCTAATGTTGTACCACTTTTTAAGAAAGGTGGGAGAGAGAAAGCAGGAAATTATAGACCAGTTAGTCTGACCTCAGTGGTGGGAAAAATGCTGGAATCTATTATAAAGGATGAAATTACGACACATCTGGATAGTAGTAACAGAAAAGTCAGAGTCAGCATGGATTTATGAAGAGGAAATCATGCTTGACTAGTCTTCTGCACTTTTTTGAGGATGTAACTCTGAAGATGGACGAGGGAGATCCAGTAGATGTAGTGTACCTGGACTTTCAGAAAGCTTTTGGTAAAGTCCCACGTAGGAGGTTAGTGAGCAAAATTAGGGCGAATGGTTATTGGGGGCAAAGTACTAACTTGGATTGAAAGTTAGTTGGCTGACAGGAAACAAAGAGTAGTGATAAATGGCTCCATTTCGGAATGGCAGGCAGTGACCAGTGGGGTACCGCAGGGATCAGTGCTGGGACCGCAGCTTTTTACAATATATATTAATGATATAGAAGATGGTATTAATAATGACATTAGCAAATTTGCTGATGATATAAAGCTGGGTGGCAGGGTGAAATGTGAGGAGGATGTTAGGAGATTACAGGATGACCTGGACAGGTTAGGTGAGTGGTCAGATGCATGGCAGATGCAGTTTAATGTGGATAAATGTATGGTTATCCACTTTGGTGGCAAGAACAGGAAGGCAGATTACTACCTAAATGGAATCAATTTAGGTAAAGGGGCAGTACAAAGAGATCTGTGTGTTCTTGTACACCAGTCAATGAGGGTAAGCATGCAGATACAGCAGGTAGTGAAGAAGGCTAAGAGCATGCTGGCCTTCATAACAAGAGGGATTGAGTATAGAAGCAAAGAGGTTCTTCTGCAGCTATACAGGGCCCCGGTGAGACCACACCTGGAATATTGTGTGCAGTTCTGGTCTCCAAATTTGAGGAAAGACATTCTGGCTATTGAGGGAGTACAGCGTAGGTTCGCGAGATCAATTCCTGGAATGGCAGGACTACCTTATGCTGAAAGACTGGAGCGACTGGGCTTGTATACCCTTGAGTTTAGAAGACTGAGAGGGGATCTGATTGAGACATATAAGATTATTAAAGGATTGGACACTCTGGAGGCAGGAAACATGTTTCCGCTGATGGGTGAGTGCCGAACCAGAGGACACAGCTTAAAAATACAGGGTAGACCATTTAGGACAGAGATGGGGAGAAACGTCTTCACCCAGAGAGTGGTGGCTGTGTGGAATGCTCTGCCCCAGACGGCAGTGGAGGCCCAGTCTCTGGATTCATTTAAGAAAGAGTTGGATAGAGCTCTCAAGGATAGTGGAATCAAGGGTTATGGAGATAAGGCAGGAACAGGATACTGATTAAGGATGATCAGCCATGATCACATTGAATGGTGGTGCAGGCTCGAAGGGCAGAATGGCCTACTCCTGCACTCATTGTCTATTCTATTGTCTATTGTTCTCAAGATGCTCAAAATTCCACCCCTACAGTGTTCCCTCACTTGTGTTATGTAGGTACCACATCTGCACAAGGCCAGCCTGTCCACCACTAGCTCCTTCCCCACGTCTGAGGAAGAAGATGCAGGATTGCTCAAAGGATGTTACGGCAAGGCTGTCTCCTTCACCCGTCATGAAGTCAGGCATTGATTCAGCGGTGGGTAAATTATCTAGATTCGAGTCGGGAGCACAGGCTATTGAGCATATCACTGCCACATCTCAGCAGCTGGCTCAGGAAGGGACACTCCCAAACCACTAGCATTCAGGACTGCTGGAGACCAGGCACCTGCTCAGCCCCAGCGGGAGAGGACCCCTTGGTGTTAATCTGTGCAAATACATAAACTGACACAGGAGTAGTGGGCAGGGACACTTTCTAAACTGGATTGAAGGTTGGAGGAACAATGCTGGCTCTGACATGTGCATCTGCTCAACACCAATGATGAGGCAACAGAGGGAGGTACCTGAACTTCAAGTGGTCTGGCAACAGCAACTGCAATGTAAGGTGCTACTGTGCTCCAAAGTGGAGTAATGAAATACCGAACTGGTGTAAGAGTGTCATAGCGACATGGTGAGGATACTCCTTTTGCAAATGCAGGCCTCCATGGATGGAGGGTGCAGGCAGTTGCTGCTCATTAGCCATGCCTTGAGGTATTGGGGAACACTGGTTGAGGAGAACATCTGCAATAGACCTTGGCGAGCTGCTGCTACCCATTCTCATTACCAGGTCAGAAATTGGCACCGGCTAGATTCTCACCAGATCCTCTCACATAGACATAAGGTGTGTTCGGCTAATAATGAGACATTAATGGATGCAAATAGATCTTTCGCCGCACCCGACTGAGATTCTCATCCAGCCTTCTCGACATCCAAAATCTCATTTTCATTCTCGTGGTATTTGTGTTTTTGGTAATGCACATGTGCAGGAGAAGGGACCAAGTATTACACCACAATTGCCTATCGGTTCCAGTATGGCCTCATCCATTGCCAAACCACAACTGTACAGAAATGTTCAAAACACGATTGAACAGTGTGGGACCTGTGGAGAACATGTTGGCTTTACAAAGATTTTAAAGTGAATAGCTTTCGAATCTTTTAATTTATATTTTCTTAAATAATTTGCGTTAGCATGGATTTTAAAGTGAATTATAAGTATTCGCTAATAATCGCTTGATAATTGTTGAACAGTCCTGGGTCTACCGAGGAGAAAGTGAGGGCTGCAGATGCTGGAGTGTTAAAGTCGAACAGTGTGGCGCTGGAAAAGCGCAGCAGGTCAGGCAGTATCTGAAGAGCAAGAGAGTCAATGTTTCAGGCAGAAACCCTTCATCAGGAATATGGAGGGGAAGTGAGTTGAGAGATAAGTAGGAGGGTGTGGGTGGGCCTGAGGGGGGGCTGCTGAGGCATAGCTTGCTATAGATTTAATGTGATAATTTCTAAGCGAACATGTGCTCACAAAGATTTACCAGACTGTAAACATAATTTAGACAGAATAAAATATTCATGATATGTATCCCCGATCCTCCAGATTTCTCTATGGTTGAAATGAAAGGATATTTTGCTTGAATAATGAAAACATCTGGAGTATTTGATACACACATCCCCAAGTAGTGAAACAGGTTAAGTAGACCATAATACAGTTGACACATGGGAGCTAATTTTCAGATGTTTTATGAATTTTACATTGGTTAGACAATGCTTGGAAGATTATGCAAAGTTCTGGTCTCCAAGTGATGAAACAAGGCATTGGAAAAAGCAATAGAAATTGTTTTGAAGAAGAGTCACTGGACTTAAAACACTAACTCTCATAGTGTTATAGAGTCATAGAGATGTTCGGCACAGAAACAGATCCTTCGGCCCAACTCGTCCGTACCGACCAGATGTCCCAACCCAATCTAGTACCACCTGCCAGCACCCAACCCACATTGTTTTCTCTCTACATATGCTGCAAGACCTGTTGAATTTCTCCAGCAATTTCTGTTTGCTTTCTAAATATTTTCTTTTGACTCAGCAGAATGTAATTTGAGCAAACTTTGTAAGCAACCTGAAGCAGATAATTGGCTTGTGAACGAATACAACAAAGTTTCAAACTTTTAATCCTAGCCAAACAAAACTGGTTTTCATGAGAAGATGAGAAGGTCCAGTTCTTAAATTCCTCGATTAAGAACTCAATTGAGTGCAGAGTAAATGAAGGTTTCTGAAGTCATTCGAATAGTAAAGGGTTGCTCGTTTACCAGGGAATCAACAAACATTTCAATGTTTTATGACTGAAAAAGGCAAAGACTGGAAGATTGCCATGACATAAGTATGAAAACATTTTGAGATTTTCATTCTTGGTGCTGAGAAGGAGATTAACAATAATTCAATATTAATGCGGGATCAGAACTGCTTGTTGTTACTTATCCCATACTGGGCCTGCCGCTTAACTAACAGGAACGGCATTTTTCATATTCAGAGCCAACCCAGTGATAAGGATACACATGTGTACACTTTTTATTAAATCTCATTCAGTGGCATTTGTGCAAATGTCTCCCTAAAGCTTACTGCACAAGCATCGGTGTCAGCAAACCCAGCGTGAAGGGAAATATTTAGTGGGACTAAAATAAAGTCTTTATCAGTTGCTAAAACTACTTCAAATAAGTCAATAATGTCTACTCCACTTGCCATTTAATTAAACATTCATGGATTAATGAAAAACAGAGTATGCAAAACAAGCAACTGCCAAAAGATAATATGTTTTAATTCAGGTTTCTATCAAATCATTTACCAGTGTTTAAAAGCAGGGTTCCCCAGATGTTTGGCTCGATAATTACTCTATATCTAATGAGGCAGGTTCAGAAAGAGGCGACTCCCAGCTCAGAGAGATCAGGCGTAACAAGCTTCAAGTGAGTGCTTAAAATCTATTTAATTAACACTTCTGATATTCTTCCTTGGAGGAGGTTGTCTGTGCTTAAACTGTCTTCTAATTCAAAGTTGTTTAGAAGAGGGGAAACTAACTGTTAACTCTCTGACAAGATCATCATGAAGCTCGATAGAATCCTGAAGAGCCAGTATGTGATTGAATGATTTAAACTCGAAAAATGTTTGCCATGTATGTTATTGCTGGATTGTTAACATTTCCACATTTCTGACAGCGGTGACTGATAAACGGGAGTGCTGCATGGGGGCGTCAATTATGATAGAATGATCTCTTTCTGTCTTCGACCTGATATTTGTTTGGAAGCCAAGCTTTGGATATTCTCAGCTAGGAGCAGAGATGTTCAAGCATTTTTAGCTCCTCATAAACCAACTCACTAGTCTCTGTCAATACACCGAGATGAAGGTCATTCTCCCCTTGGGATTGCTTTTCTGTTTCAGGCTCTTTCGAAGTGTCTCAAATCTTTGTCTCATTTATGCTGAAGTTCTGAATTATGCCTCGGGTACTCTTTTCTTTGCAGAGAGACCATACTGTTCATGTGCTCCCCTGCGACTATTTTGAAGAGGTAATCATTTCATCTCAGCTCCACTTTCAGACCAGTCTGCATCTTCTCTGACAGTCTTGTTGCTATGGTAGTAGTGAAGGAATTGTGCACTGTTATCCTTTGCCTCTGTGATTATGCTTGTCCTCAGTCTCTCTTTACCTGTCTAAATCAACCTTTGAATTAATTTCTGCATCATCTTGTCTTCACCAACTTGAGATCCTCCCCTCTGAATGAACTATTTGTTCCTCTTTATTTTGTTTCAATTTATTTGTTAATCCTTTAAGTTTCACATTTGTTTAACTTCGATTTGTTGGTCTTAGTCCTGTGTGTCAATCAATAAAGATGTTCCACTGAAAGATTGGCTAGCACTCTCCAATTGTGTTAATTCATCCCTCTTTTTTACTTTGGCCTTTTTAAATTTATGGATGTGACTCCTATACTTAGAGTTTAATTGGGTACAGTTCATATTTGACGATTCTATGGTAACTCTTCCCCTTGGAGCTTCTCTGACGTTTATAACCTAGATGTTGTCTGGGTCATTCAGAAACATTTGGTCAAGATAAGCATATCTTCAACTACTAGGCTGTTATATCACAGCAATAATGTCCCTACCGCTAGACAAAAAGATTTGGGTTCAAACTTCACCTGCCTCGGAATTGCGTAATCACATGTCAAAGAGCATTGCTTAAATAGTTTACTTTCTCTTGGTTGTCCTTTGTCGTGAGTCATGTGCAATCCTAGTTTAAAGGGCATGGCTTTTCCCAGTCTTTATTGGATTGACTGAGATCTGCCATTGAATATCTTTGGTCTTGCACATCCTTCATACAGCAGAGAACCCACCTGACTACGTCCTCCTACTTTAGGCCTGAAGAACTGACTTGGATTTTGTTCACATTGGACAATTCTTTCATTAGTTTACCACATTCCACAAGCCCAGCCCAAGTTCAGTGTATACGAATAGCTGAATAGAACATAGAACATAGAACAGTACAGCGCAGAACAGGCCCTTCAGCCCACGATGTTGTGCCGACCCTTGATCCTCATGTGAGGTAAACCTAATGTATGAACTCTCAAATTTCTGTGACCATATGCATGCCCAGAAGTCTCTTAAATATCCCCAATGACCTCGCTTCCACAACTGCTGCTGGCAACGCATTCCATGCTCTCCCAACTCTCTGCATAAAGAACTGATCAGAGACTGAATGGCATGGTGACTCAATGGATAGTACAAGTGCCTCACAGCATTAGAGACACAGTTTTGATTCAAACCTTGGGCAACTGTCTGTGTGGAGTTTGCACATTCTCCCCGTGTCTGCGTGGATTTCTTCTGGGTACTCCAGTTTAATCCCATATTCCAAAGATGTGCAGGTTAGATGGATTGACCATGCTAAATTGCTGATAGTGTCAAAGGATGTGCTGGCTAGATGGATCAGCCATGGGAATGCAGGGTTACAGGGATGGGTTCTGGGTGGAATGCTCTTCATAGGGACACTGTTGACTCGATGGACCAAATGGCCTGCATCCACACTGCAGGGATTCTACAATTCAATGATTCTAGACGTAATCACTGGATTTATGTGGCCCAAGAGCAGGTCACAATTAGGAATACAGCAGTGGATAACTCACCACTTGACTTTTCAAAATTTGTCTGCCACCTGTAAGGTACAGTCAGGAGTATGACGGAATACTCCGTTTTTGATCGGATGAGAGGAGATTACACAACAGTCACTCCACCATTGATGCTCAGTTGCAGCAGTACATATTATCCACAAGATGCACTGCAGAAATTCACCAAAGTTGCTTAGACAGCACCTTCCAAACCCACGGCCACTTCCACCTTGAAGGTCAAGGGCAGCAGATTCTTGGGACACCTTTACCTGCAGGTTCCTCTCTGAGCCACTCAACCTCCTGACTTGGAAATAAATCCTCATTTCCTCAGTGTCACTGGGTCAAAATCCTGGAACTCCCTCCCCAACAGGATTCTGGGTTTATCTAAAGTATACAGACTTTAGCGCTTCAAGAAGGCAGTTCACCACCACCTTCTCAAGGGCAACTAGGGACGGCTCAGGCAGTGATTCACTCATCCCATGAAAGATTTTAAAAACAACAAATAATACAAATGTATACAAAATGTCTCTATGTTTAATTCAAAATTTCTGTTGAATAAACTTTTTTAACTGTCCTTTATATCATGTCAGACATCTGACACTCACAATTCAAGGAGAAAGTGAGGACTGCAGATGCTGGAGGTCAGAGTCGAAGAGTGTGGCGCTGGAAAAGCACACAGGTCAGGCAGCATCCGAGGAGCAGGAGAATTCCTGATGAAGGGTTTATGCCTGAAATGTCAACTTTTCTGCTCCTCGGATGCTGCCCGACCTGCCATGCCCTTCCAACACCCCACTTCTCCACTCACAATTCAAGTCCATGAAAAAAGGTGAAAAGATGAACATACCAAGTTGTGGTAGCAGCACTGGGTAGTTATAAGGCATAACAAAGAGATTCACACAGGTTAATGTTGTGCTCGCCTTCAGGTAACCAAATGGATGACCGAGGTCACTGTATTTTCCACCACTGCTCACAGATACCTGCCAGCAGGTGTGAGGCTGGGGCTTTTTCCTCGGCACAGCAGAGGCTGAGGGGTGATCTTATGGAGGTTTATAAAATCACAAGGGGCATGGATAGGGTAAATAGCCAAGGTCTTTTCCCCAGGGTAGGGGAGCCCAAAACTAGAGGGCATGGTTTTAAGGTGAGAGGGGAAAGATTTAAAAGGGACCCAAGGGACAACCTTTTCATGCAGAAGGTTGTGCATATATGGAATGAGCTGCCAGAGGAAATGGTGAAGACAGCTAAAAAATGTTTTCATCTGTGGGATGTGGGCATCGCTGGCTGGGCCAGCATTTATTGCCTATCCTTAGTTGCCCTTCAGAAGGTGGTGGTGAGCTGCCTTCTTGAACTGTTGCAGTCCACCTGATGTGGTTGACGCACAATGCCATTAGGGAGGGAATTCCAGGATTTTAACCCAGTGACCGTGAAGGAACAGCGATATATTTCCAAGTCAGGATGGTGAGTAATTTAGAGGGAGATTTGAAGATGATGGTGTTTCAATGCATCTATAATTGCAACATTTAAAAGGCACATTTTAGGAAGGATTTAGTGGGATATGGATTACGTGCTGGCAAAAGGGACTAGATCAGTTTGGGATATATGGTCAGAATGGACGAGTTGGACCAAAGGGTCTGTTTTCGTGCTGTATAATTCTATGACTATGATTCTATGACTACACAATCTGGACACTCGGTCACACAAACATTAAATTGATTTCCATCTCCTGGGTTTAGTCATGTTTCCAACTTTCTTAACCCATCGGAGAGCCCTGCTGTCATAACAGCATCCATCCTGTCATCTTCTTTCTTATGTTATTAGCCTTTATAGATAAGCACTTTGAGAACAAATTGCCTTCTATTATGTTCTCACTTGGTCTGTGGTAAATGTACAATATGTTTCTCCTGTGTTTTTCCAATTTATTTGCAGGAACAGAATGATCCCAGTAAGGCAATATTTCTTGTATTTATTGTCTATCCTTAATTGCACTGGAATCTTGACTCTTGAATCATTTTAGTCCTGATGGTGATGATGTTCCCAATACAAAAAAAAAGTATTGCATTGATGTAGCACCTTTCCCGAGTTTAGGACATCCCAGAGAGTTTTACAGCAAATTAGGTACTTTCCAAGTAAAAATAAAACAGCAAAGGTGCTGGAAATACTCAGCAGATCAGGCAGCATCTGCAGAATATACCTTGCTACATCTCCCTGGCCAAAATGGAGTCCTCACTGACGCTTGAGCTCTCTGTATTTTTCCAACAAGTTTTAGGATCACGATGCAGTGAATTGATGCAGGGGGAATGCAGATACAGGGGTGAATTGGTGTGATGGCTTCCTTAGTTTTTGGAGATAAGAAGCGTGGCACCTACCGTTGTTTAAATTCCCCTAAATCTAATCCCTCACACCCTCACCCTCCCCAGCCTGTCATAACATACAACTCTACACGCATTATCCATAGCGCCTTGCCAAGTGCCTATTGTGGACAGTACAGAGGAACCTCGATTATCTGGCATTCGATTCACTGAATTTCAGATGATCCAAACAAGAACGCAAGGCCCCAATGTTACCTGACATCAATTATCCGGCATTTGATTAACCGAATGAAATACTCCCCACCCATGTCCAGATAATCAAGGTTCCTCTGTATTTAGATTCATACAGTGTCAATGGAAAATATTTTACATCCTTGGGCGGAAACAATAGATTTTCTGCCATGTAATAATGTGCTTCATCACCTATTCTTTCATTGATGCTAGGAGAAAGTTACGTTCTGTGTGAAAATAAACTTTGTCATCCCCGTAATCCTATTAGTTTGTTTCAACCAATCAGAAACCACATCAAAGACCACACAGGATTTCAAGGAATGGAACTGGCAGTGAATTAAATACCCACGCGAAAGCAAAGTTGGCAATCTGAGGTAAAAACAGAGAGTGCTGAGAGGAGGCAGCAGCTTGGCAGCAGCTCTGGAGAGTTGGTCATGTCACTAGACTAGAAATCCAGAAACTCAGGCAAAAAATTTAGAAAACGTATTTAAATATAGTGATGGCAGCTGGTGGAATTTAAATTTAATTAATGAAAAGCTAAAAGTAAAACTAGAGAAACGCAGCAGGTCTGGCAGTATCTGTGGAGAGAAAACAGTGCTAATGTTTTGAGTCCAGTGACCCTTCTTCAGAATCTTTCTTCAGAACAGCCTCATTTATGGTGACTACAAAGACTGTTGTGAAGCTCATCTGTTTCACTAATGCCCTGTAGAGAGGCAAATCCACCATATTTGCCTGGTCTGGCCTACATGTGACACAAGACCCATTGCAACGTGGTTGACTCTTAAGCACCTTCTGAGATGACCCCGTAGCCCACTCAGTCAAAGAATGGGCAACAATTGCAGGCTAGGACAGCGGCCCATCCATTCCGAAGCAAGGATTTTAAAAACCAGACAAAAAGAACTGTAGATACTGTAAATCTGAAACAAAAACAAAGTTAATTTTTTAAAAACAGTTTGCATTTCACTCAGTTCAGTTATATTGCTTGTAGCGAGGTGCAAAACTACACCTGCTGTGTTTTCTGTGAGGTTGGATTCCTGATTATTAAATTGACACTGCTGCTGCTGGACCAGTTTGAAAACTGTTAACATGTCACTAATGAATTCCAACCTGGCTAACTGTCCAGGAGAGTGCTTGGAGCTTCTCTGCGTTTGTGTACTAATGGCCTGTCTCGCAAAAGTATGGGAACTGCAATGTTACCAGAGTGCCCAGCTCAAGTATAGCATCATAGAATGACAAAGCCCAGCATGACTGTGCTCACTGTTTGAAGAGGATACCCAATTAGACCTCTGACTGTCTCCTCACCCTATAGTTTTGCTTTGAAATACATATCTAACTTCTTTAGAAAGATATCATTGAATCTCCTTCCACCATCCTCTCAGGCAATAGATTCCAGATCATAGCAACTCATAGCATAAAGAAATATTCCTCAGCTCACCTTCATTTTTTTACCAATTACTTTTAATCTGTGTCTTCTAGTTATTACGTCTTGCATTGAATACATTATCCATTCATTTGTTCCGTTAAAAACCTCCATGCTTCTCATTTCACCTTCTCGTTTTTCTTTAGCTGCTTCTACCTTTGTTTAATGTCAGAATAATTATTTGGGGAGCCATTTTGCTTTCTCATATGGCTTGTGAAAAACGTCACAATCAAATACCACAGGTGCCTTTCTCCCAGCTGTTGAAACCATGGTCTCCTTCACGCTATATTACCTTCCAGTATTCATCTCTCCATGGGCTCTCCAATTCATTCAAGGGGACGTATTTTGCTATATTGATGAAATCACTGTGCAATTTTTCCAAATTCTAAGGGTGAAATAACACAAAGTAGCTCAACAGCAGGTATAAATGGGCAAGTGGAAGAAAAGCTATACCTTTGCACACAGGATACAGAGATTAATTAACATAAAGTACAAAAGCTGGAACCTGGGTGAAATGAAAGCAGGAAATACTGATGTGGTTGCTTTGAGTAAAGCCGTGTGTTTCTCAAAGCATGCATTTTAAAAGGAAAGAATGGCCTGTTGTCTATCTCAGGCACAAATTAAGCATCGTGTGCAACTATAATTCTGAATGGTGCATCTGTACACTGTCCAGAATGAAGGAATGTGACCAGAAAATTATTGGTGGGCCATTCAGGGTGGTGTCAGAAAGCGCTTGGTCACAACAGAAATGTGGAACTCTGATGTTATTTGTATAATTGGGATACAGGATAAAGAGAAGGGTTTTAATGAATCATAATTCTCCTCCTGTCATTTCTATGGGTTTGGGCTTTGGTTGCCAGGTATGACTAAACAGTGCACAATGGGTTGAATTCTCCAGGATCGCAGGATTGGATCAAAAAGCCAATCCCAAGTTTGCCTTTGATGGTAGCTGGTTCAGTCTACAGGCAGCTGTCTACGTGGGTGCCCCCTAGGCCTGATGCTAACTTCAGGCTGGTGGGCAGGCCCCTCATACTGCTGCCTCACTCATCGGCCTGGCAGTTTGAATCCTCAGTAGTCCGACTGTGAGAGCTCAGTGCTCCTGGACCAGGCAGGACAGCTTTTCAGGGCACCTCGTAACAGAAGTCTCATTGCAATGCTAGGAACAAATTAAAAATCATACGGCCTTAAGGGACGTCCTGAGGAATTATTGGATCAATGAGTACACTTATTCATGCCAGTGTGCTTGGGCACTGTTGCACCTGCCAGTGACCCTGGGCACTGGTGTTCCTGCCAGTCGCCCTGGACACTGTTGTTCCTGCCTGTGTTCATGGTCACTGTTGTTACAGCCCGTGGCCCCAGACACTGTTGTTCCTGCCAGTCGCCCTGGACACTGTTGTTCCTGCCTGTGTTCATGGTCACTGTTGTTACAGCCCGTGGCCCCAGACACTGTTGTTCCTGCCTGTTGCCCTGAACACTGTTGTTCCTGCCTGTTACCCTCGACACTGTTGTTCCTGCCCGTGGTCCTGGTCACTGTTGTTCCTGCCTGTTAACCTGGTGACTGTTGTTCCTGCCTGTTGCCCTGAACACTGTTGTTCCTGCCTGTGGCCCTGGTAACTGTTGTTCCTGCCTGTTACCCTGAACACTGTTGTTCCTGCCTGTGGCCCTGGTCATTGTTGTTCCTGCCCATGGTCCTGGTCACTGTTGTTCCTGCCTGTTACCCTGGACACTGTTGTTCATGCCTGTTACCCTGGACACTGTTGTTCATGCCTGTTACCCTGGACACTGTTGTTGCTGCCTGTGGCCCTGATCACTGTTGTTCCTGCCTGTTACCCTGGACACGGTTGTTCCTGCCCGTGGCCATGGACACTGTTGTTTCTGCCTGTTACCATGGACACTGTTGTTCCTGCCCGTGTCACTTGTCACTGTTGTTCCTGCCTGTTACCCTGGTCACTGTTATTTCTGCCTGTTACCCTGGTCACTGTGTTCCTGCCGGTTACCCTGGACACTGCTGTTCCTGCCTGTTACCATGGACACTGTTGTTCCTGCCTGTTGCCCTGGACATTGTTGTTCCTGCCTGGGGCTCTGGTCACTATTGTTCCTGCTCGTTGCCCAGGGCAATGTTGTTCCTGCCCGTTACCCTGGACACTGTAGTTCCTGTCCGTGTCCCTTATCATTGTTGTTTTGGCCAGTTGCCATGGTCACTGTTGTTCCTGCCTGTTACCCTGGTCACTGTTGTTCCTGCCTGTTGCCATGGCCACTGTTGTTCCTGCCTCTGGCCCCGGTCACTGTTGTTCCTGCCTGTTGCCCTGGCCACTGTTGTTCCTGCCCATGGCCCTGGTCACTGTTGTTCATGCCTGTTTCCCTGGCCACTGTTGTTCCTGCCTCTGGCCCTGGTCACTGTTGTTCCTGCCTGTTGCCCTGGCCACTGTTGTTCCTGCCCATGGCCCTGGTCACTGTTGTTCATGCCTATTGCCCTGGACACTGTTGTTCTTGCCTGTTACCATGGACACTGATGCTCTGCCTGTTACCATGGTCACAGTGTTCCTGACTGTGACCCTGGACACTGTTGTTCCTACCAGATGCCCTGGATACTGTTGTTCCTGCCTGTTGCCCTGGTCACTGTTGTTCCTGCCAGATACCCTGGCCACTGTTGTTCCTGCCTGTGTCCCTTGACACTGTTGTTCCTGCCTGATGCTCCAGGCACTGTTAGTCCTGCCTGTTGCCCTGGTCAGTGTTGTTCCTGCCTGTTACCCTGGTCGATGTTGTTCTTGCCTGTTGCCCTGGTCACTGTTGTTTCTGCCCGTGACACTGGGCACTGTTGTTCTTGCCTGTTGTCCTGGGCACTGTTGTTCTTGCCTGTTACCCTGGACGTGTTGTTTCTGCCCGTGGTCCTGGTCACTGTTGTTCCTGCCTGTTACCCTGGTCATTGTTGTTCCTGCCTGTTACCCTGGTCATTGTTGTTCCTGCCTGTTACCCTGGTCAGTGTTGTTCCTGCCTGTTCCCCTGGTCACTGTTGTTCCAGCCTGTTGCCCTGGACGCTGTTGAACCTGCCCGTGGTCCTGGTCACTGTTGTTACAGCATGTTACCCTGGTCACTGTTGTTCCTGCCTGTTGCCCTGGTCACTGTTGTTCCTGCCTGTTACCATGGACACTGTTGTTCCTGCCCATGGCCCTGGTCACTGTTGTTACAGCATGTTACCCTGGTCACTGTTGTTCCTGCCTGTTGCCCTGGTCACTGTTGTTCCTGCCTGTTACCATGGACACTGTTGTTCCTGCCTGTTGTCCGGGTCACTGTTGTTCCTGCCTGTTGCCTGGTCACTGTTGTTCCTGTCTGTTGCCCTGGGCACTGTTGTTCCTACATGTTACCCTGGTCACTGTTGTTCCTGCCTGTTGCCCTGTGCACCGTTGTTCCTGCCTGTTGCCCTGGTCACTGTTGTTCCTGCCTGTTACCATGGCCACTGTTGTTCCTGCCTGTTGCCCTGTGCACTGTTGTTCCTGCCTGTGTCCCTGGACACTGTTGTTCCTGCCTGATGCTCCAGGTACTGTTAGTCCTGCCTATTGCCCTGGTCACTGTTGCTCCTGCCTGTTGCCCTGGTCACTGTTGTATCTGCCTGTTGCCCTGGTCAGTGTTGTTCCTGCCTGTTGCCCTAGTCGATGTTGTTCTTGCCTGTTACCCTGGTCACTGTTGTTCCTGCCCGTGACACTGGGCACTGTTGTTCTTGCCTGTTGTCCTGGGAACTGTTGTTCTTGCCTGTTACCCTGGACGTGTTGTTCCTGCCCGTGATCCTGTTCACTGTTGTTCCTGCCAGTTACCCTGGACGTATTGTTCCTGCCTGTTACCCTGGTCATTGTTGTTCCTGCCCGTGGCCCTGGTCACTGTTGTTCCTGCCTGTTCCCCAGGTCACTGTTGTTCCTGCCTGTTACCCTGGTCACTGTTGTTCCTGCCTGTTGCCCTGGTCATTGTTGTTCCTGCCCGTGGCCCTGGTCACTGTTGTTCCTGCCTGTTACCCAGGTCACGGTTGTTTCTGCCTGTTACCCTGGTCACTGTTGTTCCTACCTGTTGCCCTGGTCACTGTTGTTCCTGCTCATGGCCCTGGTCACTGTTGTTCCTGCCTGTTACCCTGGTCAGTGTTGTTCCTGCCTGTTCCCCTGGTCACTGTTGTTCCAGCCTGTTGCCCTGGACGCTGTTGCTCCTGCCCGTGGTCCTGGTCACTGTTGTTCATGCCTGTTACCCTGGTCACTGTTGTTCCTGCCTGTTACCCTGGTCACTGTTGTTCCTGCCTGTTACCCTGGTCACTGTTGTTCCTGTCTGTTGCCCTGGACACTGTTGTTCCTGCCTGTTACCATGGACACTGTTGTTCCTGCCTGTGTCCCTGGACACTGTTGTTCCTGCCTGTTACCCTGGTCACTGTTGTTCCTGCCTGTTACCCTGGACACTGTTGTTCCTGTCTGTTGCCCTGGACACTGTTGTTCCTGCCTGTTACCATGGACACTGTTGTTCCTGTCTGTTGCCCTGGACACTGTTGTTCCTGCCTGTTACCCTGGTCACTGTTGTTCCTGCCTGTTACTTGGTCACTGTTGTTCCTGCCTGTTGCCATGGTCACTGTTGTTCCTGCCTGTTACCCTGGAAACTGTTGTTCCTGCCTGTGTCCCTGGACACTGTTGTTCCTGCCTGTTACCCAGGTCACTGTTGTTCCTGCCTGTTACCCTGGACGCTATTTTTCCTGCCCGTAGCCCTGGTCACTGTTGTTCCTGCTCGTGGCCCTGGTCACTGTTGTTCCTGCCTGTTACCGTGTTCAGTGTTGTTCCTGCCTGTTCCCCTGGTCACTGTTGTTCCTGCCTGTTACCCTGGTCACTGTTGTTCCTGCCTGTTACCATGGACACTGTTGTTCCTGCCTGTTACTTGGTCACTGTTGTTCCTGCCTGTTACCGTGTTCAGTGTTGTTCCTGCCTGTTCCCCTGGTCACTGTTGTTCCTGCCCGTGGCCCTGGTCAGTGTTGTTCCTGCCTGTTACCCAGGTCACTGTTGTTCCTGCCTGTTACTTGGTCACTGTTATTCCTGCCTGTTGCCATGGTCACTGTTGTTCCTGCCTGTTACCCTGGAAACTGTTGTTCCTGCCTGTGTCCCTGGACACTGTTGTTCCTGCCTGATGCTCCAGGCACTGTTAGTCCTGCCTATTGCCCTGGTCACTGTTGCTCCTGCCTGTTGCCCTGGTCACTGTTGTATCTGCCTGTTGCCCTGGTCAGTGTTGTTCCTGCCTGTTGCCCTAGTCGATGTTGTTCTTGCCTGTTACCCTGGTCACTGTTGTTCCTGCCCGTGACACTGGGCACTGTTGTTCTTGCCTGTTGTCCTGGGAACTGTTGTTCTTGCCTGTTACCCTGGACGTGTTGTTCCTGCCCGTGATCCTGTTCACTGTTGTTCCTGCCAGTTACCCTGAACGTATTGTTCCTGCCAGTTACCCTGGACGTATTGTTCCTGCCTGTTACCCTGGTCACTGTTGTTCCTGCCTGTTCCCCAGGTCACTGTTGTTCCTGCCTGTTACCCTGGTCACTGTTGTTCCTGCCTGTTGCCCTGGTCATTGTTGTTCCTGCCCGTGGCCCTGGTCACTGTTGTTCCTGCCTGTTACCCAGGTCACGGTTGTTTCTGCCTGTTACCCTGGTCACTGTTGTTCCTACCTGTTGCCCTGGTCACTGTTGTTCCTGCTCATGGCCCTGGTCACTGTTGTTCCTGCCTGTTACCCTGGTCAGTGTTGTTCCTGCCTGTTCCCCTGGTCACTGTTGTTCCAGCCTGTTGCCCTGGACGCTGTTGCTCCTGCCCGTGGTCCTGGTCACTGTTGTTCATGCCTGTTACCCTGGTCACTGTTGTTCCTGCCTGTTCCCCTGGTCACTGTTGTTCCTGCCTGTTACCCTGGTCACTGTTGTTCCTGTCTGTTGCCCTGGACACTGTTGTTCCTGCCTGTTACCATGGACTCTGTTGTTCCTGCCTGTTACTTGGTCACTGTTGTTCCTGCCTGTTTCCATGGTCACTGTTGTTCATGCCTGTTACCCTGGAAACTGTTGTTCCTGCCCGTGGCCCTGGTCACTGTTGCTCCTGCCTGTTACCCAGGTCACTGTTGTTCCTGCCTGTTACCCTGGACGCTATTTTTCCTGCCCGTAGCCCTGGTCACTGTTGTTCCTGCTCGTGGCCCTGGTCACTGTTGTTCCTGCCTGTTACCGTGTTCAGTGTTGTTCCTGCCTGTTCCCCTGGTCACTGTTGTTCCTGCCTGTTACCCTGGTCACTGTTGTTCCTGCCTGTTACCATGGACACTGTTGTTCCTGCCTGTTACTTCGTCACTGTTGTTCCTGCCTGTTACCGTGTTCAGTGTTGTTCCTGCCTGTTCCCCTGGTCACTGTTGTTCCTGCCTGTTACCCTGGTCACTGTTGTTCCTGCCTGTTACCATGGACACTGTTGTTCCTGCCTGTTACTTGGTCACTGTTGTTCCTGCCCGTAGCCCTGGTCACTGTTGTTCCTGCTCGTGGCCCTGGTCACTGTTGTTACTGCCTGTTACCCAAGTCACTGTTGTTCCTGCCTGTTACCCTGTTCAGTGTTGTTCCTGCCTGTTCCCCTGGTCACTGTTGTTCCAGCCTGTTGCCCTGGACGCTGTTGCTCCTGCCCATGGTCCTGGTCACTGTTGTTCGTGCCTGTTACCCTGGTCACTGTTGTTCTTGCCTGTTGCCCTGGTCACTGTTGTTCCTGCCCGTGGCCATGGTCACTGTTGTTCCTGCCTGTTACCCAGGTCACTGTTGTTCCTGCCTGTTACCCTGGTCAGTGTTGTTCCTGCCTGTTGCCCTGGGCACTGTTGTTCCTGTCTGTTACCCTGGACGCTGTTGTTCCTGCCCGTGGCCCTGGTCACTGTTGTTACAGCATGTTACCCTGGTCACTGTTGTTCCTGCCTGTTGCCCTGGTCATTGTTGTATCTGCCTGTTGCCCTGGTCAGTGTTGTTCCTGCCTGTTGCCCTAGTCATTGTTGTTCTTGCCTGTTACCCTGGTCACTGTTGTTCCTGCCCGTGACACTAGGCACTGTTGTTCTTGCCTGTTGTCCTGGGAACTGTTGTTCTTGCCTGTTACCCTGGACGTGTTGTTCCTGCCCGTGATCCTGTTCACTGTTGTTCCTGCCAGTTACCCTGAACGTATTGTTCCTGCCAGTTACCCTGGACGTATTGTTCCTGCCTGTTACCCTGGTCATTGTTGTTCCTGCCCGTGGCCCTGGTCACTGTTGTTCCTGCCTGTTCCCCAGGTCACTGTTGTTCCTGCCTGTTACCCTGGTCACTGTTTTTCCTGCCTGTTGCCCTGGTCATTGTTGTTCCTGCCCGTGGCCCTGGTCACTGTTGTTCCTGCCTGTTACCCAGGTCACGGTTGTTTCTGCCTGTTACCCTGGTCACTGTTGTTCCTACCTGTTGCCCTGGTCACTGTTGTTCCTGCCTGTTACCCTGGTCACTGTTGTTCCTGCCTGTTACCCTGGTCAGTGTTGTTCCTGCCTGTTCCCCTGGTCACTGTTGTTCCAGCCAGTTGCCCTGGACGCTGTTGCTCCTGCCCGTGGTCCTGGTCACTGTTGTTCATGCCTGTTACCCTGGTCACTGTTGTTCCTGCCTGTTACCCTGGTCACTGTTGTTCCTGCCTGTTACCCTGGTCACTGTTGTTCCTGTCTGTTGCCCTGGACACTGGTGTTCCTGCCTGTTACCATGGACACTGTTGTTCCTGCCTGTTACTTGGTCACTGTTGTTCCTGCCTGTTGCCATGGTCACTGTTGTTCCTGCCTGTTACCCTGGAAACTGTTGTTCCTGCCCGTGGCCCTGGTCACTGTTGCTCCTGCCTGTTACCCAGGTCACTGTTGTTCCTGCCTGTTACCCTGGACGCTATTTTTCCTGCCCGTAGCCCTGGTCACTGTTGTTCCTGCTCGTGGCCCTGGTCACTGTTGTTCCTGCCTGTTACCGTGTTCAGTGTTGTTCCTGCCTGTTACCCTGGTCACTGTTGTTCCTGCCTGTTACCATGGACACTGTTGTTCCTGCCTGTTACTTCGTCACTGTTGTTCCTGCCTGTTACCGTGTTCAGTGTTGTTCCTGCCTGTTCCCCTGGTCACTGTTGTTCCTGCCTGTTACCCTGGTCACTGTTGTTCCTGCCTGTTACCATGGACACTGTTGTTCCTGCCTGTTACTTGGTCACTGTTGTTCCTGCCCGTAGCCCTGGTCACTGTTGTTCCTGCTCGTGGCCCTGGTCACTGTTGTTACTGCCTGTTACCCAAGTCACTGTTGTTCCTGCCTGTTACCCTGTTCAGTGTTGTTCCTGCCTGTTCCCCTGGTCACTGTTGTTCCAGCCTGTTGCCCTGGACGCTGTTGCTCCTGCCCATGGTCCTGGTCACTGTTGTTCGTGCCTGTTACCCTGGTCACTGTTGTTCGTGCCTGTTGCCCTGGTCACTGTTGTTCCTGCCCGTGGCCATGGTCACTGTTGTTCCTGCCTGTTACCCAGGTCACTGTTGTTCCTGCCTGTTACCCTGGTCAGTGTTGTTCCTGCCTGTTGCCCTGGGCACTGTTGTTCCTGTCTGTTACCCTGGACGCTGTTGTTCCTGCCCGTGGCCCTGGTCACTGTTGTTACAGCATGTTACCCTGGTCACTGTTGTTCCTGCCTGTTGCCCTGGTCACTGTTGTTCCTGCCTGTTACCATGGACACTGTTGTTCCTGCCTGTTGTCCGGGTCACTGTTGTTCCTGCCTGTTGCCTGGTCACTGTTGTTCCTGTCTGTTGCCCTGGGCACTGTTGTTCCTGTCTGTTGCCCTGGGCACTGTTGTTCCTACATGTTACCCTGGTCTCTGTTGTTCCTGCCTGTTGCCCTGGTCACTGTTGTTCATGCCTGTTGCCCTGGTCACTGTTGTTCTTGCCTGTTGCCCTGTGCATTGTTGTTCCTGCCTGTTGCCCTGGTCACTGTTGTTCTTGCCTGTTGCCCTGTGCACTGTTATTCCTGCCTGTTGCCCTGGTCACTGTTGTTCTTGCCTGTTGCCCTGTGCACTGTTGTTCCTGCCTGTTGCCCTGGTCACTGTTGTTCTTGCCTGTTGCCCTGGTCACTGTTGTATCTGCCTGTTGCCCTGGTCACTGTTGTTCTTGCCTGTTACCCTGGTCACTGTTGTTCTTGCCTGTTGCCCTGTGCACTGTTATTCCTGCCTGTTGCCCTGGTCACTGTTGTTCTTGCCTGTTGCCCTGTGCACTGTTGTTCCTGCCTGTTGCCCTGGTCACTGTTGTTCTTGCCTGTTGCCCTGTGCACTGTTATTCCTGCCTGTTGCCCTGGTCACTGTTGTTCCTGCCTGTTGCCCTGTGCACTGATGTTCCTGCCTGTTACCATGGCCATTGTTGTTCCTGCCTGTTACCCTGGTCATTGTTGTTCCTGCCCGTGGCCCTGGTCACTGTTGTTCCTGCCTGTTACCCAGGTCACTGTTGTTCCTGCCTGTTGCCCTGGTCATTGTTGTTCCTGCCCGTGGCCCTGGTCACTGTTGTTCCTGCCTGTTACCCAGGTCACTGTTGTTCTTGCCTGTTGCCCTGTGCACTGTTATTCCTGCCTGTTGCCCTGGTCACTGTTGTTCCTGCCTGTTGCCCTGTGCACTGATGTTCCTGCCTGTTACCATGGCCATTGTTGTTCCTGCCTGTTACCCTGGTCATTGTTGTTCCTGCCCGTGGCCCTGGTCACTGTTGTTCCTGCGTGTTACCCAGGTCACTGTTGCTCCTGCCCGTGGTCCTGGTCACTGTTGTTCCTGCCTGTTACCCTGGTCACTGTTGTTCCTGCCTGTTGCCCTGGTCATTGTTGTTCCTGCCTGTTACCCAGGTCATTGTTGTTCTTGCCTGTTGTCCTGGGCACTGTTGTTCTTGCCTGTTACCCTGGACGTGTTGTTCCTGCCCGTGATCCTGGTCACTGTTGTTCTTGCCAGTTACCCTGAACGTATTGTTCCTGCCTGTTACCCAAGTCACTGTTGGTCCTGCCTGTTGCCCTGGCCACTGTTGTTCCTGCCTGTGTCCCTTGACACTGTTGCCCTGGTCACTGTTGTTCCTGCCTGTTACCCTGGTCACTGTTGTTCCTGCCTGTTACCCTGGTCAGTGTTGTTCCTGCCTGTTCCCCTGGTCACTGTTGTTCCAGCCTGTTGCCCTGGACGCTGTTGCTCCTGCCCGTGGTCCTGGTCACTGTTGTTCATGCCTGTTACCCTGGTCACTGTTGTTCCTGTCTGTTGCCCTGGACACTGTTGTTCCTGCCTGTTACCATGGACACTGTTGTTCCTGCCTGTTACTTGGTCACTGTTGTTCCTGCCTGTTGCCATGGTCACTGTTGTTCCTGCCTGTTACCCTGGAAACTGTTGTTCCTGCCCGTGGCCCTGGTCACTGTTGCTCCTGCCTGTTACCCAGGTCACTGTTGTTCCTGCCTGTTACCCTGGTCAGTGTTGTTCCTGCTCGTGGCCCTGGTCACTGTTGTTCCTGCCTGTTACCGTGTTCAGTGTTGTTCCTGCCTGTTCCCCTGGTCACTGTTGTTCCTGCCTGTTACCATGGACACTGTTGTTCCTGCCTGTTACTTGGTCACTGTTGTTCCTGCCTGTTGCCATGGTCACTGTTGTTCCTGCCTGTTACCCTGGAAACTGTTTTTCCTGCCCGTAGCCCTGGTCACTGTTGTTCCTGCTCATGGCCCTGGTCACTGTTGTTACTGCCTGTTACCCAAGTCACTGTTGTTCCTGCCTGTTACCCTGTTCAGTGTTGTTCCTGCCTGTTCCCCTGGTCACTGTTGTTCCAGCCTGTTGCCCTGGACGCTGTTGCTCCTGCCCATGGTCCTGGTCACTGTTGTTCGTGCCTGTTACCCTGGTCACTGTTGTTCTTGCCTGTTGCCCTGGTCACTGTTGTTCCTGCCCGTGGCCATGGTCACTGTTGTTCCTGCCTGTTACCCAGGTCACTGTTGTTCCTGCCTGTTACCCTGGTCAGTGTTGTTCCTGCCTGTTGCCCTGGGCACTGTTGTTCCTGCCTGTTACCCTGGACGCTGTTGTTCCTGTCCGTGGCCCTGGTCACTGTTGTTACAGCATGTTACCCTGGTCACTGTTGTTCCTGCCTGTTGCCCTGGTCACTGTTGTTCCTGCCTGTTACCATGGACACTGTTGTTCCTGCCTGTTGTCCGGGTCACTGTTGTTCCTGCCTGTTGCCTGGTCACTGTTGTTCCTGTCTGTTGCCCTGGGCACTGTTGTTCCTACATGTTACCCTGGGCACTGTTGTTCCTACATGTTACCCTGGTCACTGTTGTTCTTGCCTGTTGCCCTGGTCACTGTTGTTCTTGCCTGTTGCCCTGTGCACTGTTATTCCTGCCTGTTGCCCTGGTCACTGTTGTTCTTGCCTGTTGCCCTGTGCACTGTTGTTCCTGCCTGTTGCCCTGGTCACTGTTGTTCTTGCCTGTTGCCCTGTGCACTGTTATTCCTGCCTGTTGCCCTGGTCACTGTTGTTCTTGCCTGTTGCCCTGTGCACTGTTGTTCCTGCCTGTTGCCCTGGTCACTGTTGTTCTTGCCTGTTGCCCTGTGCACTGTTGTTCCTGCCTGTTGCCCTGGTCACTGTTGTTCTTGCCTGTTGCCCTGTGCACTGTTATTCCTGCCTGTTGCCCTGGTCACTGTTGTTCTTGCCTGTTGCCCTGTGCACTGTTGTTCCTGCCTGTTGCCCTGGTCACTGTTGTTCTTGCCTGTTGCCCTGGTCACTGTTGTATCTGCCTGTTGCCCTGGTCACTGTTGTTCTTGCCTGTTGCCCTGGTCACTGTTGTTCTTGCCTGTTGCCCTGTGCACTGTTATTCCTGCCTGTTGCCCTGGTCACTGTTGTTCTTGCCTGTTGCCCTGGTCACTGTTGTTCTTGCCTGTTGCCCTGTGCACTGTTGTTCCTGCCTGTTGCCCTGGTCACTGTTGTTCTTGCCTGTTGCCCTGTGCACTGTTATTCCTGCCTGTTGCCCTGGTCACTGTTGTTCTTGCCTGTTGCCCTGTGCACTGTTGTCCCTGCCTGTTGCCCTGGTCACTGTTGTTCTTGCCTGTTGCCCTGGTCACTGTTGTATCTGCCTGTTGCCCTGGTCACTGTTGTTCTTGCCTGTTGCCCTGGTCACTGTTGTTCTTGCCTGTTGCCCTGTGCACTGTTATTCCTGCCTGTTGCCCTGGTCACTGTTGTTCTTGCCTGTTGCCCTGTGCACTGTTGTTCCTGCCTGTTGCCCTGGTCACTGTTGTTCTTGCCTGTTGCCCTGTGCACTGTTATTCCTGCCTGTTGCCCTGGTCACTGTTGTTCCTGCCTGTTGCCCTGTGCACTGATGTTCCTGCCTGTTACCATGGCCATTGTTGTTCCTGCCTGTTACCCTGGTCACTGTTGTTCCTGCCCGTGGCCCTGGTCACTGTTGTTCCTGCCTGTTACCCAGGTCACTGTTGTTCCTGCCTGTTGCCCTGGTCATTGTTGTTCCTGCCCGTGGCCCTGGTCACTGTTGTTCCTGCCTGTTACCCAGGTCACTGTTGTTCTTGCCTGTTGCCCTGTGCACTGTTATTCCTGCCTGTTGCCCTGGTCACTGTTGTTCCTGCCTGTTGCCCTGTGCACTGATGTTCCTGCCTGTTACCATGGCCATTGTTGTTCCTGCCTGTTACCCTGGTCATTGTTGTTCCTGCCCGTGGCCCTGGTCACTGTTGTTCCTGCGTGTTACCCAGGTCACTGTTGCTCCTGCCCGTGGTCCTGGTCACTGTTGTTCCTGCCTGTTACCCTGGTCACTGTTGTTCCTGCCTGTTGCCCTGGTCATTGTTGTTCCTGCCTGTTACCCAGGTCATTGTTGTTCTTGCCTGTTGTCCTGGGCACTGTTGTTCTTGCCTGTTACCCTGGACGTGTTGTTCCTGCCCGTGATCCTGGTCACTGTTGTTCTTGCCAGTTACCCTGAACGTATTGTTCCTGCCTGTTACCCAAGTCACTGTTGGTCCTGCCTGTTGCCCTGGCCACTGTTGTTCCTGCCTGTGTCCCTTGACACTGTTGCCCTGGTCACTGTTGTTCCTGCCTGTTACCCTGGTCACTGTTGTACCTGCCTGTTACCCTGGTCAGTGTTGTTCCTGCCTGTTCCCCTGGTCACTGTTGTTCCAGCCTGTTACCCTGGACGCTGTTGCTCCTGCCCGTGGTCCTGGTCACTGTTGTTCATGCCTGTTACCCTGGTCACTGTTGTTCCTGTCTGTTGCCCTGGACACTGTTGTTCCTGCCTGTTACCATGGACACTGTTGTTCCTGCCTGTTACTTGGTCACTGTTGTTCCTGCCTGTTGCCATGGTCACTGTTGTTCCTGCCTGTTACCCTGGAAACTGTTGTTCCTGCCCGTGGCCCTGGTCACTGTTGCTCCTGCCTGTTACCCAGGTCAATGTTGTTCCTGCCTGTTACCCTGGACGCTATTTTTCCTGCCCGTAGCCCTGGTCACTGTTGTTCCTGCTCGTGGCCCTGGTCACTGTTGTTCCTGCCTGTTACCGTGTTCAGTGTTGTTCCTGCCTGTTCCCCTGGTCACTGTTGTTCCTGCCTGTTACCATGGACACTGTTGTTCCTGCCTGTTACTTGGTCACTGTTGTTCCTGCCTGTTGCCATGGTCACTGTTGTTCCTGCCTGTTACCCTGGAAACTGTTTTTCCTGCCCGTAGCCCTGGTCACTGTTGTTCCTGCTCGTGACCCTGGTCACTGTTGTTACTGCCTGTTACCCAAGTCACTGTTGTTCCTGCCTGTTACCCTGTTCAGTGTTGTTCCTGCCTGTTCCCCTGGTCACTGTTGTTCCTGCCTGTTGCCCTGGACGCTGTTGCTCCTGCCCATGGTCCTGGTCACTGTTGTTCGTGCCTGTTACCCTGGTCACTGTTGTTCTTGCCTGTTGCCCTGGTCACTGTTGTTCCTGCCCGTGGCCATGGTCACTGTTGTTCCTGCCTGTTACCCAGGTCACTGTTGTTCCTGCCTGTTACCCTGGTCAGTGTTGTTCCTGCCTGTTGCCCTGGGCACTGTTGTTCCTGCCTGTTACCCTGGACGCTGTTGTTCCTGCCCGTGGCCCTGGTCACTGTTGTTACAGCATGTTACCCTGGTCACTGTTGTTCCTGCCTGTTGCCCTGGTCACTGTTGTTCCTGCCTGTTACCATGGACACTGTTGTTCCTGCCTGTTGTCCGGGTCACTGTTGTTCCTGCCTGTTGCCTGGTCACTGTTGTTCCTGTCTGTTGCCCTGGGCACTGTTGTTCCTACATGTTACCCTGGGCACTGTTGTTCCTACATGTTACCCTGGTCACTGTTGTTCTTGCCTGTTGCCCTGTGCACTGTTATTCCTGCCTGTTGCCCTGGTCACTGTTGTTCTTGCCTGTTGCCCTGGTCACTGTTGTTCTTGCCTGTTGCCCTGTGCACTGTTGTTCCTGCCTGTTGCCCTGGTCACTGTTGTTCTTGCCTGTTGCCCTGTGCACTGTTATTCCTGCCTGTTGCCCTGGTCACTGTTGTTCTTGCCTGTTGCCCTGGTCACTGTTGTTCTTGCCTGTTGCCCTGTGCACTGTTGTTCCTGCCTGTTGCCCTGGTCACTGTTGTTCTTGCCTGTTGCCCTGTGCACTGTTATTCCTGCCTGTTGCCCTGGTCACTGTTGTTCTTGCCTGTTGCCCTGTGCACTGTTGTTCCTGCCTGTTGCCCTGGTCACTGTTGTTCTTGCCTGTTGCCCTGGTCACTGTTGTATCTGCCTGTTGCCCTGGTCACTGTTGTTCTTGCCTGTTGCCCTGGTCACTGTTGTTCTTGCCTGTTGCCCTGTGCACTGTTATTCCTGCCTGTTGCCCTGGTCACTGTTGTTCTTGCCTGTTGCCCTGTGCACTGTTGTTCCTGCCTGTTGCCCTGGTCACTGTTGTTCTTGCCTGTTGCCCTGTGCACTGTTGTTCCTGCCTGTTACCCAGGTCATTGTTGTTCTTGCCTGTTGTCCTGGGCACTGTTGTTCTTGCCTGTTACCCTGGACGCGTTGTTCCTGCCTGTTACCCAAGTCACTGTTGGTCCTGCCTGTTGCCCTGGCCACTGTTGTTCCTGCCTGTGTCCCTTGACACTGTTGCCCTGGTCAGTGTTGTTCCTGCCTGTTACCCTGGTCGATGTTGTTCTTGCCTGTTGCCCTGGTCACTGTTGTTTCTGCCCGTGACACTGGGCACTGTTGTTCTTGCCTGTTGTCCTGGGCACTGTTGTTCTTGCCTGTTACCCTGGACATGTTGTTTCTGCCCGTGGTCCTGGTCACTGTTGTTCCTGCCTGTTACCGTGGACGTAGTGTTCCTGCCTGTTACCCTGGTCACTGTTGTTCCTGCCTGTTACCCTGGTCATTGTTATTCCTGCCTGTTACCCTGGTCATTGTTGTTCCTGCCCGTGGCCCTGGTCACTGTTGTTCCTGCCTGTTACCCAGGTCACTGTTGTTCCTGCCTGTTACCCTGGTCACTGTTGTTCCTGCCTGTTACCCTGGTCACTGTTGTTCCTGCCTGTTGCCCTGGTCATTGTTGTTCCTGCCCATGGCCCTGGTCACTGTTGTTCTTGCCTGTTACCATGGACACTGATGCTCTGCCTGTTACCATGGTCACAGTGTTCCTGACTGTGACCCTGGACACTGTTGTTCCTACCAGATGCCCTGGATACTGTTGTTCCTGCCTGTTGCCCTGGTCACTGTTGTTCCTGCCAGATACCCTGGCCACTGTTGTTCCTGCCTGTGTCCCTTGACACTGTTGTTCCTGCCTGATGCTCCAGGCACTGTTAGTCCTGCCTGTTGCCCTGGTCAGTGTTATTCCTGCCTGTTACCCTGGTCGATGTTGTTCTTGCCTGTTGCCCTGGTCACTGTTGTTTCTACCCATGACACTGGGCACTGTTGTTCTCGCCTGTTGTCCTGGGCACTGTTGTTGTTTCTGATGTTGTTTCTGCCCGTGACGCTGGGCACTGTTGTTCTCGCCTGTTGTCCTGGGCACTGTTGTTCTTGCCTGTTACCCCAGACGTGTTGTTTCTGCCCGTGGTCCTGGTCACTGTTGTTCCTGCCTGTTACCCTGGTCATTGTTGTTCCTGCCTGTTACCCTGGTCATTGTTGTTCCTGCCTGTTACCCTGGTCAGTGTTGTTCCTGCCTGTTCCCCTGGTCACTGTTGTTCCAGCCTGTTGCCCTGGACGCTGTTGAACCTGCCCGTGGTCCTGGTCACTGTTGTTACAGCATGTTACCCTGGTCACTGTTGTTCCTGCCTGTTGCCCTGGTCACTGTTGTTCCTGCCTGTTACCATGGACACTGTTGTTCCTGCCCATGGCCCTGGTCACTGTTGTTACAGCATGTTACCCTGGTCACTGTTGTTCCTGCCTGTTGCCCTGGTCACTGTTGTTCCTGCCTGTTACCATGGACACTGTTGTTCCTGCCTGTTGTCCGGGTCACTGTTGTTCCTGCCTGTTGCCTGGTCACTGTTGTTCCTGTCTGTTGCCCTGGGCACTGTTGTTCCTACATGTTACCCTGGTCACTGTTGTTCTTGCCTGTTGCCCTGTGCACCGTTGTTCCTGCCTGTTGCCCTGGTCACTGTTGTTCCTGCCTCTTACCATGGCCACTGTTGTTCCTGCCTGTTGCCCTGTGCACTGTTGTTCCTGCCTGTGTCCCTGGACACTGTTGTTCCTGCCTGATGCTCCAGGCACTGTTAGTCCTGCCTATTGCCCTGGTCACTGTTGCTCCTGCCTGTTGCCCTGCTCACTGTTGTATCTGCCTGTTGCCCTGGTCAGTGTTGTTCCTGCCTGTTGCCCTAGTCGATGTTGTTCTTACCTGTTACCCTGGTCACTGTTGTTCCTGCCCGTGACACTGGGCACTGTTGTTCTTGCCTGTTGTCCTAGGCACTGTTGTTCTTGCCTGTTACCCTGGACGTGTTGTTCCTGCCCGTGATTCTGTTCACTGTTGTTCCTGCCCGTGATTCTGTTCACTGTTGTTCCTGCCCGTGATCCTGGTCACTGTTGTTCCTGCCCGTGATCCTGGTCACTGTTGTTCCTGCCAGTTACCCTGAACGTATTGTTCCTGCCTGTTACCCAAGTCACTGTTGGTCCTGCCTGTTGCCCTGGCCACTGTTGTTCCTGCCTGTGTCCCTTGACACTGTTGCCCTGGTCACTGTTGTTCCTGCCAGTTACCCTGGACGTATTGTTCCTGCCTGTTACCCTGGTCATTGTTGTTCCTGCCTGTTACCCAGGTCACTGTTGTTCCTGCCTGTTGCCCTCGTCATTGTTGTTCCTGCCCGTGGCCCTGGTCACTGTTGTTCCTGCCTGTTACCCAGGTCACGGTTGTTTCTGCCTGTTACCTTGGTCACTGTTGTTCGTACCTTTTGCCCTGGTCACTGTTGTTCCTGCTCATGGCCCTGGTCACTGTTGTTCCTGCCTGTTACCCTGGTCACTGTTGTTCCTGCCTGTTACCCTGGTCAGTGTTGTTCCTGCCTGTTCCCCTGGTCACTGTTGTTCCAGCCTGTTGCCCTGGACGCTGTTGCTCCTGCCCGTGGTCCTGGTCACTGTTGTTCATGCCTGTTACCCTGGTCACTGTTGTTCCTGCCTGTTACCCTGGTCACTGTTGTTCCTGCCTGTTACCCTGGACCCTGTTGTTCCTGCCCGTGGCCCTGGACACTGTTGTTACAGCATGTTACCCTGGTCACTGTTGTTCCTGCCTGTTACCATGGACACTGTTGTTCCTGCCTGTTGTCCGGGTCACTGTTGTTCCTGCCTGTTGCCTGGTCACTGTTGTTCCTGTCTGTTGCCCTGGGCACTGTTGTTCCTACATGTTACCCTGGTCACTGTTGTTCCTACATGTTACCCTGGTCACTGTTGTTCTTGCCTGTTGCCCTGTGCACCGTTGTTCCTGCCTGTTGCCCTGGTCACTGTTGTTCCTGCCTCTTACCATGGCCACTGTTGTTCCTGCCTGTTGCCCTGTGCACTGTTGTTCCTGCCTGTGTCCCTGGACACTGTTGTTCCTGCCTGATGCTCCAGGCACTGTTAGTCCTGCCTATTGCCCTGGTCACTGTTGCTCCTGCCTGTTGCCCTGGTCACTGTTGTATCTGCCTGTTGCCCTGGTCAGTGTTGTTCCTGCCTGTTGCCCTAGTCGATGTTGTTCTTGCCTGTTACCCTGGTCACTGTTGTTTCTGCCCGTGACACTGGGCACTGTTGTTCTTGCCTGTTGTCCTAGGCACTGTTGTTCTTGCCTGTTACCCTGGACGTGTTGTTCCTGCCCGTGATTCAGTTCACTGTTGTTCCTGCCAGTTACCCTGAACGTATTGTTCCTGCCTGTTACCCAAGTCACTGTTGGTCCTGCCTGTTGCCCTGGCCACTGTTGTTCCTGCCTGTGTCCCTTGACACTGTTGCCCTGGTCACTGTTGTTCCTGCCTGTTACCCTGGTCACTGTTGTTCCTGCCAGTTACCCTGGACGTATTGTTCCTGCCTGTTACCCTGGTCATTGTTGTTCCTGCCTGTTACCCTGGTCATTGTTGTTCCTGCCTGTTACCCTGGTCATTGTTGTTCCTGCCCGTGGCCCTGGTCACTGTTGTTCCTGCCTGTTCCCCAGGTCACTGTTGTTCCTGCGTGTTACCCTGGTCACTGTTGTCCCTGCCTGTTGCCCTCGTCATTGTTGTTCCTGCCCGTGGCCCTGGTCACTGTTGTTCCTGCCTGTTACCCAGGTCACGGTTGTTTCTGCCTGTTACCTTGGTCACTGTTGTTCGTAACTGTTGCCCTGGTCACTGTTGTTCCTGCTCATGGCCCTGGTCACTGTTGTTCCTGCCTGTTACCCTGGTCACTGTTGTTCCTGCCTGTTGCCCTGGTCAGTGTTGTTCCTGCCTGTTCCCCTGGTCACTGTTGTTCCAGCCTGTTGCCCTGGACGCTGTTGCTCCTGCCCGTGGTCCTGGTCACTGTTGTTCATGCCTGTTACCCTGGTCACTGTTGTTCCTGCCTGTTACCCTGGTCACTGTTGTTCCTGTCTGTTGCCCTGGACACTGTTGTTCCTGCCTGTTACCATGGACACTGTTGTTCCTGCCTGTTACTTGGTCACTGTTGTTCCTGCCTGTTGCCATGGTCACTGTTGTTCCTGCCTGTTACCCTGGAAACTGTTGTTCCTGCCCGTGGCCCTGGTCACTGTTGCTCCTGCCTGTTACCCAGGTCACTGTTGTTCCTGCCTGTTACCCTGGACGCTGTTTTTCCTGCCCGTAGCCCTGGTCACTGTTGTTCCTGCTCGTGGCCCTGGTCACTGTTGTTACTGCCTGTTACCCAAGTCACTGTTGTTCCTGCCTGTTACCCTGTTCAGTGTTGTTCCTGCCTGTTCCCCTGGTCACTGTTGTTCCTGCCTGTTACCCTGGTCACTGTTGTTGCTGCCTGTTACCCTGGTCACTGTTGTTCCTGTCTGTTGCCCTGGACACTGTTGTTCCTGCCTGTTACCATGGACACTGTTGTTCCTGCCTGTTGCCCTAGTCGATGTTGTTCTTGCCTGTTACCCAGGTCACTGTTGTTCCTGCCTGTTACCCTGGACGCTGTTTTTCCTGCCCGTAGCCCTGGTCACTGTTGTTCCTGCTCGTGGCCCTGGTCACTGTTGTTACTGCCTGTTACCCAAGTCACTGTTGTTCCTGCCTGTTACCCTGTTCAGTGTTGTTCCTGCCTGTTCCCCTGGTCACTGTTGTTCCTGCCTGTTACCCTGGTCACTGTTGTTGCTGCCTGTTACCCTGGTCACTGTTGTTCCTGTCTGTTGCCCTGGTCACTGTTGTTCTTGCCTGTTGCCCTGTGCACTGTTATTCCTGCCTGTTGCCCTGGTCACTGTTGTTCTTGCCTGTTGCCCTGTGCACTGTTGTTCCTGCCTGTTGCCCTGGTCACTGTTGTTCTTGCCTGTTGCCCTGTGCACTGTTATTCCTGCCTGTTGCCCTGGTCACTGTTGTTCCTGCCTGTTGCCCTGTGCACTGATGTTCCTGCCTGTTACCATGGCCATTGTTGTTCCTGCCTGTTACCCTGGTCATTGTTGTTCCTGCCCGTGGCCCTGGTCACTGTTGTTCCTGCCTGTTACCCAGGTCACTGTTGTTCCTGCCTGTTGCCCTGGTCATTGTTGTTCCTGCCCGTGGCCCTGGTCACTGTTGTTCCTGCCTGTTACCCAGGTCACTGTTGTTCTTGCCTGTTGCCCTGTGCACTGTTATTCCTGCCTGTTGCCCTGGTCACTGTTGTTCCTGCCTGTTGCCCTGTGCACTGATGTTCCTGCCTGTTACCATGGCCATTGTTGTTCCTGCCTGTTACCCTGGTCATTGTTGTTCCTGCCCGTGGCCCTGGTCACTGTTGTTCCTGCCTGTTACCCAGGTCACTGTTGTTCCTGCCTGTTACCCTGGTCACTGTTGTTCCTGCCTGTTACCCTGGTCACTGTTGTTCCTGCCTGTTGCCCTGGTCACTGTTGTTCCTGCCTGTTACCCAGGTCACTGTTGTTCTTGCCTGTTGTCCTGGGCACTGTTGTTCTTGCCTGTTACCCTGGACGTGTTGTTCCTGCCCGTGATCCTTGTCACTGTTGTTCTTGCCAGTTACCCTGAACGTATTGTTCCTGCCTGTTATCGAAGTCACTGTTGGTCCTGCCTGTTGCCCTGGCCACTGTTGTTCCTGCCTGTGTCCCTTGACACTGTTGCCCTGGTCACTGTTGTTCCTGCCTGTTACCCTGGTCACTGTTGTTCCTGCCAGTTACCCTGGACGTATTGTTCCTGCCTGTTACCCTGGTCATTGTTGTTCCTGCCTGTTACCCTGGTCATTGTTGTTCCTGCCCGTGGCCCTGGTCACTGTTGTTCCTGCCTGTTCCCCAGGTCACTGTTGTTCCTGCCTGTTACCCTGGTCACTGTTGTTCCTGCCTGTTGCCCTGGTCATTGTTGTTCCTGCCCGTGGCCCTGGTCACTGTTGTTCCTGCCTGTTACCCAGGTCACGGTTGTTTCTGCCTGTTACCTTGGTCACTGTTGTTCGTACCTGTTGCCCTGGTCACTGTTGTTCCTGCTCATGGCCCTGGTCACTGTTGTTCCTGACTGTTACCCTGGTCACTGTTGTTCCTGCCTGTTACCCTGGTCAGTGTTGTTCCTGCCTGTTCCCCTGGTCACTGTTGTTCCAGCCTGTTGCCCTGGACGCTGTTGCTCCTGCCCGTGGTCCTGGTCACTGTTGTTCATGCCTGTTACCCTGGTCACTGTTGTTCCTGCCTGTTACCCTGGTCACTGTTGTTCCTGCCTGTTACCCTGGTCACTGTTGTTCCTGTCTGTTGCCCTGGACACTGTTGTTCCTGCCTGTTACCATGGACACTGTTGTTCCTGCCTGTTACTTGGTCACTGTTGTTCCTGCCTGTTGCCATGGTCACTGTTGTTCCTGCCTGTTACCCTGGAAACTGTTGTTCCTGCCCGTGGCCCTGGTCACTGTTGCTCCTGCCTGTTACCCAGGTCACTGTTGTTCCTGCCTGTTACCCTGGACGCTGTTTTTCCTGCCCGTAGCCCTGGTCACTGTTGTTCCTGCTCGTGGCCCTGGTCACTGTTGTTACTGCCTGTTACCCAAGTCACTGTTGTTCCTGCCTGTTACCCTGTTCAGTGTTGTTCCTGCCTGTTCCCCTGGTCACTGTTGTTCCTGCCTGTTACCCTGGTCACTGTTGTTGCTGCCTGTTACCCTGGTCACTGTTGTTCCTGTCTGTTGCCCTGGACACTGTTGTTCCTGCCTGTTACCATGGACACTGTTGTTCCTGCCTGTTGCCCTGGTCACTGTTGTATCTGCCTGTTGCCCTGGTCAGTGTTGTTCCTGCCTGTTGCCCTAGTCGATGTTGTTCTTGCCTGTTACCCAGGTCACTGTTGTTCCTGCCTGTTACCCTGGACGCTGTTTTTCCTGCCCGTAGCCCTGGTCACTGTTGTTCCTGCTCGTGGCCCTGGTCACTGTTGTTACTGCCTGTTACCCAAGTCACTGTTGTTCCTGCCTGTTACCCTGTTCAGTGTTGTTCCTGCCTGTTCCCCTGGTCACTGTTGTTCCTGCCTGTTACCCTGGTCACTGTTGTTGCTGCCTGTTACCCTGGTCACTGTTGTTCCTGTCTGTTGCCCTGGACACTGTTGTTCCTGCCTGTTACCATGGACACTGTTGTTCCTGCCTGTTACTTGGTCACTGTTGTTCCTGCCTGTTACCCTGGAAACTGTTGTTCCTGCCCGTGGCCCTGGTCACTGTTGCTCCTGCCTGTTACCCAGGTCACTGTTGTTCCTGCCTGTTACCCTGGACGCTGTTTTTCCTGCCCGTAGCCCTGGTCACTGTTGTTCCTGCTCGTGGCCCTGGTCACTGTTGTTCCTGCCTGTTCCCCTGGTCACTGTTGTTCCAGCCTGTTGCCCTGGACGCTGTTGCTCCTGCCCATGGTCCTGGTCACTGTTGTTCCTGCCAGTTACCCTGGTCACTGTTGTTCTTGCCTGTTGCCCTGTGCACTGTTATTCCTGCTCGTGGCCATGGTCGCTGTTGTTCCTGCCTGTTACCCAGGTCACTGTTGTTCCTGCCTGTTACCCTGGTCAGTGTTGTTCCTGCCTGTTGCCCTGGGCACTGTTGTTCCTGCCTGTTACCCTGGACGCTGTTGTTCCTGCCCGTGGCCCTGGTCACTGTTGTTACAGTATGTTACCCTGGTCACTGTTGTTCCTGCCTGTTGCCCTGGTCACTGTTGTTCCTGCCTGTTACCATGGACACTGTTGTTCCTGCCTGTTGTCCGGGTCACTGTTGTTCCTGCCTGTTGCCTGGTCACTGTTATTCCTGCCTGTTGCCCTGGTCACTGTTGTTCTTGCCTGTTGCCCTGTGCACTGTTGTTCCTGCCTGTTGCCCTGGTCACTGTTGTTCTTGCCTGTTGCCCTGGTCATTGTTGTTCCTGCCCGTGGCCCTGGTCACTGTTGTTCCTGCCTGTTACCCAGGTCACTGTTGTTCCTGCCTGTTACCCTGGATGCAGTTTTTCCAGCCCGTAGCCCTGGTCACTGTTGTTCCTGCCCGTGGCCCTGGTCACTGTTGTTACTGCCTGTTACCCAAGTCACTGTTGTTCCTGCCTGTTACCCAGGTCACTGTTGTTCCTGCCTGTTACCCTGGACGCTGTTTTTCCAGCCCATAGCCCTGGTCACTGTTGTTCCTGCCCGTGGCCCTGGTCACTGTTGTTCCTGCCTGTTACCCTGGTCAGTGTTGTTCCTGCCTGTTCCCCTGGTCACTGTTGTTCCAGCCTGTTGCCCTGGATGCTGTTGCTCCTGCCCGTGGTCCTGGTCACTGTTGTTACAGCATGTTACCCTGGTCACGGTTGTTCCTGCCTGTTGCCCTTGTCACTGTTGTTCCTGCCTGTTACCATGGACACTGTTGTTCCTGCCCGTGGCCCTGGTCACTGTTGTTACAGCATGTTACCCTGGTCACTGTTGTTCTTGCCTGTTGCCCTGGTCACTGTTGTTCTTGCCTGTTGCCCTGGTCACTGTTGTTCCTGCCCGTGGCCATGGTCACTGTTGTTCCTGCCTGTTACCCAGGTCACTGTTGTTCCTGCCTGTTACCCTGGTCAGTGTTGTTCCTGCCTGTTGCCCTGGGCACTGTTGTTCCTGCCTGTTACCCTGGACGCTGTTGTTCCTGCCTGTTGCCCTGGTCACTGTTGTTCCTGCCTGTTATCATGGACACTGTTGTTCCTGCCTGTTGTCCGGGTCACTGTTGTTCCTGCCTGTTGCCTGGTCACTGTTGTTCCTGTCTGTTGCCCTGGGCACTGTTGTTCCTGCCTGTTACCCTGGTCATTGTTGTTCCTGCCTGTTACCCTGGTCATTGTTGTTCCTGCCCGTGGCCCTGGTCACTGTTGTTCCTGCCTGTTACCCTGGTCACTGTTGTTCCTGCCTGTTACCCAGGTCACTGTTGTTCCTGCCTGTTACCCTGGACGCTGTTTTTCCAGCCCGTAGCCCTGGTCACTGTTGTTCCTGCCCGTGGCCCTGGTCACTGTTGTTACTGCCTGTTACCCAAGTCACTGTTGTTCCTGCCTGTTACCCTGGTCAGTGTTGTTCCTGCCTGTTCCCCTGGTCACTGTTGTTCCAGCCTGTTGCCCTGGATGCTGTTGCTCCTGCCCGTGGTCCTGGTCACTGTTGTTACAGCATGTTACCCTGGTCACTGTTGTTCCTGCCTGTTGCCCTGGTCACTGTTGTTCCTGCCTGTTGCCCTGGTCACTGTTGTTCCTGCCTGTTCCCCAGGTCACTGTTGTTCCTGCCTGTTACCCTGGTCACTGTTGTTCCTGCCTGTTGCCCTGGTCATTGTTGTTCCTGCCCGTGGCCCTGGTCACTGTTGTTCCTGCCTGTTACCCAGGTCACTGTTGTTTCTGCCTGTTACCCTGGTCACTGTTGTACCTACCTATTGCCCTGGTCACTGTTGTTCCTGCTCATGGCCCTGGTCACTGTTGTTACTGCCTGTTACCCAAGTCACTTTTGTTCCTGCCTGTTACCCTGGTCACTGTTGTTCCAGCCTGTTGCCCTGGACGCTGTTGCTCCTGCCAGTGGTCCTGGTCACTGTTGTTCATGCCTGTTACCCTGGTCACTGTTGTTCCTGCCTGTTATCCTGGTCACTGTTGTTCCTGCCTGTTGCCCTGGTCATTGTTGTTCCTGCCCGTGGCCCTGGTCACTGTTGTTCCTGCCCGTGGCCCTGGTCACTGTTGTTCCTGCCTGTTACCCTGGTCAGTGTTGTTCCTGCCTGTTCCCCTGGTCACTGTTGTTCCAGCCTGTTGCCCTGGATGCTGTTGCTCCTGCCCGTGGTCCTGGTCACTGTTGTTACAGCATGTTACCCTGGTCACGGTTGTTCCTGCCTGTTGCCCTTGTCACTGTTGTTCCTGCCTGTTACCATGGACACTGTTGTTCCTGCCCGTGGCCCTGGTCACTGTTGTTACAGCATGTTACCCTGGTCACTGTTGTTCTTGCCTGTTGCCCTGGTCACTGTTGTTCTTGCCTGTTGCCCTGGTCACTGTTGTTCCTGCCTGTTAACCTGGTCATTGTTGTTCCTGCCCGTGGCCATGGTCACTGTTGTTCCTGCCTGTTACCCAGGTCACTGTTGTTCCTGCCTGTTACACTGGTCAGTGTTGTTCCTGCCTGTTGCCCTGGGCACTGTTGTTCCTGCCTGTTACCCTGGACGCTGTTGTTCCTGTCTGTTGCCCTGGTCATTGTTGTTCCTGCCTGTTACCCTGGTCATTGTTGTTCCTGCCCGTGGCCCTGGTCACTGTTGTTCCTGCCTGTTACCCTGGTCACTGTTGTTCCTGCCTGTTACCCTGGACGCTGTTTTTCCAGCCCGTAGCCCTGGTCACTGTTGTTCCTGCCCGTGGCCCTGGTCACTGTTGTTACTGCCTGTTACCCAAGTCACTGTTGTTCCTGCCTGTTACCCTGGTCACTGTTGTTCCTGCCTGTTGCCCTGGTCACTGTTGTTCCTGCCTGTTACCATGGACACTGTTGTTCCTGCCCGTGGCCCTGGTCACTGTTGTTACAGCATGTTACTTTGGTCACTGTTGTTCTTGCCTGTTGCCCTGGTCACTGTTGTTCTTGCCTGTTGCCCTGGTCACTGTTGTTCCTGCCCGTGGCCATGGTCACTGTTGTTCCTGACTGTTACCCAGGTCACTGTTGTACCTACATGTTACCCTGGTCACTGTTGTTCTTGCCAGTTGCCCTGTGCACTGTTGTTCCTGCCTGTTGCCCTGTGCACTGATGTTCCTGCCTGTTGCCCTGGTCACTGTTGTTCCTGCCTGTTACCATGGCCACTGTTGTTCCTGCCTGTTGCCCTGTGCACTGTTGTTCCTGCCTGTGTCCGTGGACACTGTTGTTCCTGCCTGATGCTCCAGGCACTGTTAGTCCTGCCTGTTGCCCTGGTCACTGTTGCTCCTGCCTGTTGCCCTGGTCACTGTTGTATCTGCCTGTTGCCCTGGTCACTGTTGTTCCTGCCCGTGACACTGGGCACTGTTGTTCTTGCCCGTTGTCCTGGGCACTGTTGTTCTTGCCTGTTACCCTGGACGTGTTGTTCCTGCCCATGATCCTGGTCACTGTTGTTCCTGCCAGTTACCCTGAACGTACTGTTCCTGCCTGTTACCCTGGTCATTGTTGTTCCTGCCCGTGGCCCTGGTCACTGTTGTTCCTGCCTGTTACCCTGGTCATTGTTGTTCCTGCCCGTGGCCCTGGTCACTGTTGTTCCTGCCTGTTCCCCAGGTCACTGTTGTTCCTGCCTGTTACCCTGGTCACTGTTGTTCCTGCCTGTTGCCCTGGTCATTGTTGTTCCTGCCCGTGGCCCTGGTCACTGTTGTTCCTGCCTGTTACCCAGGTCACTGTTGTTTCTGCCTGTTACCCTGGTCACTGTTGTTCCTACCTATTGCCCTGGTCACTGTTGTTCCTGCTCATGGCCCTGCTCACTGTTGTTACTGCCTGTTACCCAAGTCACTTTTGTTCCTGCCTGTTACCCTGGTCACTGTTGTTCCAGCCTGTTGCCCTGGACGCTGTTGCTCCTGCCCGTGGTCCTGGTCACTGTTGTTCATGCCTGTTACCCTGGTCACTGTTGTTCCTGCCTGTTATCCTGGTCACTGTTGTTCCTGCCTGTTGCCCTGGTCATTGTTGTTCCTGCCCGTGGCCCTGGTCACTGTTGTTCCTGCCTGTTACCCTGGACGCTGTTTTTCCAGCCCGTAGCCCTGGTCACTGTTGTTCCTGCCCGTGGCCCTGGTCACTGTTGTTACTGCCTGTTACCCAAGTCACTGTTGTTCCTGCCTGTTACCCTGGTCAGTGTTGTTCCTGCCTGTTCCCCTGGTCACTGTTGTTCCAGCCTGTTGCCCTGGATGCTGTTGCTCCTGCCCGTGGTCCTGGTCACTGTTGTTACAGCATGTTACCCTGGTCACGGTTGTTCCTGCCTGTTGCCCTTGTCACTGTTGTTCCTGCCTGCTACCATGGACACTGTTGTTCCTGCCCGTGGCCCTGGTCACTGTTGTTACAGCATGTTACCCTGGTCACTGTTGTTCTTGCCTGTTGCCCTGGTCACTGTTGTTCTTGCCTGTTGCCCTGGTCACTGTTGTTCCTGCCCGTGGCCATGGTCACTGTTGTTCCTGCCTGTTACCCAGGTCACTGTTGTTCCTGCCTGTTACCCTGGTCAGTGTTGTTCCTGCCTGTTGCCCTGGGCACTGTTGTTCCTGCCTGTTACCCTGGACGCTGTTGTTCCTGCCTGTTGCCCTGGTCACTGTTGTTCCTGCCTGTTACCATGGACACTGTTGTTCCTGCCTGTTGTCCGGGTCACTGTTGTTCCTGCCTGTTGCCTGGTCACTGTTGTTCCTGTCTGTTGCCCTGGGCACTGTTGTTCCTGCCTGTTACCCTGGGCACTGTTGTTCCTACATGTTACCCTGGTCACTGTTGTTCTTGCCTGTTGCCCTGTGCACTGTTGTTCCTGCCTGTTGCCCTGTGCACTGATGTTCCTGCCTGTTGCCCTGGTCACTGTTGTTCCTGCCTGTTACCATGGCCACTGTTGTTCCTGCCTGTTGCCCTGTGCACTGTTGTTCCTGCCTGTGTCCCTGGACACTGTTGTTCCTGCCTGATGCTCCAGGCACTGTTAGTCCTGCCTGTTGCCCTGGTCACTGTTGCTCCTGCCTGTTGCCCTGGTCAGTGTTGTTCCTGCCTGTTGCCCTAGTCGATGTTGTTCTTGCCTGTTACCCTGGTCACTGTTGTTCCTGCCTGTTACCATGGTCACTGTTGTTCCTGCCTGTTACCCTGGTCACTGTTGTTCCTGTCTGTTGCCCTGGACACTGTTGTTCCTGCCTGTTACCATGGACACTGTTGTTCCTGCCTGTTACTTGGTCACTGTTGTTCCTGCCTGTTGCCATGGTCACTGTTGTTCCTGCCTGTTACCCTGGAAACTGTTGTTCCTGCCCGTGGCCCTGGTCACTGTTGCTCCTGCCTGTTACCCAGGTCACTGTTGTTCCTGCCTGTTACCCTGGAAGCTGTTTTTCCTGCCCGTAGCCCTGGTCACTGTTGTTCCTGCTCGTGGCCCTGGTCACTGTTGTTACTGCCTGTTACCCAAGTCACTGTTGTTCCTGCCTGTTTCCCTGGTCAGTGTTGTTCCTGCCTGTTCCCCTGGTCACTGTTGTTCCAGCCTGTTGCCCTGGACACTGTTCCTCCTGCTCGTGGTCCTGGTCACTGTTGTCCGTGCCTGTTACCCTGGTCACTGTTGTTCTTGCCTGTTGCCCTGGTCACTGTTGTTCCTGCCCGTGGCCATGGTCACTGTTGTTCCTGCCTGTTACCCAGGTCACTGCTGTTCCTGCCTGTTACCCTGGTCACTGTTGTTCCTGCCTGTTGCCCTGGGCACTGTTGTTCCTGCCTGTTACCCTGGACCCTGTTGTTCCTGCCCGTGGCCCTGGACACTGTTGTTACAGCATGTTACCCTGGTCACTGTTGTTCCTGCCTGTTACCATGGACACTGTTGTTCCTGCCTGTTGTCCGGGTCACTGTTGTTCCTGCCTGTTGCCTGGTCACTGTTGTTCCTGTCTGTTGCACTGGGCACTGTTGTTCCTACATGTTACCCTGGGCACTGTTGTTCCTACATGTTACCCAGGTCACTGTTGTTCTTGCCTGTTGCCCTGTGCACTGTTATTCCTGCCTGTTGCCCGGGTCACTGTTGTTCTTGCCTGTTGCCCTGTGCACTGTTGTTCCTGCCTGTTGCCCTGGTCACTGTTGTTCTTCCCTGTTGCCCTGTGCACTGATGTTCCTGCCTGTTGCCCTGTGCACTGTTGTTCCTGCCTGTTGCCCTGTGCACTGTTATTCCTGCCTGTTGCCCTGGTCACTGTTGTTCCTGCGTGTTGCCCTGTTCACTGTTGTTCCTGCCTGTTACCATGGCCATTGTTGTTCCTGCCTGTTGCCCTGTGCACTGTTGTTCCTGCCTGTGTCCCTGGACACTGTTGTTCCTGCCTGTTGCCCTGGTCACTGTTGTATCTGCCTGTTGCCCTGGTCAGTGTTGTTCCTGCCTGTTTCCCTGGTCGATGTTGTTCTTGCCTGTTACCGTGGTCACTGTTGTTACTGCCCGTGACACTGGGCACTGTTGTTCTTGCCTGTTGTCCTGGGCACTGTTGTTCTTGCCTGTTACCCTGGACGTGTTGTTCCTGCCCGTGATCCTGGTCACTGTTGTTCCTGCCAGTTACCCTGAACGTATTGTTCCTGCCTGTTACCCAAGTCACTGTTGTTCCTGCCTGTTACCCTGGTCACTGTTGTTCCTGCCTGTTACCCTGGTCATTGTTGTTCCTGCCTGTTACCCAGGTCACTGTTGTTCCTGCCTGTTGCCTGGTCACTGTTGTTCCTGTCTGTTGCCCTGGGCACTGTTGTTCCTACATGTTACCCTGGTCACTGTTGTTCTTGCCTGTTGCCCTGTGCACTGTTATTCCTGCCTGTTGCCCGGGTCACTGTTGTTCTTGCCTGTTGCCCTGTGCACTGTTGTTCCTGCCTGTTGCCCTGGTCACTGTTGTTCTTGCCTGTTGCCCTGTGCACTGATGTTCCTGCCTGTTGCCCTGTGCACTGTTGTTCCTGCCTGTTGCCCTGTGCACTGTTATTCCTGCCTGTTGCCCTGGTCACTGTTGTTCCTGCGTGTTGCCCTGTTCACTGTTGTTCCTGCCTGTTACCATGGCCATTGTTGTTCCTGCCTGTTGCCCTGTGCACTGTTGTTCCTGCCTGTTTCCCTGGACACTGTTGTTCCTGCCTGTTGCCCTGGTCACTGTTGTTCCTGCCTGTTTCCCTGGTCGATGTTGTTCTTGCCTGTTACCCTGGTCACTGTTGTTACTGCCCGTGACACTGGGCACTGTTGTTCTTGCCTGTTGTCCTGGGCACTGTTGTTCTTGCCTGTTACCCTGGACGTGTTGTTCCTGCCCGTGATCCTGGTCACTGTTGTTCCTGCCAGTTACCCTGAACGTATTGTTCCTGCCTGTTACCCAAGTCACTGTTGTTCCTGCCTGTTACCCTGGTCACTGTTGTTCCTGCCTGTTGCCCTGGTCATTGTTTTTCCTGCCCGTGGCCCTGGTCACTGTTGTTCCTGCCTGTTACCCAGGTCACTGTTGTTCCTGCCTGTTCCCCAGGTCACTGTTGTTCCTGCCTGTTACCCTGGTCACTGTTGTTCCTGCCTGTTGCCCTGGTCATTGTTGTTCCTGCCCGTGGCCCTGGTCACTGTTGTTCCTGCCTGTTACCCAGGTCACTGTTGTTTCTGCCTGTTACCCTGGTCACTGTTGTTCCTACCTGTTGCCCTGGTCACTGTTGTTCCTGCTCATGGCCCTGGTCACTGTTGTTACTGCCTGTCACCCAAGTCACTTTTGTTCCTGCCTGTTACCCTGGTCAGTGTTGTTCCTGCCTGTTCTCCTGGTCACTGTTGTTCCAGCCTGTTGCCTGGATGCTGTTGCTCCTGCCCGTGGTCCTGGTCACTGTTGTTCATGCCTGTTACCCTGGTCACTGTTGTTCCTGCCTGTTACCATGGTCACTGTTGTTCCTGCCTGTTACCCTGGTCACTGTTGTTCCTGTCTGTTGCCCTGGACACTGTTGTTCCTGCCTGTTACCCTGGACACTGTTGTTCCTGCCTGTTACCTGGTCACTGTTGTTCCTGCCTGTTGCCATGGTCACTGTTGTTCCTGCCTGTTACCCTGAAAACTGTTGTTCCTGTCTGTTACCCTGGCCACTGTTGTTCCTGCCTGTTACCCTGAAAACTGTTGTTCCTGTCTGTTACCCTGGTCACTGTTGTTCCTGCCTGTGGCCATTGACACTGTTGTTCCTGCCTGTTACCCTGGACACTGTTTTTCCTGCCTGTTACCTGGTCACTGTTGTTCCTGCCTGTTGCCATGGTCACTGTTGTTCCTGCCTGTTACCCTGAAAACTGTTGTTCCTGCCTGTTACCCTGGCCACTGTTGTTCCTGCCTGTTACCCTGGACACTGTTGTTACTGCCTGTTACCATGGACACTGTTTTTCCTGCCCGTGGCCATTGACACTGTTGTTCTGCCTGTTGCCCTGGTCACTGTTGTTCCTGCCTCTTGCCCTGGGCACTGTTGTTCCTACCTGTTACCCTGGTCACTGTTGTTCCTGCCTGTGGCACAGGGCACTGTTGTTCCTGCCTGTTACCCTGAACACTGTTGTTCCTGCCTGTTACTCTGGTCACTGTTGTTCCTGCCAGATACCCTGGACACTGTTGTTCCTGCCAGATACCCTGGACACTGTTGTGTCTGCCAGATACCCCGGCCAATGTTGTTCCTGCCTGTTACCCTGGTCAGTGTTGTTCCTACCTGTTGCCCTGGTCGATGTTGTTCTTGCCTGTTGCCCTGGTCACTGTTGTTCCTGCCCGTGGTCCTGGTCACTGTTGTTCCTGCCTGTTACCCTGGATGTATTGTTCCTGCCTGTTACCCTGGTCACTGTTGTTCCTGCCTGTCACCCTGGTCACTGTTGTTCCTGCCTGTCGCCCTGGTCACAGTTTTTCCTGCCCGTGGCTCTGGACACTGTTGTTCCTGCCTGTTACCATGGACACTATTGTTCCTGCCTGTTGCATGGTCACTGTTGTTCCTGCCTGTTACCCTGGTCACTGTTGTTCCTGCATGTTGCCCTGGTCACTGTTGTTTCTGCCTGTTACCCTGCTCATTGTGTTCCTGCCTGTTACACTGGACACTGTTGTTCCTGCCTGGTACCAGGGCCAGTGTTGTTCCTGCTTGTAGCCATGGCCACTGTTGTTCCTGTCCGTGTCCCTTGTCACTGTTGTTCCTGCCTGTTGCCATGGTCACTGTTGTTCCTGCATGTTACCCTGGTCACTGTTGTTCCTGCCTGTTACCCTCGTCACTGTTGTTCCTGCCTGTGGAACAGGGCATTGTTGTTCCTGCCTGTTACCCTGAACACTGTTGTTCCTGCCTGTTACTCTGGTCACTGTTGTCCTGCCTGTTACCCTGAACATTGTTGTTCCTGCCAGATACCCTGGACTCTTTTGTTCCAGCCTGTTGCCCTGGACACTGTTGATCCTGCCCGAGGCCCTGGGCACTGTTGTTCCAGCCTGTTACCCCGGCCACTGTTGTTCCTGCCTGTGTCCCTGGACACCGTTGTTCCTGCCTGTGTCCCTGGACACTGTTGATCCTGCCCGAGGCCCTGGGCACTGTTGTTCCAGCCTGTTACCCCGGCCACTGTTGTTCCTGCCTGTGTCCCTGGACACCGTTGTTCCTGCCTGTTGCTCTGGGCATTGTTAGTCCGGCCTGTTGCCCTGGTCACTGTTGCTCCTGCCTGTGGCCATGGGCACTGTTGTTCCTGCCTGTTACCCAGGTCACTGTTGTTCCTGCCTGTTACCCTGGTCAGTGTTGTTCCTGCCTGTTGCCCTGGGCACTGTTGTTCCTGCCTGTTACCCTGGTCATTGTTGTTCCTGCCTGTTACCCTGGTCACTGTTGTTCCTGCCTGTTACCCTGGTCATTGTTGTTCCTGCCTGTTACCCTGGTCACTGTTGTTCCAGCCTGTTGCCCTGGACACGGTTGTTCCTGCCTGTTACCTGGTCACTGTTGTTCTTGCCTGTTGCCATGGCCACTGTTGTTCCAGCCTGTTACCATGGACATTGTTGTTCCTGCCCGTGGCCCTGGTCACAGTTGTTCCTGCCTGTTACCCTGGACATTGTTGTTCCTGCCTGTTACCCTGGTCACAGTTGTTCCTGCCTGTTACCCTGGACGCTGTTGTTCCTGCCCGTCGCCCTGGTCACAGTTGTTCCTGCCTGTTACCCTGGACATTGTTGTTCCTGCCCGTGTCCCTTGTCACTGTTGTTCCTGCCTGTTGCCATGGTCACTGTTGTTCCTTGAGGAGAAAGTGAGGTCTGCAGATGCTGGAGATCAGAGCTGAAAATGTGTTGCTGGAAAAGCGCAGCAGGTCAGGCAGCATCCAAGGAGCAGGAGAATCGACGTTTCGGGCATAAGCCCTTCTTCAGGAATGAGGAAAGTTTGTCCAGCAGGCTAAGATAAAAGGTAGGGAGGAGGGACTTGGGGGAGGGGTGTCAGAAATGTGATAGGTGGAAAGAGGTCAAGGTGAGGGTGATAGGTCAGACTGGGGTGGGGGCGGAGAGGTCAGGAAGAGAGGTCACTGTTGTTCCTGCCTGTTACCCTGGTCACTGCTGTTCCTGCCTGTTACCCTGGTCACTGTTGTTCCTGTCTGTTGCCCTGGGCACTGTTGTTACTGTCTGTTGCCCTGGGCACTGTTGTTCCTGTCTGTTACCCTGGTCACTGTTGTTCCTGCCTGTTACCTGGTCACTGTTGTTCTTGCCTGTTGCCATGGCCACTGTTGTTCCTGCCTGTTACCCTGGTCACTGTTTTTCCTGCCTGTGGCTCTGGACACTGTTGTTCCTGCCTGTGGCCATTGACACTGTTGTTCCTGCCTGTTACCCTGGACACTATTGTTCCAGCCTGTTGCCCTGGTCACTGTTGTTCCTGCCTGTTACCCTGGTCACTGTTTTTCCTGCCTGTGGCTCTGGACACTGTTGTTCCTGCCTGTGGCCATTGACACTGTTGTTCCTGCCTGTTACCCTGGACACTATTGTTCCAGCCTGTTGCCCTGGTCACTGTTGTTCCTGCCTGTTGCCCTGGACACTATTGTTCCAGCCTGTTGCCCTGGTCACTGTTGTTCCTGCCTAATACCCTGGACACTGTTGTTCCAGCCTGTTGCCCTGGACACAGTTGTTCCTGCCTTTGGCCCTGGTCACTGTTGTTCCTGCCTGTTACCCTGTCCACTGTTGTTCCTGCCAGATACCCTGGATACTGTTGTTCCTGTCTGTTGCCCTGGACACTATTGTTCTAGCCTGTTGCCCTGGTCACTGTTGTTCCTGCCTGTGGCTCTGGGCACTGTTGTTCCTGCCTGTTACCCTGGACACTGTTGTTCCTGCCTGTTGCCCCTGGCCACTGTTGTTCCTGCCAGATACCCTGGACACTATTTTTCCTGCCTGTTACCCTGGACACTGTTGCTCCTGCCTGTTGCCCTGGTCACTGTTGTTCCTACGTGTGGCTCTGGTCACTGTTGTTCCTGCCTGTTGCCTTGGTCACTGTTGTTCCTGCCCGTGGCCCTGGTCACAGTTGTTCCTGCCTGTTGCCTTGGTCAGTGTTGTTCCTGCCCGTGGCCCTGGTCACTGTTGTTCCTGCCTGTTGCCATGGTCATTGTTGTTCCTGCCTGTTGTCCTGGGCACTGTTGTTCCTGCCTGTTGGCCCTGGTCACTCTTATTCCTGCCCGTGGCTCAGGCCACTGTTATTCCTGTCCGTGGCTCTGGGCACTGTTGTTCCTGCCAGTGGCCGTGGACACTGTTGTTCCTGCCAGTGGCCCTGGACACTGTTGTTTCTGCCAGTGGCTCTGGGCACTATTGTTCCTGCCAGTGGCCCTGGACACTGTTGTTCCTGCCCGTGGCTCTGGGCACTGTTGTTCCTGCCAGTGGCCCTGGACACTGTTGTTCCTGCCAGTGGCCCTGGTCACTGTTGTTCCTGCCAGTGGCCCTGGACACTGTTGTTTCTGCCAGTGGCTCTGGGCACTATTGTTCCTGCCAGTGGCCCTGGACACTGTTGTTCCTGCCCGTGGCTCTGGGCACTATTGTTCCTGCCAGTGGCCCTGGACACTGTTGTTCCTGCCCGTGGCTCTGGACACTGTTGTTCCTGCCCGTGGCTCTGGGCACTGTTGTTCCTGCCCGTGGCTCTGGGCACTGTTGTTCCTGCCAGTGTCCGTGGACACTGTTGTTCCTGCCAGTGGCCCTGGACACTGTTGTTCCTGCCAGTGGCTCTGGGCACTATTGTTCCTGCCAGTGGCCCTGGACACTGTTGTTCCTGCCCGTGGCTCTGGGCACTGTTGTTCCTGCCAGTGGCTGTGGACACTGTTGTTCCTGCCAGTGGCCCTGGACACTGTTGTTCCTGCCAGTGGCTCTGGGCACTATTGTTCCTGCCAGTGGCCCTGGACACTGTTGTTCCTGCCCGTGGCTCTGGGCACTGTTGTTCCTGCCAGTGGCTGTGGACACTGTTGTTCCTGCCAGTGGCTCTGAGCACTATTGTTCCTGCCAGTGGCCCTGGGCACTGTTGTTCCTGCCAGTGGCCCTGGACACTGTTGTTCCTGCCCGTTACCCTGGACACTGTTGTTCCTGCCCGTTGCTCTGGGCACTGTTGTTCCAGCCTGTTCCCTCGACACTGTTATTCCTGCCTTTTGCCCTGGACACTGTTCCTGCCCGTAGCCCTGGGCACTGTTATTCCTGCCTGTGGCCCTGGTCACTGTTATTCCTGCCTGTGGCCCTGGGCACTGTTGTTCCTGCCCGTAGCCCTGGGCACTGTTATTCCTGCCTGTGGTCCTGGTCACTGTTGTTCCTGCCATTGGCCCTGGCCACTATTGTTCCTGCCTGTGGCCCTGGGCACTGTTATTCCTACCTGTGGCCCTGGTCACTGTTATTCCTGCCTGTGGCCCTGGTCACTGTTGTTCCTGCCTGTGGCCCTGGGCACTGTTATTCCTACCTGTGGCCCTGGTCACTGTTATTCCTGCCTGTGGCCCTGGTCACTGTTGTTCCTGCCTGTGGCCCTGGGCACTGTTGTTCCTGCCTGTGGCCCTGGTCACTGTTATTCCTGCCTGTGGCCCTGGTCACTGTTGTTCCTGCCATTGGCCCTGGACACTGTTGTTACTGCCTGTTGCTCTGGGCACTGTTATCCCTGTCTGTGGCCGTGGTCACTGTTGTTACTGCCTGTTACCCTGGTCAGTGTTGTTCCTGCCTGTTGCTCTGGGCACTGTTATTCCTGTCTGTGGCCGTGATCACTGTTGTTACTGCCTGTTACCCTTGTCAGTGTTGTTCTTGCCTGTTGCTCTGGGCACTGTTATTCCTGTCTGTGGCCGTGGTCACTGTTGTTACTGCCTGTTACCCTGGACACTGTTGTTACTGCCTGTTGCTCTGGGCACTGTTATTCCTGTCTGTGGCCGTGGTCACTGTTGTTACTGCCTGTTGCTCTGGTCACTGTTGTTCTTGCCCGTTGCTCTGGGCACTGTTATTCCTGTCTGTGGCCGTGGTCACTGTTGTTACTGCCTGTTGCTCTGGTCACTGTTGTTCTTGCCCGTTGCTCTTGGCACTGTTATTCATGTCCGTGGCCGTGATCACTGTTGTTCCGACCTGTTACCCTGGACACTGTTGTTCCGACCTGTTACCCTGGACACTGTTGTTCCGACCTGTTAACCTGGGCACTGTTCTTCCTGTCCGTGGCCGTCGTCACTGTTGTTACTGCCTGTTGCTCTGGTCGCTGTTGTTCTTGCCTGTTGCTCTGGGCACTGTAGTTCTGACCTTTTGCCCTGGTCACTGTTGTTCCTGCCTGTGGCTCTGGGCACTGTTGTTCCTGCCCGTGGCCCTGGTCACTGTTGTTCCTGCCCGTGGCCCTGGTCACTGTTGTTCCTGCCTGTTACCCTGGGCACTGTTGTTCCTGCCCGTGGCCCTGGTCACTGTTGTTCCTGCCTGTTACCCTGGGCACTGTTGTTCCTGCCCGTGGCCCTGGGCACTGTTGTTCCTGCCTGTTACCCTGGGCACTGTTGTTCCTGCCCGTGGCCATGGTCACTGTTGTTCCTGTCTGTTGCCCTGGACAATGTTGTTGCTGCCTGTTGCCCTGGACAGTTGTTCCTGCCAGTGGCTCTGCGCACTGTTGTTCCTGCCTCTTGCTCTGGACACTGTTATTCCTGTCTGTGGCCGTGGTCACTGTTGTTACTGTCTGTTACCCTGGTCACTGTTGTTCTTGCCTGTTGCTCTGGTCACTGTTGGTCCTGCCTGTTGCCCTGGGCACTGTTGTTCCTGCCTGTTACCCTGGGCACTGTTGTTCCTGTCACTGCCCCTGGTCACTCTTATTCCTGCCTGTGGCCCTGGGCACTGTTGGTCCTGCCCTTTGGCCCTGGTCACTCTTATACCTGCCTGTGGCCCTGGGAACTGTTGTTCCTGCCTGTTGCCCTGGTCACTCCTGTTCCTGCCTGTTACCCTGGACACTGTTATTTCTGCCCATGGCTCTGGACACTGTTGTTCCTGCCTGATGCCCTGGTCACTGATATTCCTGCCTGTGGCTCTGGGCACTGATATTCCTGTCCGTGGCCGTGGTCACTGTTGTTACTGCCTTTGCTCTGGTCGCTGTTGTTCTTGCCTGTTGCTCTGGGCACTGTTGGTCCTCCCCGTGGGCCCTGGTCACTGTTGTTCCTGCCCGTGGCCCTGGTCACTGTTGTTCCTGCCCGTGGCCCTGGTCACTGTTGTTCCTGCCCGTGGCTCAGGCCACTGTTATTCCTGTCCGTGGCTCTGGGCACTGTTGTTCCTGCCAGTGGCCGTGGACACTGTTGTTCCTGCCAGTGGCCCTGGACACTGTTGTTTCTGCCAGTGGCTCTGGGCACTATTGTTCCTGCCAGTGGCCCTGGACACTGTTGTTCCTGCCCGTGGCTCTGGGCACTGTTGTTCCTGCCCGTGGCTCTGGGCACTGTTGTTCCTGCCAGTGTCCGTGGACACTGTTGTTCCTGCCAGTGGCCCTGGACACTGTTGTTCCTGCCAGTGGCTCTGGGCACTATTGTTCCTGCCAGTGGCCCTGGACACTGTTGTTCCTGCCCGTGGCTCTGGGCACTGTTGTTCCTGCCAGTGGCTGTGGACACTGTTGTTCCTGCCAGTGGCCCTGGACACTGTTGTTCCTGCCAGTGGCTCTGGGCACTATTGTTCCTGCCAGTGGCCCTGGACACTGTTGTTCCTGCCCGTGGCTCTGGGCACTGTTGTTCCTGCCAGTGGCTGTGGACACTGTTGTTCCTGCCAGTGGCTCTGAGCACTATTGTTCCTGCCAGTGGCCCTGGGCACTGTTGTTCCTGCCAGTGGCCCTGGACACTGTTGTTCCTGCCCGTTACCCTGGACACTGTTGTTCCTGCCCGTTGCTCTGGGCACTGTTGTTCCAGCCTGTTCCCTCGACACTGTTATTCCTGCCTTTTGCCCTGGACACTGTTCCTGCCCGTAGCCCTGGGCACTGTTATTCCTGCCTGTGGTCCTGGTCACTGTTGTTCCTGCCATTGGCCCTGGCCACTGTTGTTCCTGCCTGTGGCCCTGGGCACTGTTATTCCTACCTGTGGCCCTGGTCACTGTTATTCCTGCCTGTGGCCCTGGTCACTGTTGTTCCTGCCTGTGGCCCTGGGCACTGTTATTCCTACCTGTGGCCCTGGTCACTGTTATTCCTGCCTGTGGCCCTGGTCACTGTTGTTCCTGCCTGTGGCCCTGGGCACTGTTGTTCCTGCCTGTGGCCCTGGTCACTGTTATTCCTGCCTGTGGCCCTGGTCACTGTTGTTCCTGCCATTGGCCCTGGACACTGTTGTTACTGCCTGTTGCTCTGGGCACTGTTATCCCTGTCTGTGGCCGTGGTCACTGTTGTTACTGCCTGTTACCCTGGTCAGTGTTGTTCCTGCCTGTTGCTCTGGGCACTGTTATTCCTGTCTGTGGCCGTGATCACTGTTGTTACTGCCTGTTACCCTTGTCAGTGTTGTTCTTGCCTGTTGCTCTGGGCACTGTTATTCCTGTCTGTGGCCGTGGTCACTGTTGTTACTGCCTGTTACCCTGGACACTGTTGTTACTGCCTGTTGCTCTGGGCACTGTTATTCCTGTCTGTGGCCGTGGTCACTGTTGTTACTGCCTGTTGCTCTGGTCACTGTTGTTCTTGCCCGTTGCTCTTGGCACTGTTATTCATGTCCGTGGCCGTGATCACTGTTGTTCCGACCTGTTACCCTGGACACTGTTGTTCCGACCTGTTACCCTGGACACTGTTGTTCCGACCTGTTAACCTGGGCACTGTTCTTCCTGTCCGTGGCCGTCGTCACTGTTGTTACTGCCTGTTGCTCTGGTCGCTGTTGTTCTTGCCTGTTGCTCTGGGCACTGTAGTTCTGACCTTTTGCCCTGGTCACTGTTGTTCCTGCCTGTGGCTCTGGGCACTGTTGTTCCTGCCTGTGGCCCTGGTCACTGTTGTTCCTGCCCGTGGCCCTGGTCACTGTTGTTCCTGCCTGTTACCCTGGGCACTGTTGTTCCTGCCCGTGGCCCTGGTCACTGTTGTTCCTGCCTGTTACCCTGGGCACTGTTGTTCCTGCCCGTGGCCCTGGGCACTGTTGTTCCTGCCTGTTACCCTGGGCACTGTTGTTCCTGCCCGTGGCCATGGTCACTGTTGTTCCTGTCTGTTGCCCTGGACAATGTTGTTGCTGCCTGTTGCCCTGGACAGTTGTTCCTGCCAGTGGCTCTGCGCACTGTTGTTCCTGCCTCTTGCTCTGGACACTGTTATTCCTGTCTGTGGCCGTGGTCACTGTTGTTACTGTCTGTTACCCTGGTCACTGTTGTTCTTGCCTGTTGCTCTGGTCACTGTTGGTCCTGCCTGTTGCCCTGGGCACTGTTGTTCCTGCCTGTTACCCTGGGCACTGTTGTTCCTGTCACTGCCCCTGGTCACTCTTATTCCTGCCTGTGGCCCTGGGCACTGTTGGTCCTGCCCTTTGGCCCTGGTCACTCTTATACCTGCCTGTGGCCCTGGGAACTGTTGTTCCTGCCTGTTGCCCTGGTCACTCCTGTTCCTGCCTGTTACCCTGGACACTGTTATTTCTGCCCATGGCTCTGGACACTGTTGTTCCTGCCTGATGCCCTGGTCACTGATATTCCTGCCTGTGGCTCTGGGCACTGATATTCCTGTCCGTGGCCGTGGTCACTGTTGTTACTGCCTTTGCTCTGGTCGCTGTTGTTCTTGCCTGTTGCTCTGGGCACTGTTGGTCCTCCCCGTGGGCCCTGGTCACTGTTGTTCCTGCCCGTGGCCCTGGTCACTGTTGTTCCTGCCCGTGGCCCTGGGCACTGTTGTTCCTGCCCATGGCCCTGGTCACTGTTGTTCCTGCCTGTTACCCTGGACACTGTTGTTCCTGCCCGTGGCTCTGGACACTTATTCCTGCCCATGGCTCTGGTCACTGTTGTTCCTGCCTGTTACCCTAGACACTGTTATTCCTGCCCGTGGCTCTGGACACTTATTCCTGCCCATGGCTCTGGTCACTGTTGTTCCTGCCTGTTACCCTAGACACTGTTATTCCTGCCCGTGGCTCTGGACACTTATTCCTGCCCATGGCCCTGGTCACTGTTGTTCCTGCCTGTGGCTCTGGTCACTGTTGTTCCTGCCTGTTACCCTGGACACTGTTATTCCTGCCTGTGGCTCTGGACACTGTTGTTCCTGCCCATGGCGCTGGTCGCTGTTGTTCCTGCCCATGGCCCTGGTCACTGTTGTTCCTGCCTGTGGCTCTGGTCACTGTTATTCCTGCCTGTGGCTCTGGTCACTCTTGTTCCTGCCTGTTGCCCTGGTCACTGTTATTCCTGCGCGTGGCCCTGGTCACTGTTGTTCCTGCCCGTGGCCCTGGTCACTGTTTTTCCTGCCTGTTGCCCTGGTCACTGTTATTCCTGCGCATGGCTATGGACACTTTTATTCCTGCCAGTGGCCCTGGGCACTGTTGTTCCTGCCCGTGGCCCTGGGCTCTGTTGTTCCTGCCAGTGGCTCTGGGCTCTGTTGTTCCTGCCCGTGGCCCTGGGCTCTGTTGTTCCTGCCAGTGGTCCTGGTCACTCTTGTTCCTGCCAGTGGCTCTGGGCTCTGTTGTTCCTGCCTGTTGCCCTGTCTGTGGGGCATGGAGCCTCTGGATCCCACAGGGAGTTTGCCTTTACCAGACTGGTGACATCCCCACTGGGGAACAGGCAAAACACTGACAGCCCTTAAAGTCCTCCCAGTAGGGCCTCTTAGTTTTGAAACTGACTAACTGCCTTTTTGGTGAAATGGTCTTGCAGTCCATGTTTTCACTGGTGGTTAGACAGCAATGCAGAGATATCCAGTTGCCATGTTACCATGCTCCCCTGCTGCCTTGGGGCTGCTTGATATCTTCCCTTTGTACACAATGCCTCGGCCTCCAAATTTCGACAAGCATCCGGTGGCGGTGTTCTGGAGCTCAGTTCCGTTGGAGGCTCAGTGTGAGTGAGAGACTGTCTAAAGGCTGACCCCAGCTACTCAGAAATTGTACAATCAATCTGTTTCTTTTGGAGAGGATGTCAAGGTGAAAGAAAACCCAAACACCGTGTAATTCGCAAAAAAAGAACACATAATTGCAGACGATGAAAACAGCAGCAATAGAAAATGGGCAGATTTAATTCCAGTCAGTTTCCAAGAATGAGGCAGCTGATTGTTACAAGTTGGCAGCTGACTCTGACCCTCACCTCCCTGTTGTGGATTAAACTGGAGATGGTAAAGCTGATTTACAGGATGAACAGGTCAGTTTTGTAAGAATTTTTGTTAGTAATTCATTCTGGTAACAATCAATAAAGGAACAGTTTGAGGTGACAGAGGTATACAGTGAGGGTGGGAAAATGAATTTGATGTACAAATCAGACAGAATCTATCTGAAGGGTGGAACAGCTTTTAGACCTTGACTGGCTGAATCCTGTCCCTCTGGGCAGGAGGTAATGGATGTGACGGGGTCTTGCCTGTGGTCTGAAGGACTGATAAGAATCCCACTTTGTCTCTTTTTGAGAAGACTTGTTGCATTAAGTGCTAATCGAGCACTGGCAATTGCAATCCTCCTCCAGTATAAGGATCTGAAGGGGTAGATGGCCCTCCCTCTGAGAGCTTGTTGGTCATTTATCAGTGGGGCATAGGTGTCACTAGCTAGGCCAGCATTTATTATCCAGCCCTAATTTTTCAGAGGGCACTTAAGAGTCAACCACATTGCTGTGATTCTGGAGACACATGTAGGCCAGACCAGGTAAGGAAGGCAGATTTCCTTTCGTAAAGGGCATTAGTGAATCCAGATGGGTTTCTATGACAATCAGCAGTGATTACCTGGGTTTCTGAATTACTAGTCTGAAGTGACAATACCACTCATCTATCTCCTTCTTCGATTGTTAACCAGAGTGCCTTCACCAGACACTGAGGACACCACTCAAGAAGCAAACACTGTAATGTTTGAGTTTTAAAATGGCTACATCACCATGGAAACAGGATGAGGCCCTTAGTTGAGCAATAGTTACTTAGCTGAAGGTGTGAGTTGATGCTAGGGCAGGGAGACTATCCATGGAGCTGTTGGGTGAGGGCAACAGGTTTGCCAATTGACACCCTTCTGTCTGATTAAATGCCCCTTTACTCCAGGGATAGTTCACTAAATTTCACCTACCCCTATTCCTAATGTAGAAGAGATGTTTCCGGAACTAAAGGGTTTGAGTTACAGGAAGAGGCTGGATAGGTTGGTACATTTTTCACTGGAGCATAGGAGGTTGAAGGGTGACCTTATAGAGGTTTATGAAACCATGAGGGGCATACATAAGGTGAATAGAAAGGAATTTTTTCCCTAGGGTGGGAGATTTCAACACTAAGGAGCATACTTTTAAGGCAAAAGGAGGAGGATTTGAAAAAGACACGAGGGGCAATTATTTTTACACAGAGAGTGGTTTGTGTGTGGAATGAATTTTCCAAGGAAGTGGTGGGATACGGATACAGTTACAACATTTAAAATACATTTAGGTAAGTTTATGTATAAGAAAAGTTTGAAGGATATGGGCCAAATGCAGGCAGTTGGGGCTAGTTAAGTTTTGGAATATGGTCGGCATGGATTGGTTGAATTGAAGGATCTGTTTCCATGCTGCATAACTCCAAGACTTTAAATGAGTGAGGGAAACACCCCCCCCCCCCCCCCACCCTCGCCCCCCCCGCCAACCGCATTGATACCATAATATGTTTGCTGTAGAACTATATAGTGAATTAAACTTGCCAGCTCAATCACTTGAATGTCAGTAGCCGTTCCTCATGCACAAGTAGTCTGCTTAATTCAAAGGCCACTGTGTTATGATGGATATTGGAAGCTACTGTTATAGATCTTGTTTGAATCTTTGTTTTTGATATGATTGATTAGTGTTCACAGTTCTGGTTGAGTCTCTCAAAGGCAACCCCCAAGTGAATGATCATCAATGTCAGCAAATACGAGCTGGTCACTGACAGGCACATAAAAATATCAATTAACTGGTGTATATAGGCAGTGGTTTCAGTTCTACATAATGAATGACTAGTCAACTGGACACAGCAGGAGACCATAGATTAGCAAATTAATTGTACTCTTCTGTGCTTAAAGCTCAAGAGATATTATTCCAGAAAGCAGCACAATTATTTTGAGGCTTTGTATGAAAAGAAAGAGTTTGAGCTGTTAATATATGGCTGGAGTATATTTAGACCAGTCAACCTATCCTTTTTATTAATGACTGGAGATTTGTGGCAAAGTTGAGAGATTTGTCTTACGGAGCAGCTAACCATGAGCCTGAAATAGTCAGACAGGTTTCAGCCAATGACCCAGAAAGTCCATCACCAACCTTAGGCATGTCCTGTCTCATTGGTAGAACAGGCCTGTTAAAGGTGGCAATGTTGTGGTAAATAGTCAGGAGGGATTGGCCATGGGGGTCCTCAATATTTACGCTGGACCCCAACTGTGTCAAAGAGGAAGAAATCAATTTCCTGCTAATTATCTCCGTCGCTTAGTTGATCAAGTTTGAACAGCACTTAGAGGAAGTACTCAGGGTAGAAAGATATATAATATACTCTGGGTGGGGCATGCAATACCCATCGCTGAGGCTTGCTCAGTAACACCAGCGCTGACAGTCGTATATAGGCTAAATACAGGGGATTCTGGAAATCTGAAACAGACAGAGAATGCTGGAAAAACTCAGCAGGTCTGGAAGCATTTGTCGGGAGAGAAGCAGAGTTAGCATTTCAGGTCCGGTGTGACTGTTCTTCAGAGCTTTTTAATATCAAGGGAAATGGAGACAGTGGTACAGAACAGCACAGAGACAGATGATCAGCCATAACCTGCATTGAATGACAGAATGATGTCAGGGTGAGAGATGACAGAGTACTGGAGGACAGACATTACAATGGGAGATGGGGAGAATCATTGATGGTCAAAGCCACCCTGGCTTTGATGCCGGGAAAGTGCCACGTGGTAGTTGGCATGGCTAAGTGTAGGGCCAGGATCAGGGGGAAATGTTGGGAGATACAGTTACAGTTCAATGAGATGCCTTGGCTCTTGTGGAAGCTCAATACTGATCAGGACAAAATGTAGTGAATGGAAGAAAGGAACATGGGGTCTGAGTGATTATCATGCTGAGCCTGTGATTCCCTGTTCCAAACACAACCTCATTGTCTTCCGTACTCTCGTGAATTGTAAATGCGCAATGGAAATGATGGCAACTACACCCAGAGCGGGCAGAGTCAGGGTTCTTTTATCCCAGGCTCTGCTTGTCAGGCACTTCTGGGGCCAATCAGGTAGTTTCAAATGTCAGGTTGAAGTCCCCTGCAATCCTTCCACCCTGCCTAGAAGTTGCAGGCAGTGTCCAACTACGGGAGCTTCTAATCCTGGTCACCAGCAAACCATGTCATTGGTCATTACGGATTGAAGATAGTCATCTCAGTGAAAGAGAAGTAATCACAGCTGAACTTAAAAGTGGCATCTGCAGGCCACAATTCCGAAAGCCAACTTAAGGTGTTAAAAGGCTGCACAAGGGAATGGAGCTGATTCTCTCACACCTTGAACTGTAAGTATTCATTGACAAACTTTTCTATGTAAAGCTGCCTTTCTTGGGTGATCTGGGAAGTGGGGGTCAAACGTTGAAAAGAACAAAGAACAAAGAAAATTTGCAGCCCAGGATCAGGCCCTTCGGCTCTCCAAGCCTGAGCCGATCCAAATCCACTGCCTAAGCCTGTTGCCCAATTCCTAAGAATCTGTATCGCTCTGCTCACCACCTACTCACACATCTGTCCAGACGCATCTTAAATGAATCTACCATGCCGGCCTATCACCTCTGCCGGCAATGCGTTCCAGGCACCCCCACCCCTTGTGTAAAGTACTTGCTGCGTGTATCCCCCTTAAACTTTTCACCTCTCACCTTAAAAGCATGACCTCTCGTTATTGAATCCTTCACCCTGGGTAAAAGCTTATCTCTATGAAAAGATATTGGTAATCCTCCAGTGTATTTGTGAGACATGGAATGTGCTGCATTCATCTGAATAAGGTGTCCATATTAAAAGGTTCATTCCATGACCCTCCTTCTCAAAGCCCCCCATATCTCATGGTATGAAAGAGTAGATCAATTACTAGATGCGCTTACAAGCATGGTTCCAGGGAGACCAGGATTACCCTCTGCAACTCTAGCTGATAGCTCTGTTGCACCTTCCCCTAACTGAGTCCAAGCTTCAGTACAATGCAACTTATTCTCCAACTGTGGAGCAGATGATAGACATGTTGAAAGTTTTAATGTTTCAATCAGTCTGGTAGGGTATTATCATAGAGTCTTGGAGCTGTCTAGCATGGAAACAGACCCTTTAGTTCAACTTATCCATGTCAACCAGATATACTAAGTTAATCTAGTCTCATTTACCAGCATTTGACTGATATCCCTCTTAACCCTTCCTATTCCTATACCCATCCAGATGCCTTTTAAATATTGTAATTGTACAAGCCTCCACCATTTCCTCTGAGAGCTAATTCCATTTCCCTCTAAGTGAAAGAGTTGCTCCTTAGGTTTCTTTTAAATCTTCCACCTCTCACCTTAAACCTATGCCCTGGAGTTTTGGACTCCCCTACCCTGGGGAAAAATCCTTGTTTATTTATCCTATCCCTGCCCCTCACGATTTTATAAACCTCCATAAGGTCACCCCTCAGCTTCTAACACTCCAGGGAAAACAGCTCTCGCCTATTCAGCCTCTCCCTATAGCTCAAACCTTCCAACCCTGGCAACATCCTTGTCAATCATTTCTGAACCCTTTCAAGTGTCACAACATCCTTCCTATAGCAGGGAGAGCAGAATTGCACACAATATTCCAAAAGTGACCTAACCAAAGTCCTGTACAGCCGCAACATGATCTCCCAACTCCTATACTCAATGCACTGACCAAGAAAGGCAAGCATACCAAATGCCTTCTTCAGTATCCTCTCTACACAGTGACTGAGCAACAAGACAGCCAGAAGGGCTTGCTACTGTCAGGGCTTTGTGCTGTTCTGTTGCAGGATGGATCAGCATTTCAGCTGCTGCAGCCCAGGAGTTGCCCTTCACAATGTGGTTCTGCACTGTTATTTTGAAGCAAATGGGCCAGAACAGTATGTTAGCTCCTTAGTTTACTCACGGAGACGTGGAGGTGCTGCCGAATGGGGTGGTAGAGATGACGGCAGTGCTTTTCTTGCTGGCTAATAAAGGAGAAGGCCATGCCAGTAGATTCAGCCAGGATGGACTCAGATATGAAACTCAGTGCCCAGAAGCGTGAGGAGATGTGAACGATCTTCTGCACCTTTAAGGTTAAGAGCAACAATCTTCTTTCTGCTTCCTCATGCTCTCAGGGCCACCACTCAGCCCAACTCTCCCACTGCTATCATGACCCACTGGACAATGCACTGGGAATAAAGCCCAGCATTCCTGAGTGGGGGAAGAAAAAATTAAGTTGAACTATCCAAAGTCTCCAAATTACGTGACAGAAAAACTCAGTTTAAAAGAAAATGTTTTCCAAGTTATTTCACCAACCTCTTCGGAGCTGTTATTTACATAACTCTGGAGCAGGTGGGGCTTGTACTGAGGTGTCCTGGTGCAGAGGTAGACACATTACCACTACACCAGAAGAGCCCTTCCAGGTTTGTGCAGTTAACAAGAAAATAACCATTTATTGCAAACAAATTCTCTTCAATGGCAATAAGGGAATATGAATTGCTAACTTTTAATTCTGTAACTTACACTCTACCTCTTTTTAAATGCTCACCCTCACATACATACATACATACGTACTTACATACGTACATACATACATACGTACTTACATACGTACATACATACATACGTACATACATATGTAAGCACATACGTACATACATACATACATACGTACACACATACATACAGACGTACGTACATACATACAGACATACGTACGTACATACATATGTACATACATACATACGTACATACAGACATACATACATACAGACATACATATGTACATACATACATACAGACGTACATACATACATACAGACATATGTACATACAGACATACATACAGACATACATACATACAGACGTACATATATACATACAGACATACATACATACGTACATGCGTACATACATACATACATACATACAGACATACGTACATACATACGTACGTACAGACAGACATACATAGATACTTACATACATACATACAAGGCAGGGATATTACGGGTGCGAAACAGAAAAGCAAAGTCTGATAAACCAGTTCAATAGCTGCATTCTGGGTCACAGGACTCAACGTGTTGCTGTCTTTCACTTCCCTTTGATTCTTTGATGTTGACAAAAGGTTGTTTACACAATAATGTCCACTCTTTCATTCATCAGTTGAGAATGTGTCCTATCACGGTCTCTGAAGGTGTTTTATTCCTCCTTCCTTCTCTGGAGAGAAAGGTGAAAAGAAGCCAGTTAGCTGTTAGTGGAGACTTTTTGGTATTTACACACAGGAGGAGACAAAGAAAATGTGGATGCTTTCAGCTTGCAATCTCAATGTTTCTGCTGCCCCAGCTCACCTCTCTGACTCTCTGATGTCACTGTGTGGAATTAGTGCTAACCAGCTTCTAGGACAGTTGTGAGCTGCAGAGAAATGAAACAGGGGAAGCAAAATACGAAGGAGGAAGACGGACATTCTTTTCTCAATGTCGAAAAACCCATTTTTCTATTTTCACTGTGTTTTCCCAACTTTCTCAGATTGCCAAGCCTTGGAACTGCCCGCCCACTCCTGTGCCCAATCAGGCACCTAAATAGTCACCCATTGGGCTTTTCAGCCCATCATTTCTTGGGAGGGTGATGTCCCACAGCCCTCCCTCCGAGGCTGCTGGACAACCAGAGGCAGGAAGTCAATGAGAGATGCAGCACCATCTCTGAGGCTGAAGCTGCCTGCTGCACAGCAACTCTGATTGCAGCAGACATTTTGAGAGGGGAGATGGGAGGGTGTATCACAAGATGGGGGTTACAGGGAAAGAACGTTCATGAGGAGTGAAAGCCAGGGAATGAAGGTGGGTTTCAATAGTGAACAGGAGGCACTCCCATCCAGTGCCCCTGATCATCCCAGGCTGAGGGCAAACGAGGCCCCGCTCACACTAGGAGCTGCCAACCAAGCAGGTAGACCACTGCTTTACTAGTTAGATAAGACGGTCCTGTTGTCTCCTGCTAGAAACCTCATTCATTGCAGCTGTGGCATGGAGAAGCCTCTGTGTAATTGTTATTTGGTCTCTTAAGGGTCATAATTGGTGGCAGGTTGGTAAAGTCAAGCTTGGGCCTTCCTGCTCAGAGGTTCGCAACATGGCAAGATGCCAACTGACCCCATCATCTTCCTCTTCCATCACCTTCCCTGCCATTTCTCTGGAGGGGAAAGATTCCACCAGTTAATTTTGACTTCCTCTCTTCACCAACACTTTGTGATCTGTTGAATTCTTTCAGGATTTCCTGTTTTTTTTTTAGATTTCTAGCAGCCACATTTTTACCTTTGAGTTTGTTTTTGAAATGGATTGGCATGGGCACAGTGTGTTGAACATTCTCCTCCTGTACTTTATCACTTTATGATTCTTATCAGGTGCTAGTGACTATGACCTGTTAAGCCAAGCTGTATAATAGGGAGATTCAATTGCTGGGTACAACCAGGGCAGACCAATTCTCTGCATTTATCTTCAGAAACACAAGATGACTGCATGTAATAACAGATTGATAGGCACACAATACTTTTTGAATCTCTGAAGGGTTATTTTTATGTTTTCAGTCATGAGGTATGGCCATTGCTACTAAGGCTGACGTTTATTGTCCCTGAGAAGATGGTGGTGAAGCATCTTCCAAGGTTCCTGATAGCAATGATTAGATTAGATTTCTTACAGTGTGGAAATAGGCCCTTCAGCCCAACAAGTCCACACCGACCCTCTGAAGAGCAACCCACCCAGACCCCCTACATTTACCCCTTCACTTAACACTACGGGCAATTTAGCACGGCCAATTCACCTAACCTGCACATCTTTGGATTGTGGGAGGGAACCGGAGCACATGGAGGAAACTCACGCAGACATGGGGAGAATGTGCAAACTCCACACAGACAGTTGCCTGAGGCGGGAATTGAACCAGATCTCTGGCGCTGTGAGGCAGCAGTGCTAACCACTGTGCCACCGTGCCGCCCAAGATGATGAAAAAACATATGTATTAATGTCAGGAAAATCCATGTAAAAGAGGGGGATAAACTTGTCTTTCGAGTTTCAAGGTCCTCAATGTCTTTTATCCGAAGAGTTTTTTAAAAAGTAATTGCATAAATTAGAACTATCTAGAGCCACAAGATGTAATTCCAGCATTTCAAAACCAACATCTCAACAAATTGCTGGGAGTCTCTGGTGGATTGCATAATTGGCGTGTTTAATAAATAAATGCATTATTGAATAGATATTGCATTTGTGCATCATTAAAAAATCAAAGTTAAATTTTGATTTTTTTGGAGCGGCGCGGTGATTCAGTTGTTAGCACTGCTGCCTCACAGCACCAGGGAGCCGGATTCGATTCACGCCTCGGGTGACTGTCTGTGTGGAGTTTACACATCCGCCCTATGTCTGCGTGGATTTGCTGCAGGTACTCCGGTTTCCTTCCACAGCCCAAAGATGTGCAGTTCAGGTGAATTGGCCATGTTAAAATAGCCCATAGTGTTCAGGGATATGTAGGTTAGGTGTATTAGTCAGGGGTAAATGTAAAGCAGTAGGGGAGTGGGTCTGGGTGGGTTACTCTTTGGAGGGTCGCTTGTTGAGCCAAAGGACCTGTTTCCACACTGTAGGGAACCTGATCTGATCTCCTATATGTGACAGGAGATGCAAGGCAAAACTCAGAACACCCTATTTTTCCAAATCTCCTCCCATGATGTACAGATGTCTTAACTTCAAAGGAAAGGTGGCGTCTGTTTAAAGTGCCATGGAATGATGGTCAGGGTAGCATTAGCCACAATAGCGATCTGACCAGCATGTACACCGGTGATTCTTACAACAGCTTTTGTTGCATGGTTTGCTTCTCTACACCCCAACCTGAGAGCATTAGGATCTGGAACATCACTCCAATATACTTGTGAAGGTGGATCAAAGACAGATCGATGGGATTGCCTTGTCCTGGATGGTATTGAGTTTCCTGAATCTCATTGCAGATCCACTGCTCCAGGCAAGAAGGAAATATTCCCTTGTACTCTTGATATGAGGCTTGTTAATCATGAAAAGCATCTGGGTGCTTGCTGCGGAATGACTTATTCCCGTGGCCACGGGTTTCCAATCCTTAATAATTATGGTCTGGCTGATGATACATCTATAATTAGCTGCATTCCCTTGTTAAAAAAAAAGTGTTCAGTTTCAGTAATTTACATAATGATGATTTTTTTTGGTCAGTGTGACTGTTTCTAATTAACGTTATTTAAGAGCTAATTAAAGCACAAAGAAATTGCTTCATTCCAGTTTAAGAAGCCTTTGAGAAATACAACATCCCCAAATTTGTCAGTAGTGATGTGTTAGGTAAAATGTGGGAGGAGTAATTATAGTTTTGTAAGCATAACCAAACTACAGAACCATGTCCTTTCCAGGAACCCAAGTTATGATAAGTACCATTTTGTGTGCATTATTTACAGCTGAACATTGATAATGAAAGTTCAAGGAGCAACATTCTGAATTATTTAAACTGTAATGGCACTTAAGTTTTTAATGCTTTGATCATGAAAAATGTTAATTAACATCCATCACATTTTTTCAGACACAAGATAATCAGAGGGTTAGACAGGGTGGACAGGAAGAGCCTTTTTCCAAGTATGGTGACGGCGAGCACGAGGGGGCATAGCTTTAAATTGAGGGGTGATAGATGTAGGACAGATGTCAGAGATAGTTTCTTTACTCAGAGAGTAGTAAGGGTATGGAATGCTCTGACTGCAACGGTAGTAGATTCGCCAACTTTAAGTGCATTTAAGTCGTCATTGGACAAGCATATGGACGATCATGGAATAGTGTAGGTTAGATGGGCTCCAGATTGGTATGACAGGTCGGCGCAACATCGAGGGCCGAAGGGCCTGTACTGCGCTGTAATGTTCTATGTTCAACCTCTTTTTAAATTATTGTCTGATTTCTAACAAATTGAAAAATTACCTAAGGTGAATTTGAAGCCCTGTGTTAATTTTTCTTTCTTGCTTGGTAATATGCGAGCAGATTTTCCATGCCATTGCTCACAATAATATGTCAAGCATGGCAGAGCATAGCAAGCAAATATTGGGGTGGCACGGTGGCTCAGTGGTTAGCACTGGTGGCTCATCGCACTAGGGACCTGCGTTCAATTCCAGCCTTGGCTGACTGTCTGTGTGGAGTTTGCACATTCTCCCTGTGTCTGTGTGGGTTTCCTCCATGTGCTCCGGTTTCCTCCCACCATCCAAAGATGTGCAGGTTAGTTGGATTGTTCCTGCTAAATTGCACATAGTGTCCAAGTATGTGCAGGCTAGGTGGGTATTGGGTTATAGGGATGAGGTGGGTCTGGGAGGGATGCTCTTCAAAGGGTTGGTGTGGACCTGATGGGCTGAATGGCCTGTTTCCACACTGTAGAGATTCTATAAAAAATAAGCTCAAGATAGTGCCATTGTCCAAAATACTACAAAATGTCACCACCTATTCAGTTATTCCCATAATACAAGGGTTGGTTAGCACAGTTGGCTGGATGACTAGTTTGTAACATAATGGATACCAACAGTAAGCATTCAATTTCTGCACATGCTGTGGTTACCATGAAAGAGTCTCCTTCTCAACTTCTCCCCCTTGCCTGAGAAGTGATGACACTTAGGTTAAACCACACCAATCATCTCCTCCTAGTGAGAGAGCAGCCCCACGGTCTAGTCAAACAGTGGCATGTTTAGCTTTGCAATGGAGCAGCATTCATTCTGTGCTCAAGGCTAACTCTGCAACAACTGACATATCTGGGGCACTTCCCTGATGTACCTGAGTGTGTTAAACATGGCAGAACATAGTAGGAGAATGTTGAACATAGTTAGGTGCAGGAGGTAGAAAGATTGAAGCTGGATCAGAGGGGATTTCTTTTTAGGAAGCTTTGGAAGGCCATGTTGAGAGTGACAAATGCAAGTTCTGAAGGGCAGCCTCCTAAACTGAGGTAGACAGAGAGTCATGTATTACAAAGAGAGAGGCACCAAAATCATTGGGCTGCAGGGTCTTTGCCTGCAGGGTTGCAAACTTATGACTTATGTCACGTTGGGAGGTATGAAGGACGATACTGAATTGAATTCTCCGGGTCACGGAGCCCGAGTGGTGCCCATGACATCTACCTCGAAATTTGATGCTGAGATAATTAGTGGGGCGGCTTTAAGGGTTAATTTTCATCTACAGCTAATTTCTCCCAAATTTATCAGTGAACAAAAACTTCATCGCGAAATTCAGCAAAATTAGGTTCTATTTCAGCCTTACTACGGAGGTTTGTAAGCTCTTAGAGAGCAGCTGCTTCTTGCTAATGATGTGGCTGGTTAGAGTGCTTTTCAGATGTTTGAATTCAATCATTTTGATTTTGAAAAAACATAAAAAGAAGCCTTCCTCAGTGCTGCCTCATCTGCATTGAAAGATGCTTTGGGTGCACAAAGTCTGAAGTGCAAACAAGAGGGAATGAAGTGAAGGGGGAAAGAAATGTGCCTGTCTTTATATATTTGTTGCATTTTACAATCATTAGCATTCATGACAAGCTACGTGCTTTAAAACCACAAATAAAAGTGCATAGTTATGACCTCATTGTCATGTGGAAACATGGCTGCAAAGAGACCAAGACTGGGAACTGAAAACTCAATACTCATTTTAATCTTTCTAATTTCTAATCTAATTTTGTAGCCACTGTATTTCTATGGTGAGACCTGTTGAGTTTCTGGACAATGGTAATCCCAGCATGTTGATAGTGGATAAATCAGTAATGGTAATACCATAGAATGACAAAGACAGTGGTTAGATTGTCTCTTATTGGAGATGGTCATAGCCTGGCATTTGTGTGGTGTGAATGTTACTTAGCACTTGTCAGCCGAAACATAAACATTGTCCAGACCTTGTTGCATTTGAACAGAGGTGGCTTTATTATTTGAGGAGTGTGAATGGTGTTGAACATTGTGCAATCAACAGCAATCATCCCTATTTCTGACCTTATGATGGAGGAAAGGTTATTGATGAAGTAGCTGAAGATGGTTGGGCCTAGGACACTACCCAGAGAAACTCCTGAGAGATGTCCTGGAGCTGAGATGACTGACCTCCAACAACAACAACCATCTTCCTGTGTGTCAGGTATGACTCCAGCCTATGGAGAGTTTGCCTCCTGAGACTCATTGATTCCAGTTTTGCGAGGGCTCCTTCAAGCCACACTCGGTGAATGCAGCCTTGATGTCAAGGGCTGTCACTCTCATCTCCCTTCTGGAGTTAACTCATTTGACCATGTCTAAGGCTGTAACGAGGTCAAGAGCTGAATGGCCCAGGCAGAATCTAAACTGGGCATCACTGAGCAGGTTATTGGTGACCAAGTGCTGTTTGATGATACCTTCCATCACTTGACGGATGATCTAGAGTACACTGATGGGGCGGTAATTGGCCGGCTTGGATTCATCCTGCTTTATGTGCACAGGACATACCTGAGCAATTTTCCATATTGTTGGGTAGATAAAAGGATTTTTACACAGACAAGCTGCAGGGCTGAGCTGAGAGGTGGCAAATGGAGTCTAATGTGGAAAAGTGTGAGATGATTCACTATGGAAGGAGTGACAGGAATGCAGAGTACTGGGCTAATGGTAAGATTCTTGGTAGTGTAGATGAGCAGAGAGATCTCAGTGTCCGTGTACATTGATCCTTGAAATTTGCCATCCAGGTAGATAGGGTTGTTAAGAAGGCATACTGTGTGTTAGTTTTTATTAGTAGAGTGATTGAATTTTGGAACTATGAGGTCATTCTGCAGTACGAAACTCTTGCGGCTGCGGCCACACTTGGAGTATTGCGTAGAGTTCTGGTCACCACATTATAGGAAGGATGTGGAAGCTTTGGAAAGGACACAGAGGAGATTTACCAGGATGTTGCCTGGTATGGAGGGAAGGTCTTATGAGGAAAGGCTGAGTCACTTGAGGTTGTTTTTGTTAGAGAGAAGGTTGCGAGGTGACTTAATTGAGACATGTAAGGTTACATGTCTAAACAGAGGGTTAGATAGGGTGGACAATGAGAACCTTTTTCCTTGGATGGTGCGAAGGGATATAACTTTAAATTGAGAGGTGATAGATATAGAACAGATGTCAGAGGTAGTTTCTTTATTTAGAGAGTAAGCGAGGCATTGCACTGCCTGCAACAGTTATAGACTCACCAACTTTAAGAGCATTTAAATGGTCATTGGATAAACATATGGACAAGAATGGAATAGTGTAGGATAAATGGGCTTCAGATTTGTTCCACAGATCGGTGCAACATCGAGGACTGAAGGGCCTGTACTGCACTGTAATGTTCTATGTTCCAAACCAGTGTTGTAACTGTACTGGAACAGCTTGGCTATGGGAATGGGAGGTTCTGGAGTACAAGTCTTTAGTAACGTTGCCGGAATGTTGTCAGGGCCCATAGCCTTTGCAGCATTCAGTGCCTGCAGCCATTACTTGATATCATGTGAAGTGTAATGATTTGATGGAAGACTGGCTTCTGTGATTCTGGGGAACACTGGAGTAGGCTATGATGGGTCATCCACTTGGCATTTCTAGCTTTAGATTGCTGCAAATGCTTTAACCTTATCTTTTGCACTGTTGTACTGGGCTCTTCCATCGTTGAGGATGGGGATATTTATGGAGTTTCCTTCTTCAGTGAGTTGTTTAATCATCCACCATTATGCACGACATGTGGCAGGATGGCAGGGCTTAGATTTGATCCACTTGTGGTAGGATTGCTTAGTTCTGTCTATCACCTGCTGCTTATGCTGTTTGCCATGCAAGTAGTCCTATTTGGTCGTCAGGGTGACACCTTATTTTCAGGTATGGCTGGTGCTGCTCCTGGCATGCCCTCCTGCACTCTCCATTGAACCAGCATTGACCCTCTGGCTTGATGGTAATGGTTGAATGGGGAATGTGTCGAACCATGAAGTTACAGATTGTGCAGCAGAGCAAACTCTGCAGCATCTCATGGATGCCCAATCTTGAGATGCCAGATCTGTTTGAAGTCTGCCCATTTATCACGGCGATAGTGCCACACAACACAACAGAGTTATTCTCAATATGGAGATGGGATGTTGATGGGAATACGGTGGTCATTCTAACTGATGCTGTCGTGGACAGATGCATCTGCAGCCAGCAGATTGGTGAGGATGAGGTCAGGTATGGTTTTCCCTCCTGTTGGTTTCCTCACCAACTGCTGCAGACCCAGTTTAGAAGCTATGTCCTTTAGGACCCATCTGGATCGATCGGTACTACTGCTACCAAGCCACTTGGTGGGCATTGAAAACCCCTACCCAGAGTACATTCCTTGCCACCCTCAGTGCTTCCTTGAATTGTTGTTTAATATGGAGGCACACTGATTCATCAGCTAAGAGAGAACAGTATGTGATAATCAGCAGGAGGTTTTCTTGCCCATGATTAACCTGAAGCCATGAGTCTTTATGGGGTACAGAGTCAATGTTGAGGACTCCCAGGGCAACCCCCTCTCAACTTTATGCCACTGTGCCACCATCTCAGCTGGGTCTGCCCTGCCAGTAGGACAGGATATGATCAGGGATAGTGATGGTGGTGTCTGGGACATTGTCTGTAAGGTAGGATTCCGTGAGTACGATTATATCATAGTTGCTTGACTCGTCTGTGAGACAGCTCTCCCAGTTTTGGCAGTAGCCCCCAGCTATTAATCAGTAGGACTTTGCAGGGTCGACAGGGCTGTTTCTGCCATTGTCTTTTCCAGTGCCGAGGTCAATGCCAGGTAGTCTTTCTGATTTCATTTTTTTGTTGTATTTGGACTACCAGAAGACGAGGTACCTCACAAAAGGTTAAATTGTAAGATAACAGTCTACAGTGTTGGAGGTTGTATATTGGCAGGGATAGAGAATTGGTAGAGAACAGTGAGTGGGGATGAGGAGTTCTTTTTCAGACTGACCCATTACCTGTGAGGTTCCACAGGGATCAGTGCTGATACTGCAACTATTTATACTATGTATTACTGACCTGAATGAAGGAAGTGTAGGCAAATTTGCAGACAACACAAAAATAGGTGGAAAGGCAGATTATGAGAGGGATACAAACATTTTACAGAGAGATATGTTAGATTAAGCAAGTGAGGAAAATTTGACAAATGGAATATAATGTGGGAAATGCAATTATTTATTTTGCGGGAAGACATTTTGGGCATAAGCCCTTCATCAGAAAATCAACATCGAGTCTCCTGCTCCTCAGATGCTGCCTGACCTGCTGTGCTTTTCCAGCAACACACTCTCAATGCTGTCACATCACTAGCCAGTTCAAATTGCAATTATAGTTTTGGATGGATTAGCAAGAATATTTGGCTTTGTCAATAGTTGGATAACTAAAGAAACCATGCCTCTATTGTTCGTCTCCATTTTCAGTCGGCGCTGAATTGTTTTGGAACCTAGCCAAATTTGCACAGGAGAGATTGTGAAGAATAATATACATTTCTGCCAGATGCTTCTAACAGAGTAATGTGAAGAGACCGGTGGTCCTAACTGCACTGGCTCCTGCAAGACTATTTGTCTTTGAGGTCAGACCCTCATTTTGAGAGGCAGTCAACCATTGCTTATGCGATGATTTTTCCTGTGGCTAGGTCAGGCCTCAAACAGATGGAATGGGGAATTGAACCACATGCTGTTAGCGCTATTCTGATCCAGAATTAACCATCCAGCAAACTGAACTGGAAGTGAAATAGAGACAAAGGAAATAGTGACAAGGAGTCGGCTCTACAGTTTAATTGAATCACGGTTGATCCTTGGCCTTTGCACCACTTTCATGCATTGTCCCTATATCTCTTGATGTCTTTAATATCTAGCAATCTACCAGTCCATGCCTTGACTCCATTCAATGACTGAGCCTTCAAACTGCTGTGATGCAGACAATTCCATAGATTCACCAGCTTCTAAGTGAAAAACATTCCTCCTCATCACAGAACTGAATGGCCTACCTCCTAAACGGAGACAGTGTCCTCCAGTTCCAGATCTCCCAAACCAGGAGAATTATCCATCCTGCATCTACCCACACAAGCTCTGTGCAAATTTAGGACAGTTCAATGTGATCACATCACCTTCTTCTAAATTCCAAGGAATTTTGGCTCAGACTCCACAATCTCTCTTTATACAATAATGTTGACATCCCAAGAATCAGTCTGGTGAAACTTTGCTGTGCTACCTTGATGGCAAATATGTCCTTCTGTAAATGAAAGCAAGAAAGGGGAGTTGGGGCGGGAACCTGGAGCGGGGAACAGAGCGGGAGAGGGGCCGAGTCCCAGAGCGGGGAGCAGAGGGAGAGGGGGCCGAGTCCCAGAGCGGGGAGCAGAGGGAGAGGGGGCCGAGTCCCAGAGCGGGGAGCAGAGCGAGAGGGGGCCGAGTCCCAGAGCGGGGAGCAGAGGGAGAGGGAGAGGGGGGCCGAGTCCCAGAGCGGGGAGCAGAGGGAGAGGGGGCAGAGTCCCGGAACGGGGAGCAGAGGGAGAGGGGGCAGAGTCCCGGACCAGGGAGCAGAGGGAGAGGGGGCAGAGTCCCGGAACGGGGAGCAGAGGGAGAGGGGGCAGAGTCCCGGACCAGGGAGCAGAGGGAGAGGGGGCAGAGTCCCAGAGCGGGGAGCAGAGGGAGAGGGGGCAGAGTCCCAGAGCGGGGAGCAGAGGGAGAGGGGGCCGAGTCCCAGAGCGGGGAGCAGAGGGAGAGGGGGCAGAGTCCCGGAGCGGGGAGCAGAGGGAGAGGGGGCAGAGTCCCGGAGCGGGGAGCAGAGGGAGAGGGGGCAGGGTCCCGGAGCAGGGAGCAGAGGGAGAGGGGGCAGAGTCCCGGAACGAGGAGCAGAGGGAGAGGGGGCAGAGTCCCGGAGCGGGGAGCAGAGGGAGAGGGGGCAGGGTCCCGGAGCGGGGAGCAGAGGGAGAGGGGGCCGAGTCCCAGAGCGGGGAGCAGAGGGAGAGAGGGCAGAGTCCCAGAGCGGGGAGCAGAGGGAGAGGGGGCCAAGTCCCGGAGCGGGGAGCAGAGGGAGAGAGGGCAGAGTCCCGGAACGGGGAGCAGAGGGAGAGGGGGCCAAGTCCCGGAATGGGGAGCAGAGGGAGAGGAGGCAGAGTCCTGGAGCGGGGAGCAGAGGGAGGGGGGCTGAGTCCCGGAGCGGGGAGCAGAGGGAGAGGGGGCAGAGTCCCGGAACAGGGAGCAGAGGGAGAGGGGGCAGAGGCCCGGAACGGGGAGCGGAGTGAGTCCTGGACAGAGTCCAGCACCTGGAGGCAGCAATGAAGACAGACAGGAATGGAGTCTTGTTGGAAAAGGACTATGACTTGAATATTTTCAAGACCCTTTTATTCTCATTCTCCACTTTTAAACTGAGTTATTCCCATGCTAATCTTTATTTTACTATTTATTATTCAATTCAATACCCTGTTCCTGCGATGTCTCTGAGAAGAGGCAATTACAAACTTTTCACTGCACTCATTGAAGTGCATGTGACAATAAATGCTCTTCTATTGTATTCTAAAGAGACCAAAACTGTGCTTAACACTCCCAGTATGGTCCAGGTATAGAAGGAGTCATGGAATTTAATGGCTTCTTCCGTTTAAAAGTGTCCAGCAGCCAATAATGTATCTGGAAGTTTCACGTGTTTCCATTTGGAAACAAAAAGAGACATAAGTAAAATGGCATGGTTTCAACCATAGCATTGTATCTCATCTTGTACATTAAGAAAAACATTAAGGAATATGTTTTTCGGTTAAATGATTACTGTGTGACACTCATGAAAGGGCTTAAAGAAATATTTAATGCCACAGGCACATTGATTTTCTAATCAATCTCTTGAAGGGAAATGGTACATTTCCTTCCTCTTTTCATTTCAAACAATTGGATTCCATCGGGCTCTGCTTGCAGTGTTAGGTCATATCGCAAAAATTACTGGAACCAATGGGAATTATGGTAACAAAGGAAATATATTTCTAAATTGTTTGAAAGTGGCATAAAATTGGACTGCTGAGAACTTTAATGTTATTGGTGAGCACTATCTCTTTGCAGCATTTAACTGTGGGGACAAATACATGAGCAAAATATTGAAACAAAAAATTTAATCTGGAGAAAGGTTGTATCAATCTTGGTCGTTCAGAAACATAGCATCCTTAGATCCAGTAAGATGGCGATGGAATAGGGTTTCAGAACCTGGGATTCATCTGCGCAGTCTGCTTTATTTTTCTTTTTATTTCTCTCTTTAATTTCTCTTAACTTTATTTCTCTCAATTCTCTATGCTGTTGGGACTCACATGCGAGTAGTCCCAGCAACACAGACTGCTGCAGGCCCAGCAGTGTGGACTCATGTAGGCTCAGCAGCACAGACTCACGTAAGCCCAGCAGCACAGACTTCATTGGCCCAGGAGCACAGACTCCTGCAGGCGCAGCAGCATGGACTCATGTAGGCCCAGTAGTGTGGACTCATGTAGGCCTAGGAGCACAGACTGCTGTAGGCCCATTAGTATGGACTCATGTAGGCGCAGCAGCACAGACTGATGTAGGCCCAGCAGCACAGACTTCGTAGGCCCAGGAGCACAGACTCCTGCAGGCCCAGCAGTATGGACTCAAGTAAGCGCAGCATTATGGACTCATGTAGGCCCAGCAGCACAGACAATTGTAGGCTCAGGTGCACAGACTGCTGCAGGCCCAACAGCACAGACTCGCATAGGCCCAGCAATATGGACTCATGTAGGCTCAGCAGCACAGACAATTGTAGGCCCAGCAGCACAGACTCACATAGACCAAGCCGCACTGATTTGCATAGGGCCAGCAGCATGGACTCACATACGGCCAGCAGCATGGATTCACGTAGGCCCAGCAGCACAGACTCACATAGGCCCAGCAGCATGGACTCACATAGGCTCAGCGGCATGGATCACGTAGGCCCAGCAGCACAGACTCACAAAAGGGCCAGCAGCTCAGATTCACATAGGTCACGCAGCGTGGACTCATGCAGGCCCAACAGCACAGACTCACATAGGCCTGGCAGCATGGATTCGCAAAGGCCCAGCAGCACAGACCCACATAGGCCCAGCAGCACAGACTCATGTAGGCCCAGCAACACAGATACGCGTAGGCCCAGCAGTGCTGACCTGTAAAGGCCCAGCAGTACAAACTCGCACAGGCCCAGCAGCACGGACTGGTGGCTGCTGCAGTGGAGGTGAGTTTGGGCCCAGTACAAGTCCTGGCAGCATCAGTAGCACTGTATTGGTAAGGTTGGCCCAAAGCGACCTCATGGTGGTTACACAGTTGAGTTTGGGCTGGTGTGGTACCCAGCAGCATCAGTGATGTCTACATCAGCAAGGTCCAGCAAGGACTGGTAGTAGCAAGGATTTTGATGGAGACAAGATGGTGCCGAAGAGTGGTGACTTTTGTTCCAATGGTGGTGGTGGGAGGAAAGATTATAACATTGAACACTTTTTCTTTAGTTTCCTAATTTCTCTGCCTTTATATCGTATTTTTTGGTTTATTTTTCTGTGTTATAAAATGGTTGCAGGGAGTGGCGAAACTACACAACACCTTGCACCGTATTCCATAACACAATAAGTGTGACAATAAATAAATCAAATAAATAAATGAAATCAATGCTTTTTATTTTGAAGAACAGTAACTTTTATGGACTGTATTTGATGACCATTTGACACCACTAATTCCACTGGTTAGAAATTCTAGCATGACGGGGAAAGGCATAAAATTAGGGCCAGGTGAAAGTGGGTACTGCTGATGCTGGACATCAGAGTCAAGATTAGAGTCGAGCTGGAATCCGAGCAGCAGGAAAATTGATGTTTCAGGCAAAAAGCCCTTCATCAGGAAACTAGGGCCAGATGATTAGGAGAGATGTGAGGGAACACTTGTGCACACAAAGGGTGATTGAGGTTTGGAACTCTCTTCCTCAAATGGCAGTGGGTGCTAGATCCGTTGTTAATTTTTTGTTAAGCAAAGGGATATGTGCCAAAGGCAGATATAGAGAGTTCGGCCACATATCAGCCATGACCTCATTGAATGGAGGAACCGACTTGAGGGGCTGAATGGCCTACTCTTGTTCCATTGTTGCTATGGGAAACAGTGAAATTCCACAGAGTTCAGTGGATGGTATTGGTTCAGCGATGACACTTTCTTCACCGTGTCTGTGGATCATTAACATTGTCCTGAGTAGCTGGGAGAGAAGAAAACGTGCAAAAGCAAAATACTGTGGATGGTGGAAATCTGAAATGAAAACACGAAATACTAAGAATACTCAACAGGTCAGGCAACATCTATGGAGAGAAACATTTTTACCGGACTGAAACTTTCAGGATGGGCAGCATCAAAAGGATTCAACATTAGTTTCTGATGTACCTCGCGATTCTGATGAACACCCATCGGGTGGACATGTTCAATTCTCACCAACAGGGGATCAAACTTCCAATTATGGGTGTAATACTGCTCAGATTGATGCACTGTTCTCACTGGTAGGAGAAAGCTGAGCCATGCAGACATGGGTTATTCGCTTGAGCGTATTGAATATTTTCCATTGATTTAACTGGACAATTTACTCCTGGGAGTAAACTGTTGCGTAATAGAAAACAAAATAAATCAGCAGAAGGATCAAAGCACTCAATCATCCCCAATATAACACAACATCCCCAATATAACACAGCATCCCCAATATAACACAACATCCCCAATATAACACAGCACCCCCAATATAACACAACATCCCCAATATAACACAACATCCCCAATACAACTCCCAATCCCCAATATAACACAACATCCCCAATACAACTCCCAATCCCCAATATAACACAACATCCCCAATATAACACAACATCCCCAATACAACTCCCCATCCCCAATATAACACAGCATCCCCAATAGAACTCCCCATCCCCAATATAACACAGCATCCCCAATATAACACAACATCCCCAAAAAAACACAACATCCCCAATACAACTCCCCATCCCCAATATAACACAGCATCCCCAATATAACACAACATCCCCAATATAACACAACATCCCCAATACAACTCCCCATCCCCAATATAACACAGCATCCCCAATAGAACTCCCCATCACCAATATAACACAGCACCCCCAATATAACACAACATCCCCAATATAACACAACATCCCCAATACAACTCCCCATCCCCAATATAACACAGCATCCCCAATAGAACTCCCCATCCCCAATTAACAGAGCATCCCCAATAGAACTCCCCATCCCCGACATAACACAGCATCCCCAATAGAACACCCCATCCCCGACATAACACAGCATCCCCAATAGAACCCCCCATCCCCGACATAACACAGCACCCCCAATAGAACCCCCCATCCCCGACATAACACAGCATCCCCAATAGAACTCCCCATCCCCAATATAACACAGCATCCCCAATAGAACTCCCCATCCCCAATATAACACAGCATCCCCAATAGAACTCCCCGTCCCCACTATAACACAGCATCCCCAATAGAACTCCCCATCCCCAATATAACACAGCATCCCCAATAGAACTCCCCATCCCCAATATAACACAACACCACCAATAGAGCTCCCCATCCCCAATATAACACAGCATCCCCAATAGAACTCTCCATCCCTGATATAACACAGCATCCCCAATAGAAAACCCAATCCCCAATATAACACAGCGTCCCCAAAAGAACATCCCATCCCCAATATAACACAGCATCCTGAATAGAATTCCCCATCCCCAATATAACTTAGCACCCCCAAAGGAACTCCCCATCCCCAAGGTAACACAACACTCTCAATAGAACTCCCTATCCCCAAAATAACACAACACTCCCAATAGAACACCCCATCCCCAATATAATACAACACAAATAGAATTCCCCATTTGCAAAATAACATAGCATCACCAAAGAACTCCCCATCCCCAATAGAACTCCCCATTCCCAATAGAACTCCCCATCCCCGATATAACACAGCACCCAGAATAGAACTCCCCATCCTCAATATAACACAACACCCCCAAAAGAATTCACCATCCACAATATAACACAGCATCCCCAATACAACTCCTCATCCCCAATATAACACAGCACCCCCAATAGAATGCCCCATCCCCAATATAACACATCATCCCCAAAAGAACACCCCAATAGAACACAGCATCCTGAACAGAACTGACCATTCCCAATATAACACAACACCCTCAATAGAACTCCCCATCCCCGATGTAACACAGCAACCCAATAGAACTCCCCATCCCCGATGTAACACAGCACGCCCAACAGAACACGCCAACCCCAATATAACACAGCACCCCAATAGAACTCCCCATCCCCGATGTAACACAGCAACCCAATAGAACACCCCAACACTGATATAACACAGCACGCCCAACAGAACACCCCAACCCCAATATAACACAGCACGCCCAATAGAACTCCCCATCCCCAATATAACACAGCACCCCCAATAGAACACGCCAACCCCAATATAACACGGCACCCCCAATAGAATTCCCCATCACCAATATAACACATCACCCCCAATTGAACTCATCATTCCCAATATAACACAGCACCCCCAACAGAATTCCCCATCCCCAATATAACACATCTTCCCCAATTGAACTCCCCATCCCCTTTATATCACAGCACCCCCAATAGAACTCCCCATCCCCAATATAACACAACACCCCTAATAGAACTTCCCATCCCCAATATAACACAGCACGCCAATAGAAATCCCCAATCCCGATATAACACAGCACCCCCAATAGAACACCCCATCCCCAATAGAACTCACCATTCCCAATATAACACAACACCCCAAAAGACCTCCTCATCGCCAATATAACACACCAGCCCCAATAGAACTCACCATTCCCAATATAACACAGCACCCCCAACAGAACACCCCAACCCCGATATCACAGCACCCCAATAGAACTCTCCATCCCCGATGTAACACAGCAACCCAATAGAACTCCCCCAACACTGATATAACACTGCACGCCCAACAGAACACCCCAACCCTGATAAAACACAGCACGCCCAATAGAACTCCCCATCCCCAATATAACACAGCACCCCCAATAGAACACGCCAACCCCGATATAACACAGCACCAGCGACAGAACTCCCTATACCCGAGATAACACCACTCCCCGAATGAAACTCCCTATCCCCGATATACCATAACACCCGCAATAGAGCTCCGTATCCCCAATATAACACGGCACCCCCAATAGAACTCCCCATCCCCGATATAACACAGCATCCCCAATAGAACTCCCCATCCCTGATATAACAAAGCGTCCCCAATAGAACTCCCCATCCACAATATAACACAGCATCCCCAATAGAACTCCCCATCCCCAATATAACACAGCATCCCCAATAGAACTCCCCATCCCCAATATAACACAGCATCCCTAATAGAACTCCCCATCCGCGATATAACACAGCATCCCCAATAGAACTCCCCATCCCTGATATAACACAGCGTCCCCAATAGAACTCCCCATCCACAATATAACACAGCATCCCCAATAGAACTCCCCATCCCCAATATAACACAGCACCCCCAATAGAACTCCCCATCCCCAATATAACACAGCATCGCCAATAGAACTCCCCATCCCCAATATAACACAGCATCCCCAATAGAACTCCCCATCCCCAATATAGCACAGCATCCCCAATAGAACTCACTCTGAACAACGTCTCTTTCCAATCCTCCAACTTCCTCCAAACCAAAGGAGTAGCCATGGGCACCCGCATGTGCCCCAGCTATGCCTGCCTCTTCGTAGGATATGTGGAACAATCCATCTTCTGCAGCTACACCGGCACCACCCCCCCTTTTTCCTCCGCTACATCGATGACTGTATCGGCGCTGCCTCATGCTCCCAGGAGGAGGTTGAACAGTTCATCCACTTTACCAACACCTTCCACCCCGATCTCAAATTTACTTGGTCCGTCTCAGACTCCTCCCTCCCCTTCCTAGACCTCTCCATTTCTATCTCGGACAATCGAATCAACATGGACATTTACTATAAACCGACCGACTCCCACAGCTACCGAGATTACACCTCCTCCCATCCTGCCCCCTGTAAAAACGCCATCCCATATTCCCAATTCCTTCGTCTCCGCCACATCTGCTCCCAGGAGGACCAGTTCCAATACCGAACAACCCAGATGGCCTCCTTCTTCAAAGACCGCAATATCCCCCCAGACGTGATCGACGATGCTCTCCACCGCATCTCCTCCACTTCCCACTCCTCCGTCCTTGAGCCCCGCCTCTCCAATTGCCACCAGGACAGAACCCCACTGGTCCTCACCTACACCCCACCAACGTCCATATACATCGTATCATCCGTCGTCATTTCTGCCACCTCCAAACGGATCCCACCACCAGGGATTTATTTCCCTCCCCTCCCCTATCAGCTTTCCAAAAACACCACTCCCTCCGTGACACCCTTGTCAGGTCCACACCCCCCACCAACCCAACCTCCACTCCCGGCACCTTCCCCTGCAACCGCAAGAAATGCAAAACTTGCGCCCACTCCTCCCCCTTTACTTCCCTCCAAGGCCCCAAAGGATCCTTTCATATCCACCACAAATTCACCTGCACCTCCACACACATCATTTACTGCATCCGCTGCACCCGATGTGGCCTCCTCTATATTGGGGAGACAGGCCGCCTACTTGTAGAACGTTTCAGAGAACACCTCTGGGACACCCGGACCAACCAACCCACCACCCCGTGGCTCAACACTCCAACTCCCCCTCCCACTCCACCAAGGACATGCAGGTCCTTGGACTCCTCCATCGCCAGACCATAGCAACACGATGGCTGGAGGATGGGCGCCTCATCTTCCGCCTAGGAACCCTCCAGCCACAAGGGATGAACTCAGATTTCTCCAGTTTCCTCAATTCCCCTCCCCCCACCTTGTCTCAGTCCCAACCCTCAAACTCAGCACCACCTTCCTAACCTGCAATCTTCTCCTTGACCTCTCCGCCCCCACCTCCACTCCGGCCTATCACCTTCACCTGAACCTCCTTCCACCTATCGCCCCTCCTCCAAGTCCCTCCTCCCTACCTTTTATCTTAGCCTGCTTGGCACACTCTCCTCATTCCTGAAGAAGGGCTCATGCCCGAAACGTCGATTCTCCTGCTCCTTGGATGCTGCCTGACCTGCTGCGCTTTTCCAGCAACACATTTTCAGCTCTGATCTCCAGCATCTGCAGTCCTCACTTTCTCCGAGAACTCCCCATTCCCCAATATAACACAGCTCCCCCAATAGAACTCTCCATCCCCGATATAACACAGCACCCCCAATAGAACTCCCCATCCCCAATATAACACAACACCCCCAATAGAACACCCCATCCCCAACATAACACAACACCCCCAATAGAACTCCCCATCCCCGATATAACACAGCACCCCCAATAGAACTCCCCATCCCCAACATAACACGACACCCCCAATAGAACTCCCCATCCCCGATATAACACAGCACCCCCAATAGAACTCCCCATCCCCGATATAACACAAGACTGCCAATAGGTCTCTCCTTCCCCAATATAACATGACACCCCCAATAGAACTCCCCATCCTGAATATAACACAGCACCCCCCAATTTAAGGCTCCATCCACAATATAACACAGCACCCGCAACAGAACTCCCCATCCCCGATAAAACACAGCACGCGCAATGGAACTCCCCATCCCCGATAAAACACAGCACGCGCAATGGAACTCCCCATCCCCGATATAACACAGCACCCCCAATAGAAAATCCCATCCCCAATATAACACAACACCCCCAATAGAATTCCCCATCCTGATATAACACAACATCCCCAATAGAACTCCCCACCCTGATATAACACAACATTCCCAATAGAACTCCCCGTCCCCGATATAACACAACATCCCCCATAGAACTCTCCATCCCCAATATAACACAGCTTCCCCAGTAGATCTCCCCATCCCCAATATAACACAACACCCCCAATAGAACTCCCCATCCCCGATAAAACACAGCACCCGCAATGGAACGCCCTATCCCCAATATAACACAACAACCCCAATAGAACTCCCCATCCCCAATAAAACAAAACACCCCCAATAGAACTCCCCATCTCCGATATTGTACAGCACCCACAATAGAACTCCCCATCCCCAATATAACACAACATCCCCAATAGAACTCACTCTGAACAACGTCTCTTTCCAATCCTCCAACTTCCTCCAAACCAAAGGAGTAGCCATGGGCACCCGCATGTGCCCCAGCTATGCCTGCCTCTTCGTAGGATATGTGGAACAATCCCCATCTTCTGCAGCTACACCGGCACCACCCCCCACTTTTTCCTCCGCTACATCGATGACTGTATCGGCGCTGCCTCGTGCTCCCAGGAGGAGGTTGAACAGTTCATCCACTTTACCAACACCTTCCACCCCGATCTCAAATTTACTTGGTCCGTCTCAGACTCCTTCCTCCCCTTCCTAGACCTCTCCATTTCTATCTCGGACAATCGAATCAACATGGACATTTATTATAAACCGACCGACTCCCACAGCTACCAAGACTACACCTCCTCCCATCCTGCCCCCTGTAAAAACGCCATCCCATATTCCCAATTCCTTCGTCTCCGCCACATCTGCTCCCAGGAGGACCAGTTCCAATACCGAACAACCCAGATGGCCTCCTTCTTCAAAGACCGCAATTTCCCCCCAGACGTGATCGACGATGCTCTCCACCGCATCTCCTCCACTTCCCACTCCTCTGCCCTTGAGCCTCGCCTCTCCAATTGCCACCAGGACAGAACCCCACTGGTCCTCACCTACCACCCCACCAACGTCCATATACATCGTATCATCCGTCGTCATTTCTGCCACCTCCAAACGGATCCCACCACCAGGGATTTATTTCCCTCCCCTCCCCTATCAGCTTTCCGAAAACACCACTCCCTCCGTGACACCCTTGTCAGGTCCACACCCCCCACCAACCCAACCTCCACTCCCGGCACCTTCCCCTGCAACCGCAAGAAATGCAAAACTTGCGCCCACTCCTCCCCCTTTACTTCCCTCCAAGGCCCCAAAGGATCCTTCCATATCCACCACAAATTCACCTGCACCTCCACACACATCATTTACTGCATCCGCTGCACCCGATGTGGCCTCCTCTATATTGGGGAGACAGGCCGCCTACTTGTAGAACGTTTCACAGAACACCTCTGGGACACCCGGACCAACCAACCCACCACCCCATGGCTCAACACTCCAACTCCCCCTCCCACTCCACCAAGGACATGCAGGTCCTTGGACTCCTCCATCGCCAGACCATAGCAACACGATGGCTGGAGGATGGGCGCCTCATCTTCCGCCTAGGAACCCTCCAGCCACAAGGGATGAACTCAGATTTCTCCAGTTTCCTCAATTCCCCTCCCCCCACCTTGTCTCAGTCCCAACCCTCAAACTCAGCACCACCTTCCTAACCTGCAATCTTCTCCTTGACCTCTCCGCCCCCACCCCCACTCCGGCCTATCACCTTCACCTGAACCTCCTTCCACCTATCGCCCCTCCTCCAAGTCCCTCCTCCCTACCTTTTATCTTAGCCTGCTTGGCACACTCTCCTCATTCCTGAAGAAGGGCTCATGCCCGAAACGTCGATTCTCCTGCTCCTTGGATGCTGCCTGACCTGCTGCGCTTTTCCAGCAACACATTTTCAGCTCTGATCTCCAGCATCTGCAGTCCTCACTTTCTCCGAGAACTCCCCATTCCCCAATATAACACAGCTCCCCCAATAGAACTCTCCATCCCCGATATAACACAGCACCCCCAATAGAACTCCCCATCCCCAATATAACACAACACCCCCAATAGAACACCCCATCCCCAACATAACACAACACCCCCAATAGAACTCCCCATCCCCGATATAACACAGCACCCCCAATAGAACTCCCCATCCCCAACATAACACGACACCCCCAATAGAACTCCCCATCCCCGATATAACACAGCACCCCCAATAGAACTCCCCATCCCCGATATAACACAAGACTGCCAATAGGTCTCTCCTTCCCCAATATAACATGACACCCCCAATAGAACTCCCCATCCTGAATATAACACAGCACCCCCCAATTTAAGGCTCCATCCACAATATAACACAGCACCCGCAACAGAACTCCCCATCCCCGATAAAACACAGCACGCGCAATGGAACTCCCCATCCCCGATAAAACACAGCACGCGCAATGGAACTCCCCATCCCCGATATAACACAGCACCCCCAATAGAAAATCCCATCCCCAATATAACACAACACCCCCAATAGAATTCCCCATCCTGATATAACACAACATCCCCAATAGAACTCCCCACCCTGATATAACACAACATTCCCAATAGAACTCCCCGTCCCCGATATAACACAACATCCCCCAGAGAACTCTCCATCCCCAATATAACACAGCTTCCCCAGTAGATCTCCCCATCCCCAATATAACACAACACCCCCAATAGAACTCCCCATCCCCGATAAAACACAGCACCCGCAATGGAACGCCCTATCCCCAATATAACACAACAACCCCAATAGAACTCCCCATCCCCAATAAAACAAAACACCCCCAATAGAACTCCCCATCTCCGATATTGTACAGCACCCACAATAGAACTCCCCATCCCCAATATAACACAACATCCCCAATAGAACTCACTCTGAACAACGTCTCTTTCCAATCCTCCAACTTCCTCCAAACCAAAGGAGTAGCCATGGGCACCCGCATGTGCCCCAGCTATGCCTGCCTCTTCGTAGGATATGTGGAACAATCCCCATCTTCTGCAGCTACACCGGCACCACCCCCCACTTTTTCCTCCGCTACATCGATGACTGTATCGGCGCTGCCTCGTGCTCCCAGGAGGAGGTTGAACAGTTCATCCACTTTACCAACACCTTCCACCCCGATCTCAAATTTACTTGGTCCGTCTCAGACTCCTTCCTCCCCTTCCTAGACCTCTCCATTTCTATCTCGGACAATCGAATCAACATGGACATTTATTATAAACCGACCGACTCCCACAGCTACCAAGACTACACCTCCTCCCATCCTGCCCCCTGTAAAAACGCCATCCCATATTCCCAATTCCTTCGTCTCCGCCACATCTGCTCCCAGGAGGACCAGTTCCAATACCGAACAACCCAGATGGCCTCCTTCTTCAAAGACCGCAATTTCCCCCCAGACGTGATCGACGATGCTCTCCACCGCATCTCCTCCACTTCCCACTCCTCTGCCCTTGAGCCTCGCCTCTCCAATTGCCACCAGGACAGAACCCCACTGGTCCTCACCTACCACCCCACCAATGTCCATATACATCGTATCATCCGTCGTCATTTCTGCCACCTCCAAACGGATCCCACCACCAGGGATTTATTTCCCTCCCCTCCCCTATCAGCTTTCCGAAAACACCACTCCCTCCGTGACACCCTTGTCAGGTCCACACCCCCCACCAACCCAACCTCCACTCCCGGCACCTTCCCCTGCAACCGCAAGAAATGCAAAACTTGCGCCCACTCCTCCCCCTTTACCTCCCTCCAAGGCCCCAAAGGATCCTTCCATATCCACCACAAATTCACCTGCACCTCCACACACATCATTTACTGCACCCGCTGCACCCGATGTGGCCTCCTCTATATTGGGGAGACAGGCCGCCTACTTGTAGAACGTTTCAGAGAACACCTCTGGGACACCCGGACCAACCAACCCACCACCCCGTGGCTCAACACTTCAACTCCCCCTCCCACTCCACCAAGGACATGCAGGTCCTTGGACTCCTCCATCGCCAGACCATAGCAACACGACGGCTGGAGGCTGGGCGCCTCATCTTCCGCCTAGGAACCCTCCAACCACAAGGGATGAACTCAGATTTCTCCAGTTTCCTCATTTCCCCTCCCCCCACCTTGTCTCAGTCCCAACCCTCAAACTCAGCACCACCTTCCTAACCTGCAATCTTCTCCTTGACCTCTCCGCCCCCACCCCTACTCCGGCCTATCACCTTCACCTGAACATCCTTCCACCTATCGCCCCTCCTCCAAGTCCCTCCTCCCTACCTTTTATCTTCGCCTGCTTGGCACACTCTCCTCATTCCTGAAGAAGGGCTCATGCCCGAAACGTCGATTCTCCTGCTCCTTGGATGCTGCCTGACCTGCTGCACTTTTCCAGCAACACATTTTCAGCTCTGATCTCCAGCATCTGCAGTCCTCACTTTCTCAGAGAACTCCCCATTCCCCAATATAACACAGCTCCCCCAATAGAACTCTCCATCCCCAATATAACACAGCTCCCCCAATAGAACTCTCCATCCCCGATATAACACAGCACCCCCAATAGAACTCCCCATCCCCAATATAACACAACACCCCCAATAGAACTCCCCATCCCCAACATAACACAACACCCCCAATAGAACTCCCCATCCCCGATATAACACAGCACCCCCAATAGAACTCCCCATCCCCAACATAACACAACACCCCCAATAGAACTCCCCACCCCTGATATAACACAGCACCCTCAGTACAGCTCGCCCACCCCCCGAAATAACACCGGTACAGCTCCCACCCATTCCCTCCCATATAAAACAGCACCCCCAACTCAGCTTCCATCGCACCCCTCCCCCCTCCCCGATATAACACAGCATGACAAGTACAGCTCCCACCCCCTTCCCCAATATATCTCTCCCCCACCATGCAGCTCCCGATCCGTCTCGCAGCTTCTCCCCTCGGTACAGGTCACCTCTCACTTCAACAGTCACCGTACAGCCCCGCGGCCCCAGCACATTCCCCCCTCTCCCAATGAATGGAATTGACAAGCAAACGTAATGGACAGCTGAAACCTGATACCCCACAGCTCTCCCTGTGGTCGGTGCTCTGTGAAAATGAATCAGTTTCCTTGTATTTGAAGCCTCTTGTGGCAGGCGTTTCTGAACAGATTGATTTCATTCGAGTCAGAGTCTTTTTGCTTTAATTTCCTTGAAAGTTCCTCCTATTATTAAAGTCTACACTAATATTTTACCGGATTATTTATAGAAATATCTGCAGTATGTACCCAGCTGTGAGATGTTTTCTTGGATGTGTGCGAGGTTGAGTTTATATGAAAGTGTATGCATGTGTATGAGTGAACAGAAATCCACAGGTTGGAAATGACCTCAAATACCCTTCTCAATCTCGGGGAATAATTAGGTTTATTGTGAATCAGTGTGGGTATAGCTTTATTAAAATTCTGCCAAAATTCTCCAACCTCTTGTTCTATTCGATAGTTTGTGCACAAGTTCCTTAGCAGCCTCTCTGAATGACATGGCAGTTAGAATGGAGTAGTAGACAGTTCTGTGCGGATGGCATGAACACACAAAGATCTGTTTTGATCTAAACTGGGAACCATTGGAGTTGCAACTTAAAGTATTTCTATATTACAAAGTTGTGTCTCTGCTTTGTGGGAAGAATGAATTGTATGGTTCCCACTTTATTCTTTCAAGCCTCGTCATACTGAGCTCAGGATTTAATGCAAATCCAATTTTCATATGATTGCTGAACCTGCTCACAGACTGGTATTTACATGAGTCTAGACTACTACTGGATTTCTGAAAATGAACATGTTAAACTAGAGTGGAATGCACCTGTGAGCTTTTTACTTCATTATTTGTGGAATGTGAGCATCGATGGTTAGGCCTGTATTCATTGTGACTTCATCAGCTCTGCAATAGAGAGAGCGTGTGTGTGCATGTGTCTAACTGTCTTTGTGTATGTGTGTGTGTGCCTGACTGTCGATGTGTGTCTGTGTCTGTATGTGTGTGTTTCTGTCTGTCACTCTGTGTTTCTGTCTGTCTATGTGTGTGTGTGTCTGTGTGTGTGTTTCTGTGTGTGTGTGTGTGTCTGTGTCTGTCTGTGTGTGTCCCTGTGTGTGTCTGTATCTGTCTGTCTATGTGTCTGTGTGTGTCTGTGCATGTGTTTGTGTGTAAAATGTGCACTATCTTCAATTACCTCAAAACTGGGACTATCTGTGATATCATAGCCTCATAAATTCAATGTATTCTTGTTAAAATTGTTTATGCTGTTGTGAAGAATTGAAGGTGGTTTTGCAGGTGGTAAAACAGAATGATTCCACTAGCCGAGAGAAGAGTTATGATCTTGGAGGCTTATGCCATTCCTTATCTTTGCTTCAGCCAGGATTTAAAGCATCTAAAATTTGAGTTGTCATCCAATGAAACCACAATTTTAGTTATGAGTGCAAGTATGAGTAAATATGTCTCGAAATATTGATATCTGATGCATGAGCCGACAGAATCAATCACCTGTAAAATCTGGACAAATGGTTGACTTGGAAAGAGGTGCTTATATTCCGACAATACCTGATGACATATCAAATGTTATCTATTTTGGTGAATCTGGGGGATTTCTACACCATTTTAAAAGAGGTTATCAACAGACAATGTTATTGGTACAACAGTCTTGGTTCTGTCTGTGAGTTGATGGATTAGCCACTGGAACATTAGTTGGCTAACTGACTTCAGCTAATCATCGCACTCCATTGTATCGAGGGCAACTCAATCTGCAGCTGGTCCTGGAGTACAAGTGGAGCACAAAATAAATCTTTCTCAGTAATCGGGAAGACATTATATTGAAGTTCAAATGCGTGGAAATCTTTCCAGAGTCAGAATAATTCAAGCATCTATGTGGAGTTTGCACATTCCCCGTGTCTGTGTATGTTTCCTCTGGATGATCCAGTTTTCTTCCACAGGGAGAAAATGAGGAGTGCAGATGCTGGAGATCAGAGTGGCTGTGGAGATCAGAGTGACCTGACTGGCTGTGTTTTTCAAGCACCACACTCTTTGACTCTTTCCTCCCACAGTTGAAAGATGTGCAAGTTAGGTGCTTTGGCCATGCTAAGTTGCCCCATAGTGTCCAAGGATGTGCAGGCTAGGCAGTTTAGCCATGGGAAATGTAGGGTTACAGGGATGGGATGGGTCTGGGTGGAATGGTGTGGACTCTTTGGGCCGAATGACCTTCTTCCATAGTGTAGGGATTCTATGATTCTGTAATCTTTCACATGTGCCATGTCATAGCTGTGTAGCACACAGTTCAGATAAGAGTGTTTTTTTTAAATTGAGGCACTGCACAACATGATGATTTAATGTGTCAGTCCGGTGAGTTGAAACGCTGAAGTTCCATTGAGTGACCAAAGTAAGGGAAGCTGTTAAAGGGTTTGTTGCTTATGCACTTTAGATGGTTCTCAACTCCACTTGTGGTGCTGGGCTTGTCTGCTGGAGAATGTTAGGCTCATATCATGGAGTCACAGTTCAAACATCTGACTGTGAGAAATGAATCTGTACTCGCCTCGCTCAGTCTCCTCTCGGCACCAACAGTCTCCCTGAGAGAGGGAGTATTGTGATCCTGGACACATGGACGGTCGTTGCTGCCAAAGAGATGCAGGCAGCACAGTGAAGCTGACAAACCACGGTTTTAATGGTTTGTCAGTGGGAAAGAAAGTTTGGGGATCCTCAGCATCAGGATCCGACAGAGGGGGAGGGGTTGGTAAAACTGATTTTAAAAAAAACAAAAGAGCTGTGGATTCTGGAAATCAGAATCGAAAACAGAAATTGCTGGAAAAACTCCACAGGTCTAGCGACATCTGTGGAGAGAAATCAGTGTTAGCATTTCACGTCCAGTGACCCTTCTTCAGAACTGACGATAGCTAGGAAATGTTTGGTGTTTATGCAAAAGATAGGTTGGGGGAGAGAGAGGAGCAGTAAACGAAAGTTGGAGATAGCGCCCAGAGGGAGAGAACAACATTCGGATAGGCAAAGGAGTGGGTGAGGCCAGCCTGGGAGAACGAATAGCTGTGAATAAGGGCTAATTTCAACTGGCAATGGGTTGTTTGTGGTAGCAGCCCATGTGATGACAAGGCCTGATGTGGCGGGGTGGGGGTAAGGCCCTGGGAGAAGGCACCTCAATACTAAAATTGTTGAACTTGACATTGAGTCCAGAACACTGCACAGAGTTCCCAAGCGAAAAATGAAGTGCTGTTCTTCCAGCTTGCACTGAGATTCACTGGAACTCTGCAGTGCTCCTGAGACAGAGATGTTAGCCAAGGAACAGGGTGATGTCTTGAAATCTGGATTAGTGGTGCTGGAAGAGCCCAGCAGTTCAGGCAGCAACCGAGGAGCAGTAAAATCGACATTTCGGGCAAAAGCCCTTCATCAGGAATAAAGGCAGAGAGCCTGAAACATGGAGAGATAAGCTAGAGGAGGGTGGGGGTGGGGAGAAGATAGCATAAAGTACAATAGGTGAGTGGGGGAGGGGATGAAGGTGATAGGTTGGGGGGGGAGGGTGGAGTTGATAGGTGGGAAAGAAGATAGGCAGGTAGGACAAGTCATGGGGACAGTGCTGAGCTGGAAGTTTGGAACTAGGGTGAGATGGGGGAAGGGGAAATGAGGAAACTGTTGAAGTCCACATTGATGCCCTGGGCTTGAAGTGTTCCAAGGCGGAAGATGAGGCGTTCTTCCTCCAGGCATCTGGTGGTGAGGGAGCGGCGGTGAAGGAGGCCCAGGACCTCCATGTCCTCGGCAGAGTCGGAGGGGGAGGTGAAATGTTGGGCCACAGGACGGTGTGGTTGATTGGTGCGGGTATCCCGGAGATGTTCCCTAAAGCGATGTCTTGAAATGGCAGGCTCAGGGACTTTTCTACGGACAGAACATAAATTTTCTGCGAAGCCATCACCCAGTACACGCTTTGTTTCCTCAATACAGAGGAGACCACATTATGAGCAGCGCATACAGGAGAGAAGATTGTGAGAAGTACAAGTACAGCACTGCTTCACCTGGAAGGTGTGTTCGGGCCCTCGGATACTGAGGAGGGGGGAAGGTAAATGGGCAGGTGTTACACTTTCTGCAGTTACAGGGGAAGGTGCCGTGAGGCTGCGGGAGGGCTGTTGGGAGTGAAGGAAGAGTGAACAAGGGTATCCAGGAGGGAATAGTCCTTGTGGAAAGCTGACCAAGGAGGGGAGGGGAAGATGTCACTGGAGGTGGCACGCCATTGGAGGTGGCAGAAATGGCAGCTAATGATACTCTGGATATGGAGGCTGGTGGGATGGTAGGTGAGGACAAGGAGGACCCTATCGCTGCTGTGAGAGGGAAGAGAGGGGCATGAGGGCCAAAGTGTGGGAGATGGGTTGGACCCGGCTGAGGGCCCTATCAACCGTAGTGCTGCACAATCCTCAGTTGAAGAAGGAGGTGGCCATTTCGGAGGCCCCCTTATCAAAGTTGACACCATCAGAACAGATCCAATTGAGACGGAGGTACTGGGAGAGAGGAATAGCATATTTACAGGAAACGGGGTGTGAGGATGTATAAACAAGCTAACTGTGGGAGTTGGTGGGCTTGAGTACCTTCTCTCACGTCCTTAAGCCAATCCCATACAGCAGCTCCTGTCATCACATGGGGCTGCTACCACACACAACTCATTGTCAGCTACGGGTAGTCCCCATCAGAAGCTATTCATTCTCCCGAGCTGACCTTTACTCACTGTTTTGTCTGTCCAACTCTCTTTTTTTCTCTGTTTGGGCTCTATCTCAACCTAGTGTTTACTCCTCCACCACCCTCCCCCCACCCCACCTTCTGCATAAATACCAACCTTTCCTTATATTACCATCAGTTTTGAAGACCCGAAATGTTAACTCTGCTTTCGCTCCACAAGATGCTGTCAGACTTGCTGATTTTTTCCAGAAATTTGTTTTTGTTTGTGAAATTGATATTGGTTGTCCCCATGAAACCTAAAGGTGCCAGCTATTGTCAGATAGGACTCCTGACTAACCCTGTGTGAATATAGAACAACATTCTGGGTAGTTGTGTAGCTATGCTGTGTCACATGAGGTGCTGGGAGGGATGTGGGCACTTGTGGCTGTGGAAATCATATCTCTATTGTGTTGACTATTTAAAATGAAATTTACCTTTTCCTTTGAGGTATATTTTGTGTTGATTTTGATCTGTGTTAAAAGTAGAAACAGCAAAAAGTGATATCTTGTTGGTAATTTCTTTATTTGAGGAGATTGTGGTAAAGTTGGTGATTTTAGTTTAGACATCCCTCTGACAGAGATTGTGACCGGTATCATTGTTTCTCAATGGAGACTGCAACCAGTAGACCATCTGTATGTGGCAGCTACTTTGGGTTGGGTCTTGGTCAAGATGCTGCCCATGTCACTGCAGGCGTGTGATCCACCCCCAGCCATCCGGCCCACTGAACTAACCAAACTCCTTTGTTTAATGTCAATGCAGACCCAGAGGATCATAGGGCTACTTTCTCACCATAGAGAGACAATTAGCTGTGCTATTAATGTGCTGTCAGCTGAGGGTGCCCTGGCCATGACCACTAATTGTCTCTCTTTGGTGAGAAATAGCCCTATGATCCTCTGGGTCTACACTGACATTAAACAAAGGAGTTTGGTTAGTTCAGTGGGCTGGATGGCTGGGAGTAGAATGGGCAGCATCTTGGCCAAGATCTATCGCAAAGTAGCTGCCACATACAAATGGTCTACCCTTATAATATTGGCATTCTGCATATATCCTTCTCCACAAGTCCATGCCCGTTCTCTGTAATGTTTCTGTGGCCCACACTGTGTGTCTGCCACTGTGTCTCTGAAGTCTTTTGTAGGATAGTGGTTAAGTTTCACTCTGTCAATGGACAATGTATTGATCATGAGTGATGCATGCTGACATCCTGGCACTGCTGGAACCTGGGCTGGGCTGGCCTGGTTCTGGGTACCTTCTCTCCAATCAAAGCTGTGATTCGTTTCCCTCTGTGCAATCTCGAAATGACCTTCTATCTTGTTCTTCTCCATCCTTTTCCTCTTTCCCCTCCTCTAATGACAAGTGCACTTCCTCATGTCCTGCCACCCCAAATACCCAAACCCTACTGCTCTGCTACGTTGTGCAGCAGACAATAAACTTGCAAAGGGACTTGGTTAGCTCAATTGGCTGGATGGTTGGTTTGCAATGTTGACATGGTGTGCTCAATTCCTGCACCCCCATGTTACCATGAAGGACTCTCCTCAATTTCTCCCCTCACCTGAGGCATGATGATCCTCAGGTTAAGTTACCACCAATTGTCTCACTCTGGTGAGAAAGTAGCCCTGTGATCCTCTGAAACTGTGCTGACATTAAACAAAGGTTGGTTGATGACGATGTGAAGAATACGGTGTTGGTCTGGGATGGACAAAATTAGAAGCTATATGACTGGGGTGGCATGGTGGCTCAGTGGTTAGCACTGTTGCCTCACAGGCTAAGGACCTGGGTTCAATTCCAGCCTTGCGTGTTTGTCTGTGTGGAGTTTGCACATTCTCCCTGTGTCTGTATGGGTTCCCCCCCCCCCCCCTCCACAACTCAAAGATGTGAAGGTTGGGTGGATTGGCAACGTTAAATTGCCCATAGTGTTCAGGGATGTATAGATTAGGTGCATTCGTTAGGGGAAACGTGGAGTAATAGGGTAAAGGAATCTGTCTGGGGTGGGGGTTAATCTTCGGAGGGTCAGTGTGGATGTGTTGGGCCAAATGGCCTGTTCCCATGCTTTAGGCATTGTTCGAGTTCTATGACCAGGTTATAGTCCAACAGGTTTATTTAGAATCATAAGCTTTCGGAGTGCTGTTCCTTTGTCAGACGAAATGGTTTATGATGTGCAGTGATGCTAAACTGTATGAGTTCGATTCTCATTCTGAGGTCACCATGAAGGTCACACCCTCTTGATCTTCCTCCTTGTCTGAGGTGTGGGGACCCTCGACTTAAATAGAGTCATAGAGCTGTACAGCACGGAAACAGACCCTTCGGTCCAACTTGCCCATGCCGACCAGATATCCCAACCCAATCTAGTCCCATTTGCCAGCACTCAGTGACTTTACCTTTTGTACACGACTGTTGGTGAGGGAGCGGCGGTGAAGGAGGCCCAGGGGAGGGAGTGTTGAAATGTTGGGCCACAGGGCAGTGTGGTTGATTGGTGCGAGTGTCCCGGAGATGTTCCCTAAAGCGCTCTGCAAGGAGGAGTCCAGTCTCCCCAATGTAGAGGAGACCGCATTGGGAGCAACGCATACAATAAATGAAATTGGTGGATGTGCAGGTAAAACTTTGATGGATATGGAAGGATCCTTTAGGACCTTGGATGGAGGTGAGGGAGGAGGTGTGGGCGCAGGTTTTACAGTTCCTGCGGTGGCAGGGGAATGTGCCAGGATGGGAGGGTGGGTCGTAGGGGGGCGTGGACCTGACCAGGTAGTCACGGAGGGAACGGTCTTTGCGGAAGGCGGAAAGGGGTGGGGAGGGAAATATATCCCTGGTGGTGGGATCTATTTGGAGGTGGCGGAAATGTTGGCGGATGATTTGGTTTATGCGAAGGTTGGTAGGGTGGAAGGTGAGCACCAGGGGCGTTCTGTGGACTTCAACAATTTCCTCATTTCCCCTTCCCCCACCTCATCCTAGTTCCAAACTTCCAGCTCAGCACTGTTCCCATGACCTGTCCTACCTGCCTATCTTCTTTTCCATCTATCCACTCCACCCTCTCCTCCCTGACCTATCACCTTCATCTGCTCCCCCACTCACCTATTGTACTCTATGTAACTTTCTCACCACCCCCACCCCCACCCTCCTCTAGCTTATCTCTCCACCCTTCAGGCTCTCTGCCTTTATTCCTGATGAAGGGCTTTTGCCCAAAACGTCGATTTTACTGCTCCTCGGATGCTGCCTGAACTGCTGTGCTCTTCCAGCACTCTTAATTATTCAGCCTGGTGTTTGTATGGGAATCTTTATGGTCACATGGGTGCTGTCCATTACACTGGCACAAATGGACTAGTTTTGCTAAACCCATTGCGTTGTGTTTGTGGGTCACATCTGTTCAGAAACTGTTGGCTTCAGTGAAGAGAGCATCCATGACAGTGTGAATACAGTGACCAACAGCTAATTGGGATACTCAGCTGCAGAGACCAATACTGAGAGGTTAAAGGTCATGCTCACCTCAGTGCCAGCAGCAGGGCTTATCCAAAAGTTTTGTCAGGACCAATTACACTGTTACAGTGCATGAGACAGCACATCATTTTTGCACCAGATTTCTGAAAGAGTATTCTGACAGTGTCTTTCTCCTGCCTTTATGTATTTAATCATCTATTATCCTCTCAAATGCCTGGTGATCATTAAGGAAGGCTCAGGGGTTGGTCAATATCTCGACTAGCAGCTGAAACCTCCTCCTGCACTGGGGTTCAGATATCTCCAGGAAAGTGAGTTTGTTGCAGTGCGCACGATACTGAAATGTTCTCAGTTTGCCCTTCTTGATGGTGCCTGCAGCTCACACTGTAGGGGAATACTTTTCCAAACTATCCCACACCTTTGTGAAGCCTTCTGAGCAGATATGCCCCCTTCCAAAGCAACCCCTGCAATGCACTGATCACTGTGAAGCAACTGTTCCATCAGTCTCCTGAGTGACACATTAAGTCTCTTCTGTTGTGTGGCATTGGAAAACCCAGCCCTTTTGATGTGCCAACGAAAATGGCCAGAAATACTTGAGGCAATTTCAGTTTGAATGTGGCTGCTGTTTTCCCAGTACACAGTGGCACTGGGAGGGAGGCAGTGGAGGTGGGGCTATCCTGGGGGCAGTAGGATTGATTGCAGAGGAACATGGTCTTGAGACGCTGGAGTTTAAACAGGGGCCAGAGTGGAAGATGCTCAAGCATGTAGGCGTCTGCAGATATATTTCTGGCAGTCTGAAGGGGCCCAGCCTGTGAGTTAAATGGTCTTTCTGACAGGGGAGGGGGGGGGATTAGGGAATCAGAAGGAGCCAAAGGTGAACTGAAATTAATAAAAACAGAAATTACTAGAGAAATTCAGCGGGTCTGGCAGTATCTGTGAAGAGAAAACAGTTTATGTTTCGAGTCCAATGATGTTTCTTCAGAAATGGGGATAATAGAAGATTTTGGTTATGAGAAAGTTTGAGTGGTGAAGTACTGAAGTACATCAAATACTTTTTGAACACTATGTCTTCCCTTTTACTCATCTTGCCCTTTTTGAAATTTGGATTCTCCAAATTGCTGGGACATTAGCACAGTCCACAGAGATTGGGTTGGACCACATGGTAGGCTATAAGACCATAAGATACAGGGGGAAATCAGCCATTCAACTCATCAAGTCTTGCTCCACCATTCGATCATGGCTGATGTGTTTCTCAACCCCATTCTCTCACCTTCTTTCCCTAACCCTAAATGCCCTTTACAAAGTTAGAACCCATCTTGCTTTGTATGTCTTAAACATACTCAATGATTTGACCTCCCCAGGCCGGGACCTCATTCCTGATGAAGGCCTCTTGCCCAAAAGGTCAATTCTCTTGCTCCTTGGATACTGCCTGACCGGCTGTGCTTTTCCAGTACCACACTCTCGACCCTGATCTCCAGCATCTGCAGTCCTCACTTTCTCCCCAGGCTGGCTCCTGCCAAAGCCTGAGGTGGTATTCATTGTTGTGGATGATAAGCTTCAGGTGGCAGAGGGGATGCGGGTCGATTTGCCACCACATCGCCATCCCATCCCAGCTTGTGGATACAGCCAGCCACTTAAACAGTAACAGAGTCAATATGTTTTGTAAGGAAGGGAGTTGCAGGATTTTGACCCAATGACAGTGAAGGAACGGTGATTTATTTCCAAGTCAGGATATGTGGCTTGGAGGAGAATTGGTAGGAGGTCGTATTTCCATATACCTGCCACCTTTGGGCCTATTGGTTGGGAGAGTTTGGATGTTTGGAAGAGGCATTTGAAGGAACCTGGTGAGTTATTACATAGTTCTACACTCACTTTCAATTACAAGCTTATTTCTCCCAATGTTGCTGCATTTACATTGGAACTGAGATCATATCCCAGCTCCTTTCAAGTACAGCTTTTCCCCCAGAGTTGGTCACTTGCCAGAGTTGACACAGAGACGTCAGAGAATGAACAGAAAGAAGGACTGAACTTCAAGGTCCCTCTGTTCCACTACATTCCCTCAGGCCCTACCATTCACCATGAAACTCTTACCTTGATTTGACTTTCCAAAATGCAATAGCTCACACTTTTCTGTATTAAACTCCATTTGCCATTTCTCAGCTCCTTCCCCAGCTGATCAAGGTCCTGCTGCAATTTTTGATAACCGTCCTCACAGTCCATGATACTGCCTATTTTCGTGTCATCTGCAAACTTATTAATCATGCCTTGTACATTCTCATCCAAATCATTGATCGAGATGACAAACAGTAATGGGCCCAGCACCAACACCTGAGGCACTCCACTAGTCACAGGCCTCCAGTCTGACAAGCATCCTTCCACTATTATCCTCTGCTTCCTATCATCAAGCCAATTTTCCATCCAATTTTTCAGCTCCTTCTGGATTTGATGTGAACTAAACTTCTAGAGCAGCCTATCCTTGTGGAAACTTATCAAAGGCCTTACTGAAATCCACATAGGCTACATCTACTGCCCTGCCCTCGTCAACCTTCCTGGTCACTTCATCAAAGAACTCCAACAAATTTGTGAGGGATGATCTCCCGCTCACATAACCATGCTGACCACTCCTAATGAAATTCTGTCTTTCCAAATTCATGTATATCTTATCCCTCAGAATCTTCTCAAGTAACTTACTCACCACAGATGTTAGGCTTACTGGTCCATAGTTCCCAGGTTTTTCTTTGCAGTCCTTCTTGAATAATGGCACAACATTCACTACCCTCCAGTCTTCCGGGGCCTCACCTGTGGCTAATGATGTTGCAAAAATACCAGCCAGGGCCCTGCAATTTCTTCTTCTCTAGCCTCTTGCAGTGTTCCTGGATATATCTGGACCAGGACCAGGAGATTTAACCACCTTCATACATTCTAATGCATCCAACTCCATTGTGATATGGACTTTCCTCAAGATCTCACCATTAACTTCCTCAAGTTCCCAAGTCGTCTTCATGTCTTTCTCGACAGTAAACTCAGAGGAAAAATATTCATTGAGAACCTTGGACATCTCCTGTGGTTCCACACATACATGTCCATTTTGGACCTTTGGAGGCCCTTTTCTCTCTCTAATTATTTTATTTTCCTTTAATATACTTAAATATTCTCTTTGGATTCACGCTAATCTTTTCAACCAAGGCTATCTTCCTTCTTCAGTAACCTCCTGTACTCACCCCCCCCCCCCCCCATATACCTCCAGGGATTCCCTTGATCCCAGCTGCCTGTACCTTGAGCCACACCTCCTTTTTTCTGATCAATGCCTCAATATCTGTTGTCATCCATTCCTGCCATCTTTCCCTTCACCCTCACAGGATCATATGGACTTTGTACTCTAGCTATCTCACTTTGAAGAACCCCCACTTGCCTGAGGTCCCTTTGTCTGCAAACAAACTACTCCAACCAACCCCTACAAGCTCCTGTCTAATTCCATCCAAATTCACCTTGCCCCAGTTTAGAACTCAAACCTGTAAACCAGTTTTGCCCCTCTCCATAACTATTTTAAAATTAATAGAACTATGGCGACTGGTCCCAAAGTGCTCCCCCATTGTCACCTCTGTCACCTGTCCTGCCCTATTTCCCAAGAGTAGGTCGAGGTTTCCCCTTCCTGAGGAGGACCCTCTATATACTGCTTGAGGAAACCTTCCTGAACGCACTTAACAAATTCCACCCTATCTGAACCCTTAATGCTGTAGCGTGTCATAGAACATAGAACATCAAACAGTACAGCACAGTACAGGCCCTCAATGTTGTTCTGACCTTTTATCCTACTCTAAGATCAAACTAACCAACATACCCTTCATTTTACTATCAAGCATGTGTCTATACACAAGTCAGTTAAATGTCTCTGATGTATGTAACTCTACCTCCACTGCTGGCAGTGCATTCCACGCACCCACCACTCTCTGTGTAAAGAGCCTATCTTTGACATCTCCCCTAAACCTTCTTCCAATCACCTTAAAATTATGCCCCCTCATGATAGCAATTTCCACCATGAGAAAAAGTCTCACTTTATCTATGCCTTTTATCACCTTGTACACCTCTATCAACTCACCTCTCATCCTTCTTCACTCCAATGAGAAAAGCCCTAGTTCCCTCAACCTTTCTGCATAAGACATGCCCTCCAGTTCAGACAGCATCCTGGGAAATCTCCTCTGCACCCTCTCCAAAGTTTCCACATCCTTCCGACAATGAGATGGCCAGAACTGAACACAATATTCCAAGTGTGGTCGAACCAGGGTTTTATACAGCTGCAGCATAACCTCACGGCTCTTCAACTCAATCCCCCTGCTAATGAAAGCCTACACACTGTACGCCTTCTTAACAACCATATCAACTTCGGTGGCAATTTTGAGGGATCTATGGACATGGACCCCAAGATCCCTCTGTTCCTCCACACTGCCAAGAATCCTGCCTCTAACCCTATAACCTGCATTCAAATTTGACCTTCCAAAATTAATCACTTTGCGCTTTTCCAGGTTGAACACCATCTGCCCCTTCTCAGCCCAGCTCTGTATCCTGTCAATGTCCCGTTGCAACCAACAACAGCACAGCCCTCCACAGTGTCCACAACTCCACCAACTTTCGGTCATCGGCAACCTTACTAACCAACTCTTCCACTTCTTCATCCAAGTCATTTATAAAAATCACAAAGAGCAGAGGTCCCAGGACAGATCCTTGTAGAACACCACTGCTCACCGAGCTCCAGGCTGAATACTTTCCATCTACCATCACCCTCTGTCTTCTATGGGCCAGCCAATTCTGTATTCAGGCAGCCAGATTTCCTTTTTTCCTATGCTTCCTTATGTTCTGAATAAGCCTACCACCAGCAATCTTATCAAACACCTTGCTAAAACCCATCGATTGTGGACAAGTTGTTGGAAGGAATCCTGAGGGACAGGATTAACTTGTATTTGGAAAGGCAAGGACTTATTAAGGATAGTCAAAATGGCTTTGTGCGTGGCAAATCATGTCTCTCAGATTTGATTGAGTGCTTTGAAGAAATAACAAAGAGGATTGATGAAGGCAGAGTGGGGGATATGATCTATATGAACTTCAGTAAAGCATTCAACAAGGTTTCTCATGGGAGACTGATTAGCAAGGTAAGATCACATGGAATACAGGGAGAACCAGCCACTTGGATACAGAACTGACTCGAAGGTAGAAGGCAGAGGGTGGTGATGGAGGGTTGCAATACAGACAGGAGGCTTCTGATCAGTGGTGTGCGACAAGGATCGGTGCTGCGTCCACTGCTTTTTGTCATTTATGTAAATGACTGGGATGTGAACATAGGAGGTATAGTTAGTAAGTTTGCTGAGATGACACCAAAATTGGAGGTGTAGTGGACAGTGAAGAAGGTTGCCTCAGAGCACAACAGGATCTTGATCAGATGGGTCAATTGGCTGAGGAGTGGTAGATGGAATTTAATTTAGATAAATGTGAGGTGCTGCATTTTGGAAAGGCAAATCAAGGCAGGACTTATACACTTAATGGTAAGGTCCTAAGGATTGTTGCTGAACAAAGAGCCCTTGGAGTGCAGGTTCACAGCTCCTTGAAAGTGGATTCTCAGATAGATAGGGTAGTGAAGAAGGTGTTTGGTATGCTTTCCTTTATTGGTCAGAGCATTGAGTATAGGAGTTTGGAGGTCATGTTACAGCTATACAGGACATTGGTTAGGCCACTGTTGGAGTATTGCGTGCAATCCTGGTGTACCTCCTTTCAGAAAGATGTTGTGAAACTTGAAAGGGTTCAGAAAAGATTTACAAGAATGTTGCCAGGGTTGGAGGGTTTGAGCTATGGGGAGAGCTGAACAGGCTGGGGCTGTTTTCCTGGAGTTTTGGAGGCTCAGGGGTGACCTTATAGAGATTAGTAAAGTCACGAGGGGCAAGGACAGGATAAATAAAGATCTTTTCCCTGGAGTGTGGGAGTCCAGAAACTAAAAGGCATAGGTTTAGGCTGAGAGGGACATATTTAAAAGGGACCTAAGGGGCAACTTTTTTACGCAGAGGGTAATGTCTGAATAGAATGAGCTACCAGAGGAAGTGGTGGAGGCTGATACAATTACAATTACAACATTTTAAAGGCATATGGAAGGAGTATATGATTAGGAGGGTTGACAGTATATGGGGAGAAAGTGAGGTCTGCAGATGCTGGAGATCAGAGCTGGAAATGTGTTGCTGGAAAAGCGCAGCAGATCAGGCAGCATCCAGGGAACAGGAGAATCGACGTTGCGGGCATAAGCCCTGGGCCAAGTGCTGGCAAGTGGGACTAGATTAATTTAGGATATCTGGTTGGCTTGGATGAGTTGGACCAAATGATCTGTTTCCATGGTGTACATCTCTAAGACTTTACACCACATCCATTACTCTACCTTCATCAATGTGTTTTGTCATATCCTCAAAGAATTCAATAAGACTTGTGAAGCATGACCTGCCCCTTACAAAGCCATGCTGACTACCTCGAAACAAACTATGCTTTTCCTGTCTCTCAGAATCCTCTCCAATAATTTACCTACTACTGACATAAGACTGATGTAGGTCTGTACCTGAAGAAGGGCTTATGCCTGAAACGTCGATTCTCCTGCTCCTCGGATGCTGCCTGCCCTGCTGCGCTTTTCCAGCACCACACTTTTCAATGTAGGTCTGTAATTCCCAGGGTAATCCCTATTCCCTTTTTTGAACACTCCAATTATCTGCCACTATTCCAGTGGACAGTGAGGTTGCAAATATCATCACCAAAGGCGCATCAATCTGTTCCCTCGAATCCCGTAGAACCTTGGGTGTATCCTGTCTGACCCAGGGGACTTGTCTATCCTCTTGTGTTTCAAAATTTCCAGCACATCCTCCTCCTTAACATCAACCTGTTCGAGCATATCAGCCTGTTTCACATTGTCCTCACAAATGACAAGGTCCCTTTCACAAGTGAATACTGAATCAAAATATTCATCAAAGACCTCCCCTACTTCTTCCAACTCCAGGAACAAGTTCCTTGAACATCCTTGCATCTTTACAGCATTTTGGACATGGGTGAGGTCCTGGAGGACTGGAGAATTGCTAATTTCCCCTTGTTTAAGAAGGGTAGCAGAGATAATCCAGGTAATTATAGATCGGTGAGCCTGACGTCAGTGGTAGGGAGGCTGCTGGAGAGGATACTGAGGGATACGATCTATCTACATTGAAATGAAAATGGGCTTATCAGTAATATACAACATGGTTTTGTGCAGGGAAGGTCATGTCTTACCAGCTTAATAGAGTTCTTTGAGGAAGTGACAAAATTGATTGATGAGGGAAGGGCTGTAGATGTCATATACATGGACTTCAGTAAGGCATTTGATAAGGTAGGCTGATGGAGAAAATGATGTCGCATGGGGTGCAGGGTGTTCTAGCCAGGTGGATAGAGAACTGGCTGGGCAACAGAAGACAGAGAGTTATAGTTGAAAGGAGTTTCTCAAAATAGAGAACTGTGCCCAGTGGTGTTCCACAGGGGTCTGTGCTGGGACCACTGTTGTTTACGACATACATAAATGATCTGGAGAAAGGTATAGGTGGTCTGATTAACAAGTTTGCAGATGACACTAAGATTGGTAGAGTAGCAGATAGTGAAGGGAGACTGTCAGGGAATGCAGCAGAATATAGATAGGTTGGAAAGTTGGGCAGAGAAATGGTAGTTGGAATGCAATCCGGCAAATGAGAGGTGATGCATTTTGGAAGATCCAACTCAAGAGGGAACTATATGATAAATGGAAAAGTCCTGGGGAAAATTGATGTACAGAGAGATCTGGGTGTTCAGGTCCACTGTACCCTGAACATGACAACGCAGGTCAGTAGAGTGGTCAAGAAGGTGTACAGCATGCTTTCCTTCATCGGGCGGGGTATTGAGTACAAGAGTTGGTAGGTCATGTTTAAGTTGTATAAAACTTTGGTTTGGCCACATTTGGACTACTGTGTAAGTTCTGGTCACCACATAACCAAAAGGATGTGGATGCTTTGGAGAGGGTGCAGAGGAGGGTCATCAGGATGTTGCCTGGTATGAAAGGCACTATTTGTGAAGACAGTTTGAGTAGATTAGGATTATTTTCATTAGAAAGACGAAGGTTGGGGGGGGACCTGATTATGGTCTACAAAATTATGAGAGGTATAGACAGGTGGATAGCAAGAGGCTTTTTCCCAGAGTGGGGGACTCAATTACTAGGGGCCACGAGTTCAAGATGAGAGGGGAAAAGTTTAAGGAAGATATGCGTGGAAAGTTCTCTTCTTAAAATATATCCTCTAGTTTTGAACTCTCCCCACACCAGGGAATAGACAGCTGCCATTTCCCTTATCTCCACCCCTCATGATTTTATAAATCTCTATAAGGTCACTCTCACCCTCCTTCATACCAGTGAGAAAAGTCCCAGCCTATCCAGCTTCTCCCTATAACTCAAGCCCTCAATTCCTGGCAACATCCTGCTAAATCTTTTCTGAACTCCCTCCAGTTTAAGAATATCCTTCCTAGAGCGGGATGATCAAAACTAGACACAGTACTTCAGAAGAGACCTCAACAACATCCTGTACAATCTCAATATGACATCTTCATTCCTATACTCAAAGGCCTGAGCAATGAAGGCACGTGTGCTAATGCCTTCTTAACCACCCTGTCTACCCTTCAAAGATTTATGTACCTGAACCCCTAGGGGTCTCTCTGTTCTACAACACTACCCAGGGCCCTGCCACTACTTGTATAAGTCATGCCCTTGTTTGTTTAACCAAAATTGCAGTACATCACATTTATCCAGATTAAACAAAGCTTTTTATATAAGATCACAGTACATTACTTAATTGTCACAGTTTCAGTGTTCATTTGCTTTTGGGTATCCTAGTAAAAGCTGAAACAATTTACATTTTCAAAACTAAACATTTATTAGAAAACCTATAGTGTAACAAAGGCTTAAAAAAGTTAAATCTCATGAAATGTTTGTTTTGCTTTCATCACATTAAGGCTCATGTCATTTCTCCTGCTTTGCTGAGCGTTGTTTACACGGACTTTCGTAAAACCTTTGACAAGGTTCTGAATGGTTGACTAACCAGTATGGTTAGATCACACAGGATTCAGGGTGAGCTTGCTCATTAGGTACAACATGGGCTTCATGACAGGAGACAGAGAGTAGTGGTGGAGGACTGTTTTTTGGACTGGCGGCCTGTTACCCCCGGTGTTGAGCAGGGATCAGTTCTGGGTCTACTTTTGTTTGTCATTTACATAAAGGGTTCAGATGAGAATGTAAAATGCATGGTGAGTAAGTTTGCAGATGACACCAAAACTGGTGGTACAGTAGACAGTGTAGAAGGCTGTCAAAGGTTACAAAGAGATCTTGATCAATTGGGCACTGAGGAGTAGAAGATGGAGTTCAATTTGGATAAATGTGAGGTATTGCATTTTGGTAAAACAAGCAAGTGCAGAGATTATATTGTTAAAAGTAGGGCCTTGGGTAGTGTTGTAGAACAAAGAGACCTTGGCCTTCAGGTACTTAATTATTTGAAGTTTGCGTCACATGGAGGCAGGATGGTTAAGAAGGCAACAGAAACAGGAATTGCTGGAAAAGCTCAGCATGTCTGGCAGCGTCTGTGGAGAGAAATCAGAGTTAGCGTTTTGCATCTAGTGACCCTTCCTCAGAACTGGACCTGAAACATTAACTCTGATTTCTCTCCACAGACGCCACCAGACCAGCAGAGCATTTGTGGCAATTTCTGTTTTTGTTTCTAATTTACAGTTCTTTCAGTTTTGGCGAAGAAGGTGTTTAACATGCTTGCCTTTATTACTCAGACCTTTGAGTACAGGAGTTGGACATCATGTTGAGCTTGTACAGGATATTGGTAAGCCCTCTCCTGGTGTACTGTGTCCAGTTCTGGTCTCCCTGTTATAGGAAATATATTAAGCTGGAGAGGGTTCCGAAGGGATTAACCAAAATATTGACAGGAATGGAAGGTTTCAGTTATAAGGAGACATTGGATCGGCTGAGACCTTTCTCACTGGAGCGTAGAGGTTGAGGGGTAACCTTACAGAGGTTTATAAAATCATGGGGGTGTAGGTAAGGTGAATGGTAGGTGTATTTTCCGTAGAGTGGGGGATTTCAAGACTTGGTACCATATGTTTAAGGTGAAAGGAGAAAGATTTGAAAAAGACGAGGGTCAATTTCTTTTCAAGGAGAATGGTTTGTGTATGGAATGGACTTCGAGAGGAAGGGGTGGATGCAGGAACAGTTACAATGTTTAAAAGACATTTTGATAAGTACATGAATAAGAAATATTTGGAGGGATATGGACCATGTGCAGGCAGGTGGGACTAGTTTGTGATTATAACTGGCATGGACTGGTTGGACCAAAGGATCTGTTTCAGTGGTGTATGACTCTGACTCTGTTAATCAATGAGCTCATTTCATCTGCAAAGTTTAAACTCTAGATAAACATTTAAAAAGCACACAAATGTGAATATTGTGTCAAGAGAAACGATTACATTGATATCATGAAGGTCCTCCAGATTTGAAGCGAATGCCAAAGCAGCCAGTCTGAGCCAGTCCTGTCTGTTTACAGGACAGTCACTTCCAGCTGGTGCCAGTGAATCGGAGAGCGACAAGTGCCCTCAGCCCCCGAGAAATATGAGAAAATCTGGTGGCAGATTTGATGCTGCTGCTCCTTTAACAAGACTATGTTGTCCTTGGTTTTTGTTTTCAAAGGGATCGTAAAGACACAGGTGCTGAAATGTCTGGGTTTATCTACTTGAAGAAGCTTTTAAGTTTAAGCAAAACATTTGGACAATGAAAGGGGAGTGGCCGGTTCTCCCAGCTCAGCTTTACTCTGGTTTGGTTTGTTTTTAACAGTCTGGCTGCTTTGCAATTCTGAGTCCGTTTTGAGGCTGTGGGTCAAGGAAACCGCTCCATACTGATCCTCTCTCTATCTCTCTCTCTCTCTCTCTCTCTGACATCCCTCCTGTAAGAACCTGCATTTGATTTTACCTTTTGTTTTCCAAGTATTTGGAACAGCATCATTAAGTTGCTCCTAGAGTCGATTGGCTTTTTAAATAGTTATCTTGGTGTAGATTCGATTATATTTTGTTCATGTATAAATAAATCCTGTTTTGTTAAAAACTGAGTGGTTGGGCCAGCTGCATCACTCCTAGAGTATCCACTCTACACCTGCTTCAAACAACTAGAAAGGTTAGGATGCGAGTTACCTTCTTGAAATGTTTTGAGGGAGTCTGGCCTGGTCCTAAACATGGATAACTGGGACTTACAGGAATGGGGAAACCCATACAGGCACAGGGAGAATGGACAAACTCCACACAGACATTCACCTGAGGCTGGAATTGAACCCAAGTTCCTGGTGCTGTGTGGCAGCAGTGCTAACCACTGAGCCACCATGCCACCCTCCATCCTGAGCAAGCTTGTGAGAAGACATTCCCAGTTACAGGGAGTTGGTGTTCAGGCTGGGGAGCTGGCAAGGGGCAAGGAGCAAGGTTCCCCAGAACCTCACCCAATTCCACACCAATTGCCTAATGTATCTTCCTTCCCCTGAGCCAGATATGTGTCTTCTTCTTGTTTTAAGCAAAGCTTTGACTGAACACGGGATGGCAGCTTGTGATGAATTACTGTTAACGAGGAGAACATGATGAGTGTGGGCCTTGTACAAAATTGGGACAACTCTGCACAGGGTTTAGTGTGGCTCAGAGAGTTTGCCCAGTCAGTAGCTGAAACCATGGGTTTATCCTCAGTCTGGTTTCTGCACCTTTCTGTTTGTTGCTGTGATCCGTACACAAATCAGGAGAAGACACAGGGTGTTTGGTTCATTTCCTTCCACATTTATTTCCAGATGTTAAAGTTCTATTATTTCAGCCAATTAAACAATGGGTATAACACCAACAGCAAAGAGACAGACAGAAAAGACCCTGTTGGTCTATTCAGCCTGTCCCACCCAACAGCGATGCCTTGTGCATCTCAGTATGTACCCTCCTCCCAAAGCCAACCCAGACCATGTGACCTCCTGGGAGAGGTGAAAAACCAGATCAAAAACCCGGATCATTTTGGGAAAAAGGATGTGGGAAATTCTTCTCCGACCCCTTTCAGAGTCCAGGAGAGCACACTGGCCCCTGACAGGATGACAGCTCTCACCATTAACTTTTCTGACCCCATTTGAGCAGAGACTGAGCACAGTGAGCTTACACCACACTCAGGGATGAACAAATCAAACATTCCCGCCAAGATTTGAAACTGTTGAAAAGATTGTTCAAATTCTCCACTTCCGTGAATACCCAGCCGAAATGAAATTTGTGCTGAAAATGTGTTGCTGGAAAAGCGCAGCAGGTCAGGCAGCATCCAAGGAGCAGGAGAATCGACGTTTCGGGCATGAGCCCTTCTTCAGGAATGAGGAAAGTGTGCCAAGCAGGCTAAGATAAAAGGTAGGGAGGAGCGACTTGGGGGAGCGGCGTTGGAAATGCGATAGGTGGAAGGAGGTTAAGGTGAGGGTGATAGGCCGGAGTGGAGGCGAGGGCGGAGAGGTCAGGAAGAGGATTGCACCTTAGAACCTGCAATCTTCTTCCTGACCTCTCCGCCCCCACCCCCAGTCCGGCCTATCACCCTCACCTTAACCTCCTTCCACCTATCGCATTTCCAACGCCCATCCCCCAAGTCCCTCCTCCCTACCTTTTATCTTAACCTGCTGGGCACACTTTCCTCATTCCTGAAGAAGGGCTCATGCCCGAAACGTCGATTCTCCTGTTCCTTGGATGCTGCCTGACCTGCGCTTTTCCAGCAACACATTTTCAGCTCTGATCTCCAGCATCTGCAGTCCTCATTTTCTCCTAAATGAAATTTGTCCCAGTTTAGTTTTATCTTGCTGGGGAGTTGATGACACTTCCTTAAGTTGATCTGGGCTGAGGGAATCGGACATTCAGGCAGTGGGCTCGAAATGTTGAGTTGAATTTTGCATTGAGCATTTTGAACCTGACGTCAGGACCATTCCCAATTCCTGAGCTCTGACTCATCGCATTGCCGGGCTGCTTACTGAATTTTCTGGGAGATTAGAAACTTACAGGACACCTTCATGCTTTCAGCCTTATTACGGATATTAGGAGACCTCATTACTCAGAGGTAGCAGGACCTCATCAGGGAGGTTACTGAGACCTCATGAGGCACATAACATTTGGAGAACTCTGACCTCCAAAGGCAAGGCTGCAGACTGGAAGAACACAGCCTTGCTGTTTCCTGTCTTCACTATTTGCATATCCTTCGTCAGTACCCCACAGCCTGGCCTTCCCACTGTGCAGCAACCTTTACTTGCTGGGCAGGGGCTGAGTGATGTTGGTAAAATTGCTTCAATTAGAATAGTCAAGTATATCCTTAATTAGAATGGTTGTGTGTTCCAGTCAAGTCAGCAACATATTGGACACTGTCACATCATCCTCAAGATCCAAACTATCTCCAGCTCTCCCTTCACTGGCTCTGACACATTGATGGGCTGATTGTGAAGCTCATTAATGGGATTGAGCCATAATATAAAGGGGAAAATCTGAAATAACTCCAATTCCACTTTAACCCTCTAACGTGCGCGAGCATGCCCATACGTGTTTCTCCTCTTTACATTGCCCTCAGGCAGCATTAACCATTATTGACTCGGCAACACAAAATGAGTTAAAGAATTTCTTTGATCCCTCCCATAACCCTAAAGGACAACTAAGTGGGGGAGGAATCACTTTCAGACAGTTGTAGGCCCAGGGCTGGGTCCGCTGTGGGATTGGGGCTGTGACTGCTGTGGGCCCAGGGCTGGGTCCGCTGTGGGTCCTGGGCTGGGACAGCTGTGGGCCCAGGGCTGGGTCCGCTGTGGGACCGGGGCTGTGAGCTGTGGGCCCAGGGCTGGGTCCACTGTGGGACCGGGGCTGTGACAGCTGTGGGCCCAGGGCAGTGTCATCTGGAGGCCCAGGGCTGAAAAAGAGAATAGCAGAAAATGAATAAGCTGACAACAGAGCTGAACCTCAAAGGGCAGTGTGGAGGGGTGAGAGAGAGAGACAGAGAGAAAGAGAAAGAGAGCGAGAGAGTGAGAGAAACAGAAACAGAGAGAGAGAGAGGAGAGAGAGAGAAGAACCCGGCAGTGTGGAGGGGAGAGGGAGACAGAGAGAGAGTGAGAGAGAGAGAGATGAAGAGAGTGAGAGAGAGAGAGATGAAGAGAGTGAGAGTGAGAGAGATAGAGAGAGACAGAGAGAAATAAAGAGAGCACGCGAGAAGAACCCAACAGTGTGGAGGGGAGAGAGACAGAGAAAGAGGGTGAGAGAGAATAAGAGAGTGAGAGAGACAGAGAGAGAGAGAGGGACAGAGAGAGAGAGAATGTGAGGGACAGACAGAGAAAGAATGAGAGGGACAGACAGAGAGAGAATGAGAGAGACAGAGAGAGAGTGAGAGAGAGAGGGATAGAGAGAGACAGAGAGAAAGAGAGAGAGAGAGAGCGCGAGAAGAACCCAGCAGTGTGGAGGGGGGATGGAAAGAAAGAAGAAAGAGAGAGAGAGACAGAGAGGGGGTGGGAAGAATCCAGCAGTGTGGAGGGGAGAGAGAGAGAGACAGAGCGAGAAAGAGAGTGAGAGCGAGAGAGAGAGAGTGAGTGAAGAGAACCCGGCAGTGTGGATGGGAGAGAGAAAGAGAGTGAGAGAGAGAGTGCGTGAGAGAGTGAGAGAGAGAGTGCGTGAGAGAGTGAGAGGGACAGAGAGAGAGAGAGAGAGAGAGAGAGCCTGGCAGCAGCAGCAGGAGGAAGAGAGAGAACAGGACCTGACAGTGCGGAGGGTAGAGCATGCCAGTGATTCAAGATGGTGGCATGGGCACTGCAGGCCTGACGGCTTGAGGCTGGCTGCATCTTTATTTCTTCCTCTCTCTCTCTCTCTCTCTCTCTCTTCCCCCTTGCTTTTTTAAACTCTCTTTGTGAAGATCTGGAGGGAGACGCAGCAGCAGCGATAGGACTGTGGCAGTAGTCATGGGCATCCGGTGTGGGAAATTGCTGTGGGCCTGGGGCAGTGTCAGGTGTGGGCCCAGGGCAGTGTCACCTGGAGGCCCGGGGCAGTGTCACCTGTGGGCCTGGGGCAGTGTCAGGTGTGGGCCCAGGGCAGTGTCACCTGGAGGCCTGGGGCAGTGTCACCTATGGGCCTGGGGCAGTGTCAGGTGTGGGCCCAGGATTCAGTCCGCTGTCGGACCGTAGCCTTGACATCTGTAGGCCCAGGGCTGGGTCCGCTTTGGGACTGGGGCCGTGACAGCTGTGGGCCCTGGGCTGGGTCCACTCTGGGACCGGGGCTGTGACAGCTATGGGCCTGGGGCAGTGTCGGTTGTGGGCAAGGGGCAGTGTGACCTGGAGGCCTGGGGCGGTGTCAGCCGTGGGCCAGACGCAGTGTCGGCCGTGGTCCCAGGGCAGTGTCGGCCTTGGGCCCGGGGCAGCGTCACCTGTGGGTCAGGGCAGTGTCAGCTGAAGACTCAGGGCTGTCTGCTGTGGGCCCGGGGCAGTGACAGCATTGGGCCTGGGGCGGTGTCGCCTGTTGGTACGGGACAGTGTCACCTGGAGGCCAAGGGCAGTGTCACCTGGAGGCTGATGGCCGTGTCGCCTGAAGGCCCAGGATTGGGTCCGCTGTCGGACTGTAGCCTTGACATCTGCAGGCCCAGGGCTGGGTCCACTCTGGGACCAGGGCTGTGACAGCTATGGGCCTGGGGCGGTGTTGGTTGTGGGCAAGGGGCAGTGTCACCTGGGGGCTTGGGGCGGTATCGGCCGTGGGCCAGACGCAGTGTCGGCGTTGGTCCCAGGGCAGTGTCACCTGTTGGCCAGGGCAGTGTCAGCTGAAGACTCAGGGCTGTCTGCTGTGGGCCCGGGGCAATGACAGCATTGGACCTGGGGCGGTGTCGCCTGTTGGTACGGGGCAGTGTCACCTTGAGGCCTGGGGCAGTGTCGGTTGTGGGCCCGGGGCAGTGTCACCTGGAGGCCGAGGGCAGTGTTGCCTGAAGGCCCAGGACTGGGTCCGCTGTGGGACCGTAGCCGTGACAGCTGTGGGCCCTGGGCTCGGTCCGCTCTGGGACCGGGGCTGTGACAGCTATGGGCCCTGGGCAGTGTCACCTGTGGGCCAGGGCAGTGTCAGCTGAAGACACAGGGCTATCTGCTGTGGGCCCAGAGCAGTGAGAGCTGTGGATCTGGGGCAGTATTGGCTGTTGGCACAGGGCAGTGTCACCTGGAGGTTGAAGACATTGTCGCCTACAGGCCCAGGGCTGGGTCTACCTGTGGGACCGGGGCCGTGACAGCTGTGGGCCCTGGGTTGGGTCCACTGTGGGACCGGGGCAGTGACAGTTGTGGGCCCAGGGCTGGGTACACTGTGGGACCGGGGCAGTGACAGCTGTGACCCCAGGGCTGGGTCCGCTGTGGGACCGGGGCCGCGACAGCTGTAGGCTCAGGGCTGGGTCCGCTGTGGGCCCAGGGCTGGGTCCAGTGTGGGACCGGGGCGTGACAGCAGTGGGACCGGGGCAGTGACACTGTAGGCCCAGGGCTGGGTCCGCTGTGGGACCAGGGCCGCGACAGCTATGGGCCTGGGGCTGGGTCTGCTGTGGGACTGGGGCAGTGACAGCTGTGGGCCCATGGCTGGGTCCGCTATTGGACTTGGGCTGTGACAGCTGTGGGCCCAGGGCTGGGTCCGCTGTGGGACCGGGGCAGTGTCGCCTGAAGACCCTGGGCAGTGTCATCTGTGGGCCAGGGCAGTGTCGGCTAAAGGCTCAGGGCTGTCTGCTGTGGGCCCAGGGCAGTGACAGCATTGGGCCTGGGGCGGTGTCGCCTATTGGCATGGGGCAGTGTCACTTGGAGGTCGATGGCATTGTCGCCGACAGGCCCAGGACTGGGTCCGCTGTGGGACTGTGGCTGTGACAGTTGTGGGCCCAGGGCTGCGTCTGCTCTAGGACCGGGGCAGTGACAGCTGTGGATGCAAGGCTGGGTACACTGTGGGTCTGGGGCAGTGACAGATGTGACCCATGGCTGGGTCCGCTGTGGGACTGGAGCCGTGACAGCTGTGGGCCCAGGGCTGGGTCCACTGTGGGTCTGGGGCAGTGACAGATGTGACCCAGGGCTGGGTCCGCTGTGGGACTGGGGTCGTGACAGCTGTGGGCCCAGGGCTGCGTCGGCTTTGGGACCGGGGCTGTGACAGCTGTGGGCCCAGGGCTGGGTCCGCTGTGGGAAAGAGACCATGATAGCTGTGGGCCCAGGACTGGGTCCACTGTGGGACCAGGGCAGTGACAGCTGTGGGCCCGGGGCAATGACAGATCTTGGGCCTGGGGTAGTGTCGGCTGTGGGCCTGGGGCTGTGTCGCCTGAAGGCCCAGTGATGTGCCCGCTGTGGGCCTGGAGCAGTGTCGGCTGTGGGCCTGGGGTGGTGTCACCTGGAGTCCCAGGGATGGGTCCGTTGTGGGACCGGTGCCATGACAGCTATGGGCCCAGGGATGGGTCAGCTGTGGGCCCAGGGCCATGACAGCTGTGGGCCCGGGGCAGTGTCGACAGTGGGACCGAGGCAGTGTCAGCTGTAGGTCTGGGGCGGTGTCGGCTGTGGGCCCGGGGCAGTGACAGCTGTGGGCCTGGGGCAGTGTTGGCTGTGGGCCTGGGACGGTGTCAGCTGTGGGCATGGAGCAGTGAAGACTGTGGGCCTGGGGCAGTGTCGTTTGTGGGCCCAAGGTAGTGTCACCTGTGGGCCCGGGGCAGGGTCGCCTGAAGGCCTAGGGCTGGGTCCGCTGTGGGACCAGGGCCGTCACAGCTGTGGGCCCTGGGGTGGGACTGCTCTGGGACTGGGCCATGACAGCTGTAGGCCCAGGGCTGGGTCCACTGTGGGACAAGGGCCATGACAGCTGTGAGCTCAGGGTTTGGTCCACTGAGGGCCCGGGGCGGGGTCGGGCTGTGGGCCCGGGGCAGTGTCGGCTGTGGGCCCGGGGCAGTGTCAGCTGTGGGCCGGGGCAGTGTCGGCAGTGGGACCGAGGCAGTGTCAGCTGTGGGTCTGGGGCAGTGTCAGCTGTGGGCGCGGAGCAGTGTTGGCTGTGGGCCTGGGGCAGTGTCACCTGAAGGCCCAGGACTGGGTCCGCTGTGAGCCGTCGGCATTGTCGCCTGATGGGCCTGGGATTGAGTCTGCTGTGGGCCGTAGGCAGTGTTGCCTGAAGGCTCAGGGCTGGGACTGCTGTGGGCCGTAGGCAATGTTGCCTGAAGGCCCAGGGCTGGGTCTGCTGTGGGCCGTAGGCAGTGTCGCCTGAAGATCCGGGGCTGTGTCTGCTGTGGGCCTTAGGCAGTGTCGCCTGAAGGCCCAGGGCTGGGAGTGCTGTGTGGCGTAGGCAGTGTCGCCTGAAAGCCCGGGGATAGGTCTGCTGTGGGCCATAGGCAGTGTCACCTGAAGGCCCGGGGCTGGGTCTGTTGTGGGCAGTGTCGCCTGAAAGCCCAAGGCTGGGAATGCTGTAGACCGTAGGCAGTGTCGCCTGAGGGCCCGGGGCTGGGTCTGCTGTGGGCCGTAGGCAATGTCGCCTGTAGACCCGAGGATGGGTCTGCTGTGGGTCATAGGCAATGTCGCCGGAAGGCTGGGGGCTGGGTCTGCTGTGGGCCGTAGGCAATGTTGCCTGAAGGCAAAGGGCTGGGTCTGCTGTGGGCCATAGGCAGTATCACCTGAAGACCCTGGGCTTGGTCTGCTGTGGGCCTTAGGCAGTGTCGCCTGAAGGCCCAGGGCTGGGAGTGCTGTGGGCCATAGGCAGTGTTGCCTGAAGACCTGGGGCTGGGTCTGCTGTGGGCCGTAGGCAGTGTCGCCTGAAAGCCCAAGGCTGGGAATGCCGAGGGCCGTAGGCAATGTCGCCTGTTGACCCGAGGATGGGTCTGCTGTGGGCCATAGGCAGTGTCACCTGAAGGCTCAGGGCTGGGAGTTCTGTGAGCCGTGGGCAGTGTCGCCTGAAGGCCCGGGGATAGGTCTGCTGTGGGCCATAGGCAGTGTCGCCTGAAGGCCCGGGGATATGTCTGCTGTGGGCCATAGGCAGTGTCAGCTGAAGGCCCGGGGCTAGGTCTACTGTGAGCCATAGGTAGGGTCGCCTAAAGGCCCGGGGCTGGGTCTGCTGTGGCCATAGGCAGTGTTGCCTGAAGGCCCGGGGCTGGATCTACTGTGGGCCTTAGGCAGTGTCGCCGGAAAGCCCAAGGCTGGGAATGCTGTAGACCGTAGGCAGTGTCGCCTGAAGGCCCAGGACTGGGTCTGCTGTGGGCCATAAGCAATGTCGCCTGTTGACCCAAGGATGGGTCTGCTGTGGGCCATAGTCAGTGTTGCCTGAAGGCCCAGGGCTGGGTCTGCTGTGGGCCGTAGGCAGTGTCGCCTGAAGACCGGGGGCTGGGTCTGCTCTGGGCCGTAGGCAGTGTCGCCTGAAAGCCTGGGGCTGGGTCTGCTGAGGGCCATAGGCAGTGTTGCCTGAAGGCCCGGGGCTGGGTCTGCTGTGGGCCTTAGGCAGTGTGGCCGGAAAGCCCAAGGCTGGGAATGCTGTAGACCGTAGGCAGTGTCGCCTGAAGGCCCAGGACTGGGTCTGCTGTGGGCCATAGGCAGTGTTGCCTGAAGGCCCAGGGCTGGGTCTGCTGTGGGCCGTAGGCAGTGTCACCTGAAGACCGGGGGCTGGGTCTGCTCTGGGCCGTAGGCAGTATCGCCTGAAGGCCCGGGGCTGGGTCTGCTGTGGGCCGTAGGCAGTGTCGCCTGAAGGCCCGGGGCTGGGTCTGCTGTGGGCCGTAGGCATTGTTGCCTGAAGGCCCAGGGCTGGGTCTGCTGTGGGACTGGAGCCGTGACAGCTGTGGGCTTGGTGCAGTGTCACCTGGAGGCCGAGGGCAGTGTCACCTGAAGGCTCAGGGCAGGGTACGTTGTGAGCCAGAGGCAGTGTTGCCTGAAGACTCAGGACTGGGTTCACTGTGGGCCGGGCAGAGACAGCTGTGGGCCCTGGGCAGTGTCGGCTGTGGGCCCGGGGCATTGTCACCTGTAGGCCTGGGACAGTATCACCTGAAGGCCTGAAGCAGGGTCACCTGAAGGCTAAGGCCAGGGTCTGCTTTGAGCCGGGGGCAATGTCGGCTATGGGCCCGGGCCGTGTCACCTGTATGCCCAGGGCGATGTCAGCTGTGGGCCTGGGGCACTCAGCAGTGGGCCTGGGGCAGTGTCAGCTGTGGGCTCGGGCGGTGTCAGCTGTGGGCCTGGGGCGGTGTTGGTTGTGGGCCTGAGGCAGTGTCAGCTTGTTCCATTTCACTCTGTATCAATCCCCCCATGTATTCTGCTCAGAGATACCGCCGACACCGCCCCGGGCCCACAGCCGACACCGCCCCGGGCCCACAGCCGACACCGCCCCGGGCCCACAGCCGACAACGCCCCGGACCCACAGCCGACACCGCCCCGGACCCACACTCTCACCACCCCGGGCTCACACACACACTACCCCGGGCCCACACTCACATCGCCCCGGGCCCACACTCATAATGCCCTGATCCCACACACACACTGCCCCGGGCCCACACTCAAAATGCCCCGGGCCCACACTCAAAATGCCCCGGGCCCACACTCAAAATGCCCCGGGCCCGCACTCACACCGCCCCGTGCCCGCACTCACACCGCCCCGTGCCCACACCCACACCGCCCCGTGCCCACACTCACACCGCCCCGTGCCCACACTCGCACCACCCCGTGCCCACACTCGCACCGCCCTGGGCCCACACTCACATCGCCCCAGGCCCACACACACACCACCCTGGGCCCACACTCACACCACCCTGGGCCCACACACACACCACCCTGGGCCCACACTCACACCACCCTGGGCCCACACTCACACCACCCTGGGCCCACACTCACATCGCCCCAGGCCCACACTCACACCACCCTGGGCCCACACTCACACCACCCTGGGCCCACACTCACACCGCCCCAGGCCCACACTCACACCGCCCCGGGCCCACACTCAAAATGCCCCGGGCCCACACTCAAAATGCCCCGGGCCCACACTCACATCGCCCTGGGCCCACACTCACACCGCCCCGAGCCCACACTCACACTGCCTTGGGCTTACACTCACACTGCCCCGGGCCCACACTCACACCGCCCCGGGCCCACACTCAAAATGCCCCGGGCCCACACTCAAAATGCCCCGGGCCACACTCACATCACCCTGGGCCCACACTCACACCGCCCCGAGCCCACACTCTCACTGCCTTGGGCTTACACTCACACTGCCCCGGGCTCACACTCACACCGCCCTGTGCCCATACTCACAATTCCCCTTGGCCCACACACACAGTGCCCCGGACCCACACTCACACTGCCTCGGGCTTACACTCACAATGCCCTGGGCCCACACTTAACTCTGCCTTAGGCCCACACTCACACTGCCCTGGGCCCACACTCACACTGCCCTGTGCCCACACTCACACTGCCCCGGGCCCACACTCACACTGCCCTGGGCCCACACTCACAATGCCCCGGGCCCACACTTAACTCTGCCTCAGGCCCACACACACTGCCCCGGGCCCACATCGACACCGCCCCGCTCCCACACTCACAATGCCCCTGGCCCACACTCACACCGCCCTGAGCCCACACTCTCACTACCTCGGGCCCACACTCACACATCGTCCCGTGCCCGTATTCACACTGCCCCGGGCCCACACTTACACTGCCTCGGGCCCACACACACACACCGCCCAGGACCCACACACCCTGCCCTGGGCCCACACACGCCCTGCGCCATGGGCCCGCACTCACAATGCCTCGGGCCCATACTCACACCGCCTCGGGCTCACACTCACACATTGCCCCGGGCCCACACCCACACTGCCCTGGGCCCACACCCACACTGCCCTGGGCCCACACCCACACTGCCCTGGGCCCACACACACACTGCCCCGGGCCCACACACACACTGCCCCGGGCCCACACTCGCACATTGCCTTGTGCCCACACCCACAATGCCCTGGGCCCACCCACACGCAGCCCCAGGCCCACACTCCCACTACCCTGGGCCCACACACACACCACCCGGGCCCACACTCCCACTGCCCTGGGCCCGCACACACACCGTCCCGGACCCACACACATCCTGTGCCCTGGGCCCACACACACCCTGCTCCCTGGGCCCACACCCACAATGCCCTGGGCCCACCCACACGCAGCCCCGGGCCCACACTCCCACTACCCTGGGCCCACACACACACCACCCGGGCCCACACTCCCACTGCCCTGGGCCCGCACACACACCGTCCCGGACCCACACACATCCTGTGCCCTGGGCCCACACACACCCTGCTCCCTGGGCCCACACTCACAATGCCCTGGGCCCACACTCACAATGCCCTGGACCCACACTCACACCCCCCCGGGCCCACACACATGACACTGTCCTGGGCCCACACTCATACCGCCCCGGGCCCACACTCACACATTGCCTTGGGCCCACACCCACAATGCCCTGGGCCCACACACACGCCGCCCCGGGCCCACACTCCCACTGCCTGGGCCCACAATCACACCATCCCGGGCCCACACTCACACATTGCCTTGGGCCCACACCCACACTACTCCAGGCCCTCACACACACCTCCCCGGGCCCACACTCATACCGCCCCAGGCCCACAGACGACACTTCCCCGGGCCCAATACTCACACTGCCCGGGGCCCACACTCTCACCACCCTGGGCCCACACTCACACCGCCCCGGGCCCACACATGACATCACCCCAGGCCCACTACCGACACTGGCCCAGGCCCACACCCAACACTGCCCCGGGCTGACACACGACACTGTCCCAGACCCACACCCGACACTACCCCGGGCCCACACCTGACACCGCCCCACACCCAACACTGCCCCAGCCCCACACCCGACACTGCCCCAGGCCCACATCTGACACTGCCCTAGGCCCACACACAATACCGCCCCACAGCCAACACCGCCCTGGGCCCACACCCAACAGTGCCCCAGGCCCACATGCGACACTGCTCCGGGTCCACACCCAATACCGCCCCACAGCCGACACCGGCCCAGGCCCACACCCGACACTGCCCCCGGCCCACAGACGACACTGCCCCAGGCCCACAGCTGACATCACCCCAGGCCCACACCCGACACTGCCCCGGTCTCACACCAGACATCACCCCTGGCCCACGCCCAACACTCCCCCACACCCGACACTGTTCCAGGCCCACACCAACATCATCCCAGGCCAACACCCGACACTGACCCAGGCCCACAGACGACACTGCCCTGGGCCCACAGTCGACACTGCCCCACAGCCGACACTGCCCCAGGCCCTCACCCAATACTGCCCAGGCCCACAGCCGACACCCCCCCAGGTCCACAGCCGACACCACCCTGGGCCCACAGCCGACACTGCCCCGGGCCCACACACAACACTGCCCCAGGCTCACACAAGACACTGCCCCGGACGCACACCTGACACCGCCCCACAGCCGACACAGCCCCAGGCCCACACCCAACACCGCCCCGAGGCCCCAAACAACACTTCCCGGGCCCACAGCCGACACTGCCCCGGGCCCCCACATGACACTGCCCCGGGCCCCCACATGACACTGCCCCGGGCCCCCACATGACACTGCCCCGGGCCCCCACATGACACTGCCCCGGGCCCCCACATGACACTCCCCCGGGCCCACACATGACACTGCCCCGGGCCCCCACATGACACTGCCCCGGGCCCCCACATGACACTGCCCCGGGCCCCCACATGACACTCCCCCAGGCCCACAGACGACACTGCCCCTGGCTCCCAGCCGACACTGCCCCGGGCCCACAGCTGACACTGCCCCAGGCCCACTCACAACACTGCCCCGGGCTCCCAGCCGACACTGCCCCGGGCTCCCAGCCGACACTGCCCCGGGCTCCCAGCCGACACTGCCCCGGGCCCACACCCGTGTCAGTCATGGCATGATGTGCCCAGCTCATCGCAGCTGATCAAGGGGCATCGTCAGTACCTCGATGCTGGGGATGTTGGCCTTGTTGAGGACTCTGGTGTTGGTGCATTTGCCTTGTCAGTGGATTTGCAGGATCTTGCGTGGGCAGCATTGATGTGACTGCTCCATCGCCTTGAGATGTTGAAGAACCTCCTCAAATGTCTCTTCCCTGTGGCTGAGGATACACATGGACACATAGTCAACTACAAGCACTTAGTCACACACACACAAAGTCAATTGCACACACTCCACTCACACACACACAAAGTCAATTGCACACACTCACTCACATGCACACATACTCAGAAACACATACTCACACTCACTCGCCAACGCACACACACTCTGTCACACACAAACACACATTCTGTCACACACAAACACACACACACTCTGTCACACAGGGTCTCACTCACACACTGTCTCTGTCTCTCACACACACATTCTATCACACACGTACTCACACATTAACATTGTTTCACACATGCTTACACACACCAAACTCATTTTCTTATTTGCACTCTGATGCACTGTCACTAACACACTCTTACTCATACTCACATATACTCTCGCAGGCAGGCACACATTCGCTCTCTCATTGACACACATATACTCAATTACATACACACACACTCACTTACACACACTCACTCACACACACTCACTCACACACTCATATACTCACTCACACACACATATACTCAATTACACACTCACTCACACACATATACTCAATATAGTACACACACACATATACTCAACTATACACACTCACTCACATGCACACATTCAATTACACACACTGAAAAACACATACATATACTCAAAAAAAGACACTCACTCACACACACACATACTCAATTACACACACTCACTCACACATATGCATACTCAAAAAAAGACACTCACTCACACACACACATATACTCAATTACACACTAACTCATACACAAATACTCAATTACACACGCATACTCAATTCCACACTCAGTCACACACACATATACTCAATTACACACACTTACACATACATGTACTCAATAATACACACACTCTCACACACACATACTCAATTACACACACTCACACACATATACACAATTACACACACTCACTCACACGCACATATACTCAATTACACACACATTAAATTACACACACTCTCTCACACCTGCATATACTCCATAACACTCACTCACTCACTCACACACACTCACACATATACTCAGTAAAACACACTCACATATACTTAATTACACTCACTCACTCATACATATACTCAATAACACACACTCACACACATGCACATATGTTCTCAATTACACACTAACTCACATACACATATACTCAATAACACACTCACACTCACATACTCAATTACACACACATATACTCAATTGCACACATGCACACGCGTGCACACACTCAATTCCACACTCAGTCACACACAGATATACTCAAATTGCACACACTCACTCACACACACATACTCAATTACACACACTCACTCACACTCACACATACTCAATTACACACACACACTCACACAATACTCAATTACACACTCACTCTCACACACATATGTTCAATTAGATACACACACATATACTCAACAACACACACTCACTCACACACATATACTCAATTACACACAGTCTCTCACGCACATATACTCAATTACACACACTCACGCGCACACTCTCAATTACACACTCACACACATATAATCCAAAACACACATGCACATGCATATACTCAATTACATACAATCACTCACACAGACACATACTCAACTACACACACTCACACACACATACTTACATCCACATACTCAAGTACACACACATATACTCAATTACACACACACATATACTCAATTAGACAGACTCACTCACACACATACTCAATTACACACACTCACTCACACATACATATACTCAAAAATACACTCACATACACAATTACACTCTCACTCACATATATATTCAAGAGAAACACACACACATACTAAATTACAAACTAACTCACACACATGTACTCAATTATACACACGTACACACATATTCTCAATTCCACACTCGTATATACTCAATTACACACACTCACTCCCACACACATATACTCAATTACACACACTCACTCACACACACATACACTCAATTACACACATTCTCTCACACATATATATTCAATAATGTGCACACACATATACTCAATTACACGCACTCACTCACACACATATACTCAATAACACACACTCACTCACACTCACGTATACTCAATTACACACACTCACTCCCACGCACATATACTCAATTACACATACTCTCTCACACACATATATATATTCAATAACGCACACTCATTCACACACACATACTTAATTACACACACTCACTCCCACGCACATATACTCAATTACACACATTCTCTCACACATATATATTCAATAACGCACACACATACTCAATTACACGCACTCACTCACACACACATGCTCAATTACACACACTCACTCCCATGCACATATACTCAATTATACATACTCTCTCACACATATATATATTCAATAACGCACACTCACTCACACACACATACTCAATTACACACACACACACACATATACACAATTACACACACTCATCACACACATATATATTCATATACACACACACATCTCATATACTCAGTAACACATACTCAGTCACATACACATGTATTCCATAACACACACTCACTCGCGCACACATACTCAATTACCCTCACTCACTCACACACATATACTCAATTATACACACTCACTTACACATTCACATATTCAGTTAAACAGACGTGCTCTATAACACACACTAACTCACACACACATACTCAAAAAAAGACACTCACTCACACATACACACATACTCAATTACACACTAACTCACACACACATATACTCAGTTATACACACTCACACAAACATACTTAATTACACACACTCACTCACACACATACTCAATTACACACTAACTCACACACACATATACTCAATTATACACACTCACACAAACATACTTAATTACACACACTCACTCACACACATACTCAATTACACACACACACACACATATACACAATTACACACACTCATCACACACATATATATTCATATACACACACACATCTCATATACTCAGTAACACATACTCAGTCACATACACATGTATTCCATAACACACACTCACTCGCGCACACATACTCAATTACCCTCACTCACTCACACACATATACTCAATTATACACACTCACTTACACATTCACATATTCAGTTAAACAGACGTGCTCTATAACACACACTAACTCACACACACATACTCAAAAAAAGACACTCACTCACACATACACACATACTCAATTACACACTAACTCACACACACATATACTCAATTATACACACTCACACAAACATACTTAATTACACACACTCACTCACACACATACTCAATTACACACTAACTCACACACACATATACTCAATTATACACACTCACACAAACATACTTAATTACACACACTCACTCACACACATACTCAATTACACACACAGACACACATTGTCAATTCCACACTCAGTAACACACGTAGACACTCAATTATACACACTCATTCCCACACACATCTACACAATTATACACACACACATATATTCAATTACACACACGCACACATATACTCAACATCACACACTCACACACGCATATACTCCATAACACACACTCACTCACACACATATTCAGTTACGCACACTCATTCACACACACGCATGCTTTATAACATACACTTACTCACACACACATATACTCCATAACACACACTCATTCACACACACATATACTCAATTGCACACTCACTCACACACACACGAGTTGCACAGACACACTCACACATACATATACTCATTTACACACTCACTCACTCACACACATATACTCAATTACACAAACACATATATACTCAATTACACACACTCACTCACACACGTATACTCAATTACACACATTCTCTCACACATATATATATTCAATAACGCACACTCAGTCACGCACACATACTCAATTACACACACTCACTCACACACATATATACTCAATAACACACACATATAGACAATTACACACACTCACACACTCAATAACATACTCAATTATACACACTCACTCTCACACTCACATATTCAGTTACACACACACACATATGCTCAATAACACACACTTACTCTCACACACATATATTCAGTAACACATACTCAGTCACACACACACGTGTATTCCATAACACACACACACTCACACACACATAATCAACTACACTCACTAACACACACTCAATTACACACACACGCATATACTCCATAACACACACTCACTCTCACACACGTACTCAATTACACACGCTCACACACTCACATATTCAGTTAAACGCACACACTCACACACACATATGCTGTATAACATACACTTATTCACACACACATATACTCCATAACATACAATCATTCGCACACACATATACCCAATTGCATACTCACTCACACATACATGCGTACTCACTCATACACACACATGCTCAATTACACATACTCACTCACACACAAATATATTCAATGACACACACTCACTCCCACACACACTGTCACACACATACTCAATTACACAAACTCACTCACATACACATATACTCAATTGCACACACTCACTCACACATACATTTTTTCAATGTCACACTCACTCACACATACACATATTCAATAACACACACATGCTCAATTGCACAAACACTCACACACACATATACTCAATCACACATATATTCAATAACACACACTTGCTCAAACACATACACACATACTCAATTACACACTCACTCACTCACACATACATACTCAATAACACATACTCACACACACACGTACTCAATTACACATGCTCACTCACACACAAATATATTCAATTACACTCACTCCTCACACACACATACCCATACTAAATTACATATACTCACTCACGCACACATATATACTCAATTACACATGCTCACTCACACACATACTCAATTCCACACTCAGTCACACACATACACACAATTACACACACTCACTCACACATACATATACTGAATTACACGCACTCACTCACACACATATATACTCAATAACACACACTCACTCACACACACATATACTCAATCACACACACACTCAACACACATACTCAATTACACACACTCACTCACACACACATACACAATTACACACACTCTCACACATATATATTCAAATACACACACATATATAGTCAGTAACACATACTCAGTCAAATACACATGTATTACATAACACACACTTACTCACACACATATTCTCAATTACACTCACTCACTTACACACACATACTCAATTACACACACTCACTCTCGCACTCACATATTCAGTTGCACACACATATGCTCTATAACATACACTTACTCACACACACACACATAAACTCAATAACACATACTCAGTCACACACGCACGTATTCCATAACACACACTCACACACGCACACATATACTCCATAACAGACACTCACTCACACACACGTACTCTATTACACATGCTCACCCACACACATTTATACTCAATTACACATACTCACTCACACACTCCCATATTCAGTTAAACACACACACTCACACACACACATGCTCTATAACATACACTTACTCACACACTCACATATACTCCATAACATACACTCATTCACACACACATACACAATTGCGCACTCACTCACACACATACTTAATCATACACACTCTCACTCACATGTTCAATTACACACACTCACACACACATATTCTCAATAACGCACACTCACACACATACTCACTTGCACAAACTCACTTGCACACATATACTCAATTACATACACTCACTCACACACATTCTCAATTACACACACACACTCACACAACAACGTTCTCAATTACATACACTCACTCACACACAAATATATTCAATTGCACACACTTACTCACTCCCACATAAACACACACACATGGTCAATTACACACACTCACTCACATATACATATACTCAATTACACACAGTCTCTCATACTCAATTACACACTCACTCACACATACCCATACTAAATATGTGTGGAGTTTGCACGTTCTCCCCGTGTCTGCGTGGGTTTCCTCCGGGTGCTCCGGTTTCCTCCCACAGTCCAAAGATGTGCAGGTTAGGTGAATTGGCCATACTAAATTGCCCGTAGTGTTAGGTAAGGAGTAAATGTAGGGGTATGGGTGGGTTTCGCTTCGGCGAGTCGGTGTGGACTTGTTGGGCCGAAGGGCCTGTTTCCACACTGTAATCTAATCTAATCTAAATTACATATACTCACTCACACACACATATATACTCAAATACACTCACTCACTCACATACTCAATTACATGCACTCACACACACGCACACACACATACTCAATTCCACACTCAGTCACGCACACATACTCAATTACACACACTCACCTACAATCACATGTACTCAATAACACACTTTCACTCACACACATATACTCAATTACACACACTCACTCACACACTCACGTATTCAGTTAAACAAACACACTCTCACACACATATAACATACACTCATTCACACACAAACACAATTGCGCACTCACACACACACGCGTACTCAATCACACACACATGCTCAATTACACACACTCATTCACACACATTCTCAATAACACACTCACTCTCACAAATATATTCAATCACACTCACTCACACACACACATACCCATACTAAATTACACATACTCACTCACACATACATATACTCAATTACATGCACTCGCACACACATACTCAATTCCACACTCAGTCACACATAGATATACACAATTACACACACTCACTCACATCACATATGCTCAATTACATACAGTCACTCACACATACATTTTTACAATGTCACACTCACTCACAAATACACACATACTGAATTACACAAACTCACTCATACACATACTCAATCACATACACACTCATACACATATATTCAATAGCACACACTCACTCTCACACACACATACTCAATTACACAAACTCACTCACACATATATACTCAATAACACACACTCTCACACACATACTCAATTACACTAACTCACTCACACAAATATATTCAATTACACTCACTCACACACATACCCATACTAAATTACACGTACGCACTCACACACACATATATACGTAATTACACTCACTCACTCACTCACACACATACTCAATTACACAGACTCACACTCACAAATACTGAATAAGATACATTCACTCAGACACATATTCAATTACACACACTCACTCACACACATACATATACACAATTACACACACTCACACACACATATATATTCAATTACACATGCACACACAAATATACTCAATAACATACATTTACTCACACACACATACTCAATTACACACACACACTCACATATTCAGTTACACATACTCACTCACACACACACACGCTCAATTATACACACTCACTAACATATACATGTATTCAATTTCACACAGTCTCTCATGCAAATATTCAATAACACTCACTCACAAACACACATACTCACTTACATACACTCACTCATACATATGTATTCAATTACACACTCAGTACTCACACACGTATCAATAGCACACACTCACTCACACGTACTCAATTACACAAACTTACTCACACACACATATACTCATTTGCACACATTCACTCACACAAATATGTTCAATTACACTCACTCACTCACACACACACAGATACTCAATTACACACGCTCACACGCACATACTCATTCACACACACTTAATTACACACTCTCACTCACACACATATACTCAATTACGCACACTCACTCACTCACACATACTCAATTACACACACACCCACACTCACATATACTCAAAAGCACACACTCACACACACACACATATACTCAATTACACACACTCACACTCAGTTACACACTCACTCATACACACACACATCTCTTCTAATCTGGAATACAATAATGTATATTTGATCTAAATATGTATGAATAGCATCAATTGTGAGCGTATAAAAGCTGAAACTGGAGATTAAATAGAACGCACAACTCCTGCAAACCTTTAAACTAACGAATATGTTTTTCTATGTTTGCTGCTATCTACTAAGCACAAGGAGACGAAAGACTCGACGTGATATCAGCCATGGACAATTGTTCATTTTCCACCTCATCATAAACAATGTGGCGCCTGAAAGAATTCCCGAGACCTAAATCACAACGGGTAGCTGGTGGCTGCAGCTCTGTCCCATCCCTCACCCAAACACTTCTTCACAATGATGTCCCTCTGCATGATCTCATGGCCACCATCCTCCCCGACCCTTCACCTGTGCAGATTACCAGCGGCAAACCGCCAGGAGACAGTGAGGACTGCAGATGCTGGCGATCAGAGTTGAGAGTGTAGTTCTGGAAAAGCACAGCAGGTCAGGCAGCATCCGGGGAGCAGGAAAATCGATGTTTCAGGCCAGAGCCCTTCATCAGGAATGAGGCTGGGAGCCTCGGTAGTGGAGAGATAAATGGGAGGGGAGTGGGGGCTGGGGAGAAGGTATCTAAAGAGTGCAATAGGTGGATGGAGGTGTGGGTGAAGGTGATAGGTTAGAGAGCAGGGTGGAGCGGATAGATGGGAAGGAAGATTGACAGATGGGACAGGTCATGAAGATGGTGCTGAGCTGGAAGGTTGGAACTGGGGTAAGGTGGGGGGAGGGGAAATGAGGAAACTATTGAAGTCCACGTTGATGCCTTGGGGGTTGAAGGGTCCCAAGGTGGAAGGTGAGGTGTTCTTCCTTCATGCGTCGGGTGGTGAGGGCGTGGAGATGGAGACGTCCCAGACCTGCTTGTCATCGGCAGAGTGGGAAGGGGAGTTGAAGTGTTCGGCCATGGGGCAGTGGGGTTGATTGGTGCGGGTGTGCCAGAGATGTTCTCTGAAGCGCTCTGTGAGAAGGCATCCAGTCTCCCCATTGTAAAGGAGACCCCACATCGGGAGCAACAGATACAATAAATGACATGTGTGGAAGTGCAGGTAAAACTCTGATGGATGTGGAAGGCTTCTTTGGGGCCTTGGAAGGAGGTGAGGGGGGAGGTGTGGGCGCAGGTTTTGCAATTCCTGCAGTGACAGGGGAAGGTGCCAGGAGAGGAGGGTGGCTTGTTAGGGAGTGTGGACCTGACCAGGTAGTCACAGAGGGAATGGTCTTTGCGGAAAGCAGATCGAGGTGGGGAGGGGAATACAAATGGTCCCCATCACCAGGGATATATTTCTTGGGTAATGCCACAGTCCGTCAAGGGGCTCATCCTGTTCCAGTCCAGGGGTTCAGTCCCAGTCATCAGGTTCGATCAGATTCCAGCTGTGTTCTGGCACTCTGTCAGTCCTGCAGATTGGGTGTAAGCAAGTTGGGGATTAAAACCAGGACAGTCAGGGTGCTGTGGAATATCAGTCCAGACGGCTGGGACAATATTTCCTGCTATGAGTCAAAGACAGGGATTGAATGTGACAGAGGTGGATGGAAGAGAAGTGATGAGATGTCCCAGTGAATGAGCAGGAGGTGCGGAAGGCAGGATGAGGTGGCTTCGAGTTGTTGAGTGGACATGGTGCATGAGGGCTGGGATCCATGAGCTAACTTCCAGTAAGAGGGCAGTGGAGAAGGGCTTCTGGGCCCAGAGCTCCACCACTACCTCTGCTTTTCTTTGTGTTTCTTTAATTTTTCTCTCTCGCTTCTCTGATTTCTTATTCCCTTTTATTTTCTTTTACTTACCTCTTGGCAAAAAGGTCCGTGCTGGCGACAGTATCGGCAATGACCAGTGGGCCTGGTAGCGTGGTGAGTTTGGGTTCCCCACAGATTCCATCGAGATGTTTCGAGAGCCACCTGACAATACCACGTTCAGGCCACAGGTGAGGAAGAAGGTCCAAGGAGGCTGTAGCAATGGAGTGGATATGGCCATTCCTCATGGCTGCTTCAGTGATGGCTGAAGACTGAGGCTTTTCAGCTGGGCATGAGCAGGCCTGGCCTCCCGAACACGTGCAGCAGCGGTGGCAGCAGTCAATGGCTTCTCTGAGAGACTGAGCCCAGCACAGAGGGGGCAGGCCTGAAGAGAGCTCACGACAGCATCGACTGTGAGAGATGGCACTGGAGCGGCGTGCCTCTGACATCGGTGGGCCTAGCGCAGGACTCGAGGCAGTGGGCACTGGCTGTCATCAGCAGGATGTCCTCTGAGGTCAGAGTCGGTGAGCTGTGGCAGACAGAGCAGACAATGACGATAATGATCAAGACACTGTAAGGGGCTGTAGATACATGTTCTCTTGAACACATTAACAGTATTAAACCATCAGAATGACTTGCCACAAATCAGATAATTGGTCTTCATAAATTTAGAAAATGTTCATTATCGGTAAACTGCCTCTGAGAATTGTGTACCCCACACAACTGGAAGACCATGGCGAAACCTATTATCATGAACCCTTAGGGAATTTATAAGTCATTATACTCTGTGTATACTCATCATGTTAGAATTGAAACAAGCCAGTCAGTTTGGGTGTCACTGACATTCTACGGAGAATAAACCGAAGGCTCAGTGATTACATATCTCCCAACATTGTGCTAACCTTGGAATTACATCAGTTATCTCTCACTGCATATTGACATCTGAAGCCATACTCAAAGATGGCACAAAGTGATGCAGCTCTGAATAAATTGATTTCCAGTTCTCAAGCTCGAGCTGCTTCTGTTGTCACCATGGCCCATCCCCCATCAGGACACCCCCAGGATGGTCTCAGGGCTCTCCACTTCTTCCTGCAAAACAAAAAGCCTGAACCGTCCCCATGGACCACCAGCCGAGCCTCCTCCGCCTGGCTGAGCTCATCCTCATCCTGAACAACTTCACTTTTAACACCTCTCACTTTCTTAAGGTCAGATGGGTGGCCATGGGTACCTGCATGGTACCTAGTTATGTCTATCTTTGTGGGTAACATGGAACACTCCTTGGTCCAGTCATCCTCTGGCTCCTGCTGCCCATAACTCTCTCTCCTGTATTTCAATGACATCATCAGTGCTTTTCCCTCACTCACCTGGAGTCGGAAAAGTTTATTAACTTTGCTTTCAATTTCCATTCTTCTCTCACCTTCACCTGACCCGTCTTTGACTCCTCCCTTCCCTTCCTCAACATCTGTTTCTATTTCTGAGGGCAGGCTGTGCACCGATATCCACCACAAACCCACCAACTCCCACAGTTACGCCGACTCTTGCATCCTCGCATCCTGCTTCCTGTGAAGACTCCATTCCATTCTCCCAGTTTCCCTGCCTCCACCGCATCTCTTGCCACCTCCTGGAGAAGTATCCAGAAATATCTGGCATTTTCCTCAACCGAGGATTCCCCACTGCCATGATTGACAAAACCCTTAGTCATGTTCAACCTATCTCCCTCACTTCTGCCCTCACTCCTTCCCTTCCCTTCCCTCCCACAACAATGATAAGGTCACCCTGGTCCTCACGTATCACTCCACCAGCCTCCGCATCCGTCACTTCCAGTGAGATGCCTCCATCAGATACATATTCCCCTCTCCTTCCTTTCCACCATTTCACAGGGACCATTCCCTCTGGTACACCATGGTCCTCTCCTCCATCACTCCCCATTACTCCCATTGAACCTTCCCCTGCAACCGCAGAAGGTGTAACACCTACCTATTTACTTCCTCCTTCCCTCACCAAAGCCCCAGACTTACCTGATATTCACTCAATCTAATCTCCCATTTGCTACTTACAATGTAGCCTCCTTGATGACCACTTTGTGGAACACCAATGTTCCATCGCAAAAATGACCGAGCTTGTAGTTGCCTGCCATTTCAACTCACCACTGTGTTTCCACGCCAACATCTCTATCTTGGGCTTGCCGCAGTGTTCCAGCGAAGCTCAGCACAAGGCAGAAGAACAACATCTTATTTCTGACTTGGGTCCTTGTAGCCTCTGGGGATTCAATATCAAGTTCAATAACTTTAGAGTCCGATTCCACCTTCCCGTGGTTTTCACCCACCCCCACGCTTGCTCCCTTCCTGACATGGGTTACTTTTAGCTCACCTGTTTTCTCACTTGTGGCTCTTATTATCTCTTACTCAGCTTTTCTTCTGTCCTGGCCTGTTATTGTTTACCTACCCTTTTCATATCTCCCTATCTCCTGACTCCATCTTCATTGATCTGCTCAGCTCCCCTCACACCAACCTCTCATCCACCCTCCCCCACTTCAGCTGCAGTGTGTATGTGTATAAACCAGTTATTTCCGAGCTATGAACAGTTTTGATAGACTGGACCCGAAACAATGACTCTGCTCTCCTCCCACAAATGCTGCTGGAGTTTCTCTAGCAATTCCTGGTTTTGTTTCAGATTTTACTAAGATTGACCCCAGTACTATTTTTCATGAATTAGCTTCTTGGAATAGCAAACCTTTATCATGTATATTGTCTCCTGTCCTAATGTGTAATAATAATAAGATGGCATTAGAAGCAAAACAATAAGGTAATTGATATGCAGTGGACTTGGGACAACAGCAGGTTTGTGATGGATAATGTTTGTGAATTTGCCAACAGCAAGTTCAAGGACATGGAGAAAGCATGAATCTCATTGCCCACAGATACAGCAGCTGGGTCCTTTTAGCAATGGTCCCTTTTGAAGGAAATACAAAATGATACATAAAAGTTGAGCCAATCCCTAGTATTGTAATTTAGCAACTGCTCTGCTATGGTTGTTTCATGCAAAGAATTCTCTTCAGATGATTGGGAGATATATTTTCGTTCTAGCTGTCTTCCAGCTGTCTAACATACCCACTTCCACAAAAGGAAACGTCACTCCCTGCACCTGTAAAATAAAACCCCAAAACTGTCCACTTTTACACTTCAACAGACAGCTTTCTGGAAGAGAACAGAGAGAGTTCTCTGACACAATTAGAAAAAAAAACTGGATGAGAAGAATCTCATCAACACCTCTCTAAATGTTTGACCAAACTCTTGGAAATGGCTCTCTCCTAATTCCTTGGAGCTCAAATAATCTTCCTGTCAGCCTTCATCTACCAAAGGAAACAACCCTAGATTTTTGAAATGCTTCCTCATCATTAACATTGTTCATTCTGTTTACACTGTCTTCAGTCTCCATCATACTCTCTGTGGTGATAATAGCATATCCATCCACCAGTCTTAACTGAGGATTTAAGCAATTCTAGCAGAACATCCCTGATTTGAAGTTATATTAAACCAATTTTGACAGAAATTATATTTAACTTTCTGCTTCAAGCAAAGAAAGCAAAGTATCCCACAAACCTTTTTAACAACATTATCTCTACCGTTTCTGTTACAAGGTGTCACTATTTTTTTTCCCCTCACATTCTTTGTGGAAACCCTTGTCTTTTGTCTGGCCTCCCGAGATGTCATCATTGGATACTCATCCAAGTGAATTGCAAGTGACATTTAACTGCCCAACTAACCAATTCAACTCATATCTTCTTGTAATCTACATTTTTTTTCTTTTGTAATTTGAACTGCCAGGTCATTTTTTTGTATCGACTGCACGCTTTTTATCTTCTCATCATGATTAAGTCAAGATCATTAATATATATCATGGAGAGTAAGAGTGAGCCCTCAGAGAGGTCTTCCAGTCACAAATCGACCATCACTGACCCTTCGCTTCTTGTTTTACGTGACAGCATTAAGTCAGGTAACTTGAAAAGGCCTTGGAAAGAGACCTCGGGATTGGCAGCAGCAGACAAGAGCAGGAATATAAGAGATTCTGTTCTCACCGGCTCCAAACTGCAGCATAAGGAGACCAGGGTGTCACAGGTGATATTTTAGCATGATTAAAAGGACTGGTTGAGGCACAGAAAGGACAGTCATGGTTAAATGGATCACTTTCAGGCTGGCAAAATAACTAGTGGAGTGTCACAGGAGTTAGGGTTGTGTCTGCGATTGTTCATGATCTATATCAATGGCTTTGATGAAGGAAACAACTCTAATGTAAGCAAATCCGCTCACAGTTCAAAGGTCATTGGGGAAAGGACAGGTCAGCAAAGTGGAGTTAAGTCAACCATGACGTTATTGACTGGCAGAACAAGCTTGAGGGGCTGAATGGCCTCTTGCTGCTTTTATTTCTTATGTTCTTTCAACTCCTTTCACACCATTGGCTGAGCCAACCATGGGATCCACCTTCCTGGCAGTTTTTAAACACAGAGTTAAATTAAGAAGTTAACTTTTCCAGAGAACAATTTCAGGTTGAAATGGTTATTACCTTTACCCATGGAAGGACTGTGTTTCAAATATTTGCCGATGGCTCAAGGATGTGGCAAGGTGTCCAGTGCCAACCTGCTGCCTGCATCTATCCTTTTAGCATTTCTGCATCACATGACAGTTTCCCCATCCCCCTCCGCCTGCCTATCTTCTCTCCTTTTCAGAAAATTCTAGTTGCACAGTCACTAGAGTAGATTTTGCTGTTACTTACTGTGGCTTTCACTTACTGGAACTGCAACTTCATCACAAAACGAAACAAGATAGAAGAGACATTTAACATCATCAACAACACCCTCACAGGCATAAAGTTCACCAAGGAGGAAGAAACTGACAACAAACTCGCATTCCTGGACGTCACAGTTGAAAGAAAGGACAAGGGAGAACTACAAACCTGCGTTTACAGAAAACCGACAAACACTGACCAAATACTTAACTACACCAGCAACCATCCCAACATACACAAACGAAGCTGTATCAGAACACTATTCCAACGATCCACCATACACTGCAGCACAGACGAACTTCGGAAAACAGAGGAGAACCACCTATACAATGTATTCAAGAAGAACGGATACTCAAAAAATACAGTCCGCAGATTCCTCAAGAACAAACCACGACAAGCAGACCAAACACAGCCAGAAACCCTAACCACCTTACCATACATCAAAGAAGTTTCAGAAATGGCAGCCAGGCTACTAAGACTCCTCGGAATCCTAGTAGCACACAAACCCACCAACACTTTCAAGCAAAAACTAACAAACTTAAAAGACCCAGTACAACCCATGGACAAAACCAACGTCATTTACAAAATTCCATGCAAGGACTGCCACAAACATTACGTCAGACAAACAGGAAGAAAGTTAGCCACCAGGATACACGAACACCAGCTAGCCACAAAAAGACACGACCCTCTCTCTCTCGTAGCCCTAAACACGGATGAAAAAAACCACCATTTCAACTGGGACAACACATCTATCCTGGGATAGGCTAAGCAAAGACATGCCAGAGAATTCCTAGAGGCCTGGCACTCCAACCACAACGCCATAAACAAACACACAGATCTAGGTGGCATCTACCAACCCCTCAGAAAACGAACAGGAAATGACATCACCACAAACCCCAGGAAGTCCATCTAGGAGAAAGATATAAATAGAAAGCAGGAGACAACAGCTTTGCTTCACTTAGAGGTCGCCACTGATGATGTTACCTAGCCAGGTAATGAAACGTCTGGGTATCAAACCTACAGCTCAGGGAGCAAACCTACATCCTAAACCTTCTGTATCTGCCTGTAGGTCCTTGACCTAAATTGGTTTGGTGTGAGGGGTGTGGGTGGTTAATGTAAGGGAAAATCTCACAAGACAAACCAAGGAAACAGCTGCTGAGTCTCAGTGATACTGAAACTGTACAAATATTCACACTGTAGAATATTTCTCAACATTGCTGAAACAAATGCTGCTTATAGTCCACTGGCCATCCCATTCGCCATTACAGTGGCTTAGTTACAGTATCGAAGGGCACATCATTTACCAGAAGCTCAACTGACACTATCTAAACCTTTTGCCTTCCTTTCTATCCTTTCACATTCTTCCTTCTCCAACGTCCAAATCATAATTGCATGATTTCACAGCTTATGTCTTACTATAACAATCTTGTTGTAATAATCTATGTTCATACATAATTAATTTGAGTTTTCAATATCCAATTGTTCCCTCTCCCTTCTTGAGTCTGATTCAGTCCCAAACAGCACATTTGAGTGAAACACCGACATCCTATTTTTTGGAGGCTGTTTATGACGACTCCATCTGCTGTTAAAATTATTCAATCAGATCAGTTCTCCAAAAGACAACCTCAATTGAACCAGGATGAGCTTATCAGGCCAGACAACGTGTTTTCAATTTCTGAGATTTGAACCTTTCTATCCTCACATTTACTACAGAGGATCTTGCTGTTAAATGGAGATGATACAGTCATGGACTGCAGCTCTAAACAAGCCTTCCTATGCAACCCCCCTGCAACCAACAGCTATCAGAGATGGTCCCATTGCCCAAACTCCATTCAGGTAACCATCACATGATGTGTAAAATGACAGGTTTCCATGTGATAAAGGCTCCGAGATGGCGATGAGATTGTTTGCCTTTCAATTATGCCAAGCATTTGAATACATTTACAGCCAGGTCAATGGGCCAGTCAGCCCTTGTCACAATCCAACACTACATGAGACCAACAACAATATCATAATGAGAAGATCTGTTTTTGGTGTTCGGATTCAGAGTTCAATATTGTCCAAGACTTTGGGAAAATTAAAAATGGGACACCTAAAAGAACAGTACTATCTGTGTAAATAAGTGACGTTTTAATCTGGTTTAAGGGTATTGTTTGAGATGAACACCTTGAAAGTGGCCATAATAATACATTGAGTGGTAAAGAAGACATATGGCATGCTTGTCTTTATTGGTCAGGGCATTGAATACAAGAGTCAGGGTGTCATGTTGTATTTTTATAAGATTTTGGTGAGGCCACACTTCGAATATTGAACTCAATTCTGATCAGCACTTAACAGGAAGGATGTGGAGGCTTTGGAGAGCGTGCAGAAGAGGTTTACCAGGATGCTGTCTGGGTTAGAGGGTATGAGCTATAAGGAGAAACTAGAAAAGCTTGGGTTGTTTTCTCTGGAGCAGCGGAGGCTGGGGGGAGATTTGGCAGAAATCTATAAAATTGTGGGCTGAATAGTAAGAGTTGACAGAATTTTTTTTCCCAGAGTTGAAATGTCTAATACTGGGGGGTATGTATTTAAGGTGAGAGAGGGAAAGTTCAAAGGAGATGTGAGGAGCAGGTGTTTTTGCCCAGAGAGTGGTAAGAGTGTGGAACATGCTGCTGGACGCAGTGGAGGCAGATGCGGTGGGGGTATTTAAGGGTTTTTAGATAAGCACATGAATCTGCAAAGAATGGAGGAATATGGATAAAGAGCAGGCAGTAGGTATTAGTTTAATTTGACATTATGTTTGGCACAACACCATTCCTGCTGTACTATTCTATGTTCCGACATTGAACAAGACACGGGACAGATCTTCTGTTTTTCTTCAAACAATCCCATGGGATCTTTCTGTGCTTATCAGAGCAGGAAGACAAAGGACTGGTGCGATGATCCTTGTGTCTGTTTCAGCTGAACTGAAATTTACAAAGTCAGCCAACTCAGAAAGAAAATTTCTGAATTTACCAGCAGTCTGAGGGTTAACTCAGTTTGAGTTTACTTATCATATACTCAATGCCAACTATCCAATGTTAATTGGTGATGGAGCACAAAGAGCAAGTTGTTGTTAAAACTATTTTTCTGTTCTCACTGGAGAGTGCAGCTATAAAAGCACGGTGGTGGGAAATTGTCAATTTAATTAGATAGCAGCCAATTACATGAGCTGAAAATGCTAATTAAATTTGCTGAATTATTCATTTTGATAAGTTGACAAGCTGGCAGTTTAAGCAGTTGGAATATTGTCTCCTGCCTTGTTACTAAGTATGTATCTTGTGAAAATAGAATGTTTAAACACAAAACAAATATATACTGAGAACTAACACGGGACTCTGGTTCTTTAACTACATTCTCCTACATGTTCCCTCTTACGTTTCCAGTTTCTCCCTCTGTCCCACATGGAAGGGTCTCATGGTGGGGAGAGGTGAGTGTCATGGTGATGGCACTTCCATTTCTAAACCCACCCTTTAACATGGACAGTGTTATTGTAAACTCGGAATCCTTCCATCTGAACCAATCTTTATTCTTGCCTCACAATGTGAACCCCTTTGGAAGGGGATTGGTGATTGTGATGGAAGGATATGGCAGGGTGGGGACAGCAATGGTTAAGGTGAGGCAGAGGTAGCAGTCCTTATTTTCTTGGTCCTGAGCTCTCAGCCCATATCTGGAGTCTGACAATTTGTTACGTTTAACGTCTGCCCATTTCCAGGTATGCTCACTTTGAAATAGTTCTGCTCTTCTCTCCAATGGGATTCTGGCTTGTTCACATTTATTACTATCTATCTCCCGCCTAACTTTGGAAAAATTGCCAAAATTCATTTTCACAGCTAAATCACCCTCTTCAGTGGCTGTCTCAGGCTCTGCCCTACTCCACAACTGAAATTTCATCCTTCATATTTTGAGCCTATCCAGAATTATAGGTATTCTGCAGAGATCCAACACTCCTCAGACAGCTGCTCTTGTTACACCCTGGGATCTACACTCAGTGCCATGCACCGTCACCTGCAACACTCTCAATGTCTCTCTCTATGTCAGCACTGCCTCAAGCTATTTCAAAACAGACCCAGTCACCAGTTCCATTTCGTTCTTTATCTCATTTGTGCTTTAACTTTTTCTCTTCCTTTCAGGTGTTAAGGAAAACAAGCTCCAAAACCAGCAGCTTCTGAAGAAGAGTCATACCAGACTGGAAATGTTAACTCTGTTTCTCTCTCCACAGATATTGCCCGAGCTATTGTATTTCTCCAACACTCTGTGAGTTAGCTTCAGATTCCTGGCATTTGCAGGAGTTTGCTTTTATTTGTTTGTTATCAGTTGAATTTAATGAATTGTTCCTATATGCCAGACCTCTTTAATTCTATTTGAATGAGGCCATGCTATTCAAAGGATGACATTTTTTAAAAATAACAACGAATTGAATTTCGTGCAAGTGTCTTAGTCACAGTGAATTAGAAATCTCAGTCACTCAGGGTATGCACAGATCAACTCACATTCAGTGTTTTCTGTTCCTGTATTATCTTTCTCCACAAAGATATCACGTTGACCCCTGAACCCATTTAAATTGCCCATTCTGTTTATCATTTATTCATTCTCCCTTAACTATCAGGCACTCTAAGGAAATAGCAGAATCCCTGGAGTTAGCCATTACTTTGATTACAATTATTAGACAGTGAAAGTAATAAGAATATCCCTTAGGAATTGTTCCAGGAAGAAAAAACAAGTGCAACAAGTGCTACAGATCTATAGTCAATACAGTCAATAAGCAAGTGAGTGCAATTCAGTGCAGTATCTTACATGAATTATTAATGGAGTAGGAAACTTTGTGCATTTCAAATCCCAAGAAAGACAGAAAGAAGATTTACAACACTGAGAATATTACCTGAGACCTTCACAGAGGAAGAGTAATTTTCAACAGGGAGGAAGTCTAATCAATTAAACACTTTTATGGTTTCTCCCCTTCATTTTTCTCCAGCCTCCTCTACATTTACACCCTTTAAGATCTCTTCACTCTCCTGGTTCTGGCCTTAGGCAAGTGCATGATTTATATCACACCGCCGGGACAGCCAAGTCTCCAGCTGCATGGGACCTACACTTGGCATTCCTTTCCGAAATATAAACTGAAAGAACTATGGATGCCGTAAATCAGAAACGAAAACAGAAATTGCTGGGAAAGCTCAGCAGGTCTGGCAGCACCTGTGGAAAGAAACTAGAATTAATGTTTCAGGTTGAGTGACCCTTCCTCAGACCTGCTGGTGAAGTTGGTTTTGTACAGAAGATAGGGTGGTGGGAGGGGGTAAGGGGTAAACAATAGGTAGGTATAGAATGCAAAGAGAATGAAGAACAGTTGGACAGACAAAGGAGTGGATGACAATCTGGCAGGGAGGGTGAATAGCAATGAATTGGGGCTGCTGGTGGCTAACAATGGGTTCATATAATCATAGAATTGCTACAGTGTGGAGGCAGGCCATTCAGCCCATTGAGTCCACACCAACCCTCCAAACAGCATCCCACCCAGACCCACCCCATCCCCGTAATTCTGTATTTCCCATGGCTAACTTGCCCAGCCTGCACATCCCTGGATACTATGGGCAATTTAACAAGGCCAATCCACCTAACCGGCATACCCCTGGGACCATGGGAGGAAGCAGGCGCACCTGGAGGAAACCCACATAGACACAGGGAGAATCTGCAAACTCCACACAGGCAGTCACCTGAGGGTGGAATGGAACCCATGTCCCTGGTGCTGTGAGGCAGCAGTGCCAACCACTGAGCCACCCTGCGGACCGGGTTGTGTGTAATATGTAAATAATGTGATAACAAAGGCTGGTGTGTGGGGGTTGGGGTAAGGACATGGGAGAGCTCAAGGCCTAAAATTGATGAACTTAATATTGAGGACAGAAGGCTGTGGAGCTCCCAAGTGGAAAAGGAGCTGTTGTTCTTCCAGCTTGCACTGAGCTTCACTGGAGCACTGCAGCAAGCCTGACACAGCGATGTTCATCAGGGAACAGGGTGATGTGTTGAAGTGACAGGCAACTGGAAGCTTAAGGTTTACAGACAGAATGTAGGTGTCCTGCAAAATGGTCATCCAATTTATGTTTTGTTTCCCCAGTGTAAAGGAGATCAGATTTTGAGCAGCCTAGATTGTGTGAAGTGCTGGTAAAGTGCTGCTTCACCTGGAAGGTGTGTTTGGGGCCTTGGAACCTGAGGAGGAAGGAAGTTAATGGGCAGGTGTTACACCTTCTGCCGTTGCAGGAGATGGTGCTGTGGGAGTGTGGGGAAGAGTTGGGAGTGAAGGAGAACTGAACCAGGGTGGCCCAGAGGGAATGGCCATTACGGAAGGGAAGGAAGGGGAATATGTATCTGGTGGTGACATCTCACTGAAGTTGGCTGATGATCCTTTGAATGTAGATGCTGGTGGAATGGTAAGTAAGGACAAGGGGAACCCTATCACTGTTGTGGGAGGGAAGAGAGGGAATGAGGACAGAAATGTGGGAGATAGGTCAGACTCAGTTGAGGGCCCTGTCAACTATAGTGCTAGGGATCCCTCGGTTGAGAAAGAAGGCGGACATTTCAGAGGACCCCTTGTCATAGTTGGCCTCATCGGAACATGTGTGACGGAGCTGGAGAAACTGGAAGAATGGAATGGAGACTTTACAGGAAGTAGGGTATGAGAATGTAGAGCCAAACTAACTATGGGAATCATTCGGTTTGTCATGGACGTTGGTGGGACCCTATCCCCAAAAATGGAAGCAGAGATGTTAAGGAAGGGAAGGGAGGAATCAGAGATGGTGAAAGTGGGAGTGGAATGGAAATTGGAAGCAAAATCGATAAATTTTTCCAATTCCAGTTGAGAGAGGGAAGCGGCACCAATGATATCATCAATATATTGGAGAAAGAATTGTGGGTGGGGCTGGAAATGGACTGGAACAAGGAATGTTCCACACACCCCATGAAGAGCCAGGCAGAAGTGCTGCCCAAAGGCATACCCAAAGTCACCCCTCTGACTTGAAGAAAGTGAGGGAGGTGAAAAGAGAAGTTGTTGAGGGTGAGTACAAGCTGGGCCAAGTGGAGGAGGGTGATGGTAGGTGGGGACAGTTCAGGCCTTGGCTCCAGGAAGAAGGGGGAGAGCCCTGAGACCACCCTGGCAGGGGATGGTCATGTAAAGGGATTGCACATGCATGGTAAAGAGGAGGAGGCTGGAGCCGGCAAACTGGAAATTCTGAAACTGGCATAAAGCATCAGAGGTAGTGCGGATGTAAGTGGGGAAGGGACTGAACAAGGGGAGAAAAGACCGAATCAAGATTTTACAGGACATTGGTGAGGCTACTTTCAGAGTACCACATGCAGTTCTTATCACCCTGCTATAAGAGGAATATTGTTAACTAGGAGAGGGTTCAGAAAGGATTTCCCAGGGTGTTGCCAGACTAGAGAGTTTGAGTTATAACAATTGGCTGGGAACTTTTTTCACTGGCAGTTGAAGGGGGACTTTGTAGAGTGGCATAAAATAATGAGGAGCGCAGATAAGGTGCATTGCAAAGGTCTTTTCCCTCAGGTGGGGGAGTTCAGAACTAGGGGCAATAAGTTTAAGGTTAGAGAAGAAAGAGTTAATAAGGACCTGAGGGGCAACTTTTTTTCACAGAGAGTGGTTCATGTGTGGAAATAACTTCCACAGGAAGTGGGAGACGCAAGTACAGTCCCAATGTTTAAAAGGCACTTGGATAAGTATATGAATGGGAAATGTTGAGAGGGATATGGGCCGAATGCAGGCAAGTGGGACTAGTTCAGTTTGGGAAAGGTGGTTGGCATGGACGAGTTGGACCAGACATTCTGCTTTGATTCTATGACTCAATGACCTCTTTCACCAAGCTTCTGTTTACCAGTCCTTATATCTCCTTTTGTAACTCTGTGTCAAGTTTCATTTGCTAGTTTGCCTGTGAATCACTTAGGGTACTTTCCTACTATAAGGGTTCCATACAAATTTAAGCTATTGGTGGCATTAATAATGATTGCACTCCTAATTCATCTGACAATTATTATGGTATCCATCAACCGTAGAACAAGCATAAGTTGAAACTGCCACACCCTAACAGATGTGCACGATTATTTGTTATAGGCACGCATTCTAAATTCATAGTGTCCGCCATTTAAAAGGACAAAAGCAGTGGCTTTTTTGGTATCAGCACCACATCCAAGGAGCCCTCAAGTCACAATCTATTCTAACTTGCACATGCATTCCTGTTTCTCCATTGTTGCTGGCAGATCCCCTGGTACTCCCAGTCCTAGGGCAATGTCAGAGTATTTTCACATACACAGTCCAACCATTCAGGAAAGAGGTCCATTACAACCTTGTCAGGGGAGTCTGTAGATGGACACTACATACAAGCATTGCCAATGAAACACGAGTCCTAATAATAAGTTATTAGAAAGAGAACTGCAATATATGCAGATTGAGATGAAAAGAATAGAGGTCTTAAAATTGTTTCGAAATAAGAATGAACAGCCTCTGTTCTACATAGCAAGACGCTACAAAGGGTCCAAATACAGTACAGATATCACTTAACGCTCATTAACAGCATCATGTTCAGAAAGCATGAGAGAAATCCCAATAAAACTGTATTCTCTTCTACATTTTTGGTTTTTAATTCTGACCAACTTTGCTGGACTCATAACATGGCTGAAGCTGATCACTGGATTATATTTCCAGAAGCTTCTACATCTCTCCCACATTATGTTCCAGCTAAAGCTGACAGAATAGACTCCAGATAACCATCTGCTTCCAGCGAAAGGAAAATATCAAAAGTCATTGTGTTAAAATGAGCATCAACACTTTTACAGTTATTTATCACCTCACAATGGAAAATCTGATCAGGGGTATATTACACTGTTAACATAGTGGACTTTTGTTTTGCCACAATGGAGCCTCAGTATATGAGACATTTGTGTCTATCACATGACTGAGCTTGCTGGGACTCGATGTTAGTTACTGTCTTAATTTATTGCAAAAGACAACTCCGGACTTCAGCAGCTTGAAGGCACGCTCTCCAACTCTCTGCCTCTCTCAGATTATTAATTTCAAGAAAGAATCTCAGGCCTCACCTGCCAAAATGGGTTAGTTCTCCAAGTTGAAACTTTATTGCTGGAACAGCACAGCAGGTCAGGCAGCATCCAGGGAACAGGAGATTTGACGTTTCGGGCACAGGCCCTTCTTCAGGAATGTTCTCCAAGTACAAAGGATATTGCTGTGCCTTTGATTGATGTCCATCTTTATCCCAACTTCCAGGAAAATAATTGCTGTAAGATTAGGTAACTGACACCCTCCCAATTGGATATTGATTCCGTGGACTCTGAATCTCAGAAACAGAAACAGAAACCAACATGTTTTATTTTTCAACATATTGATAATTAGTAACTTACTTTGTTCCTCTTTCCTTTCTTTCTCCCTTGTATGTGTGATTGCAGTAGCAAAGCAACTCTCCACATTTTTCAATGCTTTTGCTAATAAGTTGTATCTTTTAGTTCATTTTAAGTGATTACTGATCTAAGATTGAAATAAAAATGTAAAGCAACGTTTATGGAAAATCTTCAGCCTCCCTTAGTAAGGGATAGTATTAAAAAGGAGGAGTATATCAAACATTACCTTCTTGTCTTGGGTTAAAGAGGAGGAATGCAATTACAAGCTAAATTCAACCCATTCCCCCACTGTGTGAGAGAGCAGGTAAATTCAATTGGCTAATGAAATGTTGGCCATTGTCTCAGGAGGATTGGAAGACAACAGATAGACATTATGCCACACCTGCATAGAGCTGTGGATACCTCCTCAGGAGGATTGTGTTCAATTCTGGGCAGTGCATTTCAGCAAGGACAGATTGCATGGAAACATAGTTACACAGAATGAGACCAGTATGCTACATAATTTGTTGCTTTCATTAAGGGACAAATAACCAATACCTATGCAATAGTGAAATACAATGATGTCTTGTGAAGTACTCACATTGTCTCTCCTGAAGACATGCATGTCAGGAAATTCTGGGAAATCTTTTATGTACGTCTAAGGGTCTGTTTTCATTCTGTACATCTCTATGACTCTATGACGTCTTTTGAGAAGTCATTTTTAATGTGTAAGTGTACTGATTCAAGTAAGTAGTCATTTGGTCATACAGAATTTTCATATTGCCGAAAAAGAACACATTGTAGTGAAGCTTTTCATTTTGCATTCACCAGGACAGTTTGCAAGGATATCAATACAGGGGGAAACCAACATTTCTACTGCATGAAAGAAGAGTGCTGATTGGTTGGCAAGTGGACTCTGTTTGGAAGAGATATTGTCAGGCACCAATTAACAATGTTTGACAGTGGACTACCAGTCTTTGATTAGATTCCCTCCACCCCAACAAGTCCACACTGAACCTCCGAAGAGCAACCCACCCAGACCCATTTCCCTCTGCACCTAACACTATGGGCAATTTAGCATGGCCAATGCACCTGACCTGCACATCTTTGGACTGTGGGAGGAAACAGGAGCACCCGGAGGAAACCCACGCTGACTCGGGGAGAATGTGCAAACTCCAGGAATCGAACCCAGGTCCCTGGCGCTGTGAGGCAGCAGTGCTAACCACTGAGCCACCGTGCCACCACAATTGCATTTAAATTATGCTGATTGACACTGAACATTCAGGGAATTGCTCTTCAAAATGAACCAATAAATAACTGGCAGAAGTTCTGTTGTGTTGAAACAGACATTGTGCACATATATATTCTTTCTGTATGCAAACAACAAGACCCTGCTGAAATGCATCATACCATAAGTCTGACTAACAATACTCAAGTACTAACTTATATAAATACAGCAGTGCCAAAGGTGAATCCAACACAAACCTCAGCCACCTTTGCATGTTTGCACTCTCCAGAGGGTAACACTGAATGGAGATCAGCTTAGGGGAAAGCTGGCTGTTTTATTTTATGAACTGCAAAGAATTTCAGTTAGAAATGTGTCTCAAGCAGTGCTGCAAGTTCGATATTATTGGATTGGCCACAATGAGGCACTCAATACCATCCCAGCTTTTCGGAGTCCATTAAATGGTCAATCTGGTACCATCTGTTTTTGCACCATTGCCTGAGATGGAGTTCTTCCCATCCACATCTAATTATGACAATTTCAATTCTACGCTGAAGTAAGACAGTATCACAAATTTAAATAGATAGCTATTCAGTAGAATAGAACTTGTGTATTGCTGAAAAACAACAGGAGCTGCCCAACATACAACCACACAGCTCAGAGGGAGCATCAAACAGCTCAGGGTACTCCCATTGGGCACTAGCTTCATTCACCCTATGCCCATTAATATTGGCATCTGACATGTGCCAGCCTCATGGCACTCCTCCTATTCAATTCTACACTTCGACCATGTGCTTGGGCTGTGCAGTAATTCTGATTGCAATGCTGCAGCAAGGACACTGTGCATCAGAGACACACAAATCCAGCTCCTGCACTGGACCAGGCTGCATCTCTTGGTCTTCACTTTCTCTCATAGAGCTCACTCACTCTGCGACTATCTGAACCCTCACAGCATCCCTGCCTTTGCCTTGCATTTTTACACTTTGTCCCCTCAGACCCACCTTAGTTCTGTCTTCCCTTGCAGTTTGACACAGGCACAATGTCAGACAAAGCTCGTCATGGTAGTGAGCAGGCTTTTGGCTTGGGGGGGGGGGGGGGGGTCCCAGTATGTGGTGGGCAGCCTCTGATACCAGAGCAGGGTTTGGATGAGGGGCGCGGGGTGTCAGTGAACCACTCAGAGTCAGGATGCTGCACACATAAGGAGTAGGGTGTCATATGTCACGCTGCCCACCACCCAGCTAGACATCCTCTGCCTATCGTGGGCTGATTTCCTCCTGCAGTAAAAGCGAGGCAGGTTTTATAAGTGGATGGAAGTGCTGCAGCAGCAAATTGGTGTCCTAAGCGAGTGAGTAGGCAATGCAGAGGACATGCAGGGTTAGCGGTGTCAGAGATTGGGATGCACTACAGCAAGCGACTGACAATATTGCAGGGAATAGGGACAGCGGCAGAGGATGAGCATTGGTGGGAGCTGGGTACAGTAGCAGAGGTAGTGTGAAGAATCAGAGATAAGATGGTGGCACCAATCCTGATGGGGTGGAAACAATCATTGGCCATCTTTCTTTACCTCTGGGCGTTGCTGTAGAGATTGCATTAGCCCACATGGGCCAGACTGGCATTGTCTAATGCTGCAGCCTTCTTTGTTCATCCTGGGGATTGAGGAAGTCCTACCTCAGTCCTGCCCTGTCCAGCCGGACCTCTAGGTCACTGCCCACAAAGCAGGGAACTAATTTCCTCTTGTCTGCCATGTGCAGGGAAAATGGCAGGCAACATGCAGGGCAGCTCCAGACTGCCAGCGGTTGGCACAGACCATCCAAGGGATGCAAGGAATGCAAGGGATGCAGGTTTGTCGGAGAAAATCCAATGACTAGCTAATGGTTCTGGGCACAGCGAATGGTAAGAATTACACATGAGAGATGCCATTGGATTGAGGTAGATAGTTCACAAGGCAAGTTGGGTAAGTTACAGTGAGAAATCTCGCTTGGCTAATCCCAGTCGAAAACTCAACCTCACCCTCACTCCCTGCCAAAGAAAACTTAAGATTCAGCCTGACATGTCAAAAGATTTTCATTTTGCACTCATTAGAACAATTTGCAAGAAAGCCAGTTCAAGTGGAAAACCAATATTTATTCTGTGTGAGAGAAGAGTGCTGACTTAAGATTAATTTGAGAGAATAGCTCATCTGGTCAACAACACGTCCATTTTGACATTTGAGAGGTTGAATTTGTATCTCTTAACCTACCCCAAAACTGCTACCTCTGTGCTGTTCAGAAATTGACATTTATTTTATTCATTGCTCACCTTAACATTGTACGAAATACCACAATCTTCAATGTAGAACAACACAAATTGCTTGTGACTGCCCAGTAAAGAAATCATGTAAATTGTCCATAAAACCACTCTAAAATACTATGAAAGATGAAAGAAAATATGGGTTATGACTGCCTTTGAGAGTTAAAGCATATAAACGTTCTCCTGAAGCTATATTTCTAATCATAGAAAAAACAGAAAATGCTGCAGATATTTAGCAGACTTGCTCTGTTTAGTTATAATTAAGGCAGTCATGTTGGGACTAGGTTGCATTTTCTGATATACAATATCGAGATATGTGGAAAATGATTATCACCATTCTATTTGCAAGAGATGATACGAATAGTACTCTTGAACTTTTGTGGCATTAAATGAGATCATCAGCTGCACTTATTTTGATGGCTGAACATGTCAGTTCTGGAAAGGCAAAGGTTTCCACACATGAAGTTGTCCTTTGACAATGTTGCGGGATAATTTCTGCTCTAGCCTCTGTTGCAGGGTTGGCATCAAAAAGTGTGGCCCTGGAAAGACACAGATGGTCAGGCAGCATCTGAGGGGCAGGAGAATCGACGTTTCGGGCATAAATCCATCATCCGAGACAGCTTAGGAGTTTTTAATATCACAAGTCCTGATGGTGGTGGATTCCTGCCCTTAGTTGCCATCACCATTCTCATTGATCATCACCGCAAATCTCCCAATTCGCACAGTTCATTCCATACATGCACCACCCCCTGCATGAAAAAGTTGCCCCTCAGGACCTTTTTATATCGTTTCCCTCTCATGTTAAACAGATGTTCTCTGATTTCTGATTTTTGATTCTGCCATCCTCAGAAAAAGACTTTGTCTCTTTATCCTATCCATGCCCCTCATGATGTTATAAACCCCGATAAGGTCACCCCCTTCAGCCTCGGACACTCCAGGGAAAGAAGCCCCAGCCTATTCAGCCTCTAGGCAAAAATGAGGAGCGCAGATGCTGGAGATCAGAGTCCAGATTAGAGTAAGGCTGGAAAAACACAGCAGGTCAGGCAGCAACCGAGGAGCAGGAAAATTGATGTTTCGGGTCACAGCCCTTCATCAGGAATGAAGCACTCATTCCTGATAAAGGGCTTTTGCCCGAAACATTGATTTTCTTGCTCCTCATATGCTGCCTGACCAGCTGTGCTTTTCCAGCACTACTCTAATCTAGACACGATTCAGCCTCTCCCTATCGCTCAAACCCTCCTGGTTCTATAGAAAGTACAAACAATTTTTTTAAGCAGCTTTCTAATCAACCTGCACAGTGATATTATTACCCATCACTGGAACAGGGAGGACCTGAATCTGGGTTCCTTGGCTCAAAGATAGGAATACTACCACAGCACCCAGCAACATCCTTGTAAATGTCTTCTACCTCCTCTCAAATTTAACAACACCCTTCCTATAGAAGGGCAACCAGAATTGTACGCAATATTCTAAAAGTGGCCTCACCAATGTCCTGTACAGATGCAACATGACATTCCAAATCCTACATTCAATATCCTTTAGACTCAGGGTGATGTCAGATGACTGATGATTTGTAAAAATTGCATCCTGTTCAAAGAATCTTATAAAAGAATGATTCACCCAGCCAGCAACAATAGGCCATTCCGTTAGAACTTGGTGGTGGGAGGATTCTGAGAATTCGGAAGCAGAGGGGACAAGGATGGATCCTTCGGGGGTGTATAAGGTAAGGAGCACATATAAAAGTCATTACAAGTGATTGTCTGGTATAGTTAGATGGATAAGATTTAAACAAAGTGAGGGTAGTGATACTGAGCTTCATGACAATGGACAAACATTACAGGAGGGTGATGCAATCAAGGTTAGTAAAGGGTGCAGACAGGTTGAGATGGAGAGAAAGTGAAAATATGTCTTTCTTACAGTCATGTAGGTTATTATTCTGATAAGAGTTATTTTAGTATTCTGACAGGGAGAAAGTGAGGACTGCAGATGCTGGAGATCAGGGTGAAAAATGTGGCCCTGGAAAAGCACAGCAGGTCAGGCAGCATCCAAGGAGCAGGAGAGTCAACGTTTCAGGCATAAGTCCTTCATCAGGGAAGTGGAAGGTGGCTGAGAGATAAATAGGAGTTTGAGGGTGTGGGGGCTGACTGGGGGAGAAGGTAGCTTGGAAAGTGATAGGTAGATGCAAGTGGGGGGGGTGATGATGATGGTGATAGGTCGGAGCGGAGGCTGGAGCAGATAGGTGGGAAGGACAATGTCTTTGTGGAGGGAGGAGGAGAACTTCTTCAAGGTGGGAACCCTAGGATTTGGACATGGAATTCTGGGAAAGAAAGGTATGGATGTAAAAGGCAAGCAGTCTAGGAGTTTGGAAAGAAACAGCAGGTTGGAGTTGGGATAGTAGTTGGCCGGGGTGGAGAGGTCAGGGATTGTTTTCTCTTTCAAGAAGACGAGTGATTACATCAGAATTGAAGAAGTGATTCATAAGAGCTGGAGAGAGGGAATGCCTAACAATATCAGATAAGGTGGATTCCAAGATGGGAGGTTGGGGAATCAATCGATTATTGGGTGGTGGATTGAAAGATCAACAGGTGGGCCTCATGAATAAGAGAAGGATTCAAGCTCAGGGCTAGGGGGTCTTGTAGTGTCATGATAGTCTGCCTACTTCTAAGCTAGGGGACTTGAGTTCAAGTCCCACCTGCTCTTGAAGTATATAATAACATCTCTGAACAGGTTGATTGGAAAATAGAAAGGAAAATAAGGCAGATCCATTTTCAGGTTCTTGTGGCACTGTGGTAGTTTCCCTATCTCTGAGCCAGGATTCAAGTCCCACCTATTCTAGAGATGTGTAATAACATCACTGAGCAAGTTGATGAGAAAATATGTTGAAAAAGAAGCTGTATGTTGGTGTTTCTTTTGGAGTCACGAATTATACACCATGAGGAAGAATGGTAAATCTGAACAAGAACACATTATTGACGATGCTCACATCTCCACAGCCAGTTCTGGGCTCTCTGGGTCACTTGACCAGCGCCTCTTAAAGGATTACACCCTCAACTACATCCAAAACAAATACAGATGCAAAGGACTACTGTGGTGCAGTGGTGGTGTCCCTATCTTTGAGACAGGAGATCTTGCTTCAAGTGCCATCTACTCCAGAGGTGTGTCAAAAAAAACATCTGAACAGGCTGATTTTAAATCAAGATGCAGACAAAAGGCTACATTCTTGCAGTGCGGGTTGTAGTGGCCCTGGTTCAAGTCCCGTCTGCTCCAGGGATGTGTCATAACATTCCTGAGGTGGCTGATTATAAATGACAATCAATACCCAGCAGAGGGGCTTGGGAAAATTGGAGGGTCTCCTTGTGGGTCTTCTCCTGGACCTGGCTGTAAACAGGGCAAGGCATCGGTGACATAGGGGGGCATATCTGCTGACCGTTTGCCCCTCTTCCACGGTCATGTTGGTGCCCAGGTGTCCCTGGAGAGGGAGAACGCAATTCCCACCAATGGTCCTAATGCCTTTAGAAAGAGGAGGGCACCGCGGCAAATGCGGTGCTTTAATTCCCTCTCACTCCATTTTGATTTAGCCCCTCCCCACCCTCGAACCCTGTATTACTTTTTATGGCTCGTGTTGCCTGTATCAGGCTTTGCATGTTAATATGCAATTGGCTACGTGGGATATTTACTAGTATTGGTTAATAGTTAAAAACAGAAAACAAAAGGCACGGTGATTTGGTGGTGGGAGATAAAAGCATTCGGTTGTGTGTAATAGTGCTTCAGGGTATATAAAAAGATGCAGATCTGGGGATGTCCCAGGCTGGGATTAGCCTGTATGTGCCACAAGTAGTGGCTCGATTTTGGTGTTCATGAATGAATAATGTTCTTTTCCAGGTGTTGGAGGTGAGTATGAAAGTGGCAAAGGAGAGGGAAATAAGAAGATGTTTGGAAGTGGAGGAAGGAACCTGGGCATTACCAGGATGATCTGGGAATAATGAGCAGATTTGGCAGGGGAGAGCAGGACTGGATAGTGCATTCTGTGATCCAGTCAGATCTGCTTCCCAGAAAACCAGTTTTCTGACATATCTGGTGAAATATATGTCCCTTAAGACATAAAGAAGCAGAGATAAGGGTTGTTCCTAGGGGAATGGTCAGTGTTATAGGACGACTAATAGTTCCATTGAATCATAGAATAGAATCCTTACAGAGTGGAAGCAGGCCTTTCAGTCCATTTAATCCACAACAAAACTCTGAAGAGTATTCCCCCCAGACCCACCCTATCCCTGTAACCCTGCATCTCCCATGGCTAATCCACCAAACCTGCACATCCCTGAACACTATGGGCAACTTAGCATGGTCAATCCAGCTAAACTGCACATCTTTGGATTGTGGGAGGAAATGGGAGCATCTGGAGGAAACCCACACAGACACGGGGAGAATGTGCAAACTCCACACAGACAGGAATAAGAAAATGTCAAAGTTCTTCAATTTGGATTAGGGCATCAAAGGGTATCAATGAAAACATATTTCTACACAATTTTACTTCTTGATCTTTTAAGAATGCCATTAAGCCACTTAAAATTATTGAGGTAAAAACTTTGTTGAATTAAAATTGAGTGGAGTGCCATTTACATATTGCCATTACAAACTGTAATTGCTGACTTTAGATGTACAAAAGCATAAAGCAGCTTTCCTTTTTAATATAATTTCTGAATAAAGTAAAACAAAATCATAATCTTAAGGGCTTAATGTTTGGCCCTTCATCAAGTGCAATGTATTTTTCCCCATCTGAACGAATGCATGGAGATGAGTCATAGATTTTACTGGAGGACACAAAGTTCAGGCAATAAGATTGAAGCTGGGACTCAGAGGATAACACATTAACTGTTTAAGAAAAGGTAAAAAAACATTATTAATTGATGGAAAATATCAGAAAAAAATTCAATATTTGGAAGTGCAATGACTGAGGCAGAGTTACTTGGTTTGCAAAGATTGGTGAATACTTCATTTTTCAGGGCTGGGCAAAGATTTTATTATCAGCTCAGTCACATTCTAATAAGGTCATGGAGTTATAGAATCACAGACTATGGAAACAGCTCCTTTGGTCCAACCCAGTACATGTCAACAATAGTCCCAAACTAACATTCCTGATGAAGGGCTTTTGCCCGAAACGTCGATTTCGAAGCTCCTTGGATGCTGCCTGAACTGCTGTGCTCTTCCAGCACCACTAATCCAAACTAAACTAGTCCAACCTGCCTGCTCCTGACCCACCTCCCTTCAGGGAGTTGAGTGGTATAGTTTGTACTGGGCAGGACAATCGTGGTTATTTTCCCTCCTTTATTTGACATGTAGCTTAGGTCTTTAAAGAGGATGGTATTTCATTGGGTCCCAAGAAGGTAACTTGATTTCTTTCTTAATCCTAAAGCTGAATGATTTAAATTGAATGTTTTTTATTTAAATTGAACTATTACATTTCGAGTAATGTCCTGTTATGAGCTCAACTTACAAATAAGCAGAATATCCAGGTGTTATCATATATATGACGTAAAGGCCATAAGCTGTCAGCACTATAGCAGTCCAGGTACAGGCTGTGCTGGAGATCACTCTATACTCAATGCATTAGCTTGACTGTAAATACACTCACCGAGTGTTCTTCAAACAAGCAGAATCTACGTATCCTATTTGTATTACATTTCGATCACTTAAGTATACAATGATGTGATGCACAGCTGAGTTTATTTCTTGAAAAACCAGAACAACGTAAAAACCTAGAAGTTTAGAGATTAGTGGGTAGGGCAGTAAGAGGAAAATGACACTAATGCAGAGATTCCCAAAGTGCAGAAAACAGAAGAGAACAATATTTCTTTGCAAACTGCGAATATCTCTGCATTGGCCAGGTTCATGCTGTTGCAAACCCACCTTAGCTAAAGACTATTTCAAATTCAAATGGCCATCAAGTGTCAGCTCCTCATTAAACAATGCAAGAAAGCGATCTGCAATTCAGGAACAGCGCTGAGTGAACAGAACAAACACTAAAGCATGTTTTGGGTCAGAATCTAAAAAGAAACATAGAGTACACTGCTGGAAGCACAGAAGATTTAAAATGCAAAGTTAAGTATAAAGTGTAAAACAACAGCAGAAAGGTGGATATCAATTCCTGACCAAGAACTGAAAAGTCATGGATCTCCTATTCAAGTTCAACCTTTCTAAACAAATGATGCAGCTATGCATTGTAGACCAAGCAGTTGCAGAACCAGTTAGGCAAGCTAGGAAAATAATAATTTATTATTAACCTGTTACACAGCGTCCATCCTTTGGAGTTATCTGAAGAGGACTACAAAGATCCAATACAGGAAGTGTGAGAAGGTCAGTGGGCATGTGAGCGTCAACTTTAGAATTTGTTGCTTAGAATAGTTTCCCCTATCAGCAAAATTGACATCAATCAAGAGATTAATTTGTCAGTGGGTGCTATAACAAGGGTAACACATGCAACATTCCAGAGGCTGAACTGCCAGAGTGGATCAGTGAGATGGTGAATACTTGTCAAAACATTTCAAAATGACCCTTTGGAGAAAGCGAGGGTCACAGCTTTGATTCACTGCTGGCGTATCGCAGAAAATATCAAGCCTTTGCAATTCAGCAACAAACATTAGATGCAGCAAATGGTATTTTCATTGTTGTCAGGACATAAAATCCAAGCGAGCACTTTGACAAATGAAATCCATCAAATCCACTGCAAAGCTGTCCTGAATTCCAAGATCTGTGCACAGCACACAGGACAAAAGTACTGGGCCAGTCTATGTAAGGAATTTAGATTCAATAATGCAGCCACAGTACGAAACAAGGCTCAGCCAATCAGGAGACAGGCATGACACTAAGGCAGCAGAGACAATGACAGCTCAACAAGACAGACCCGGGTCAAATCACAGATCGAACAACTTCCAACCAGAGGCTTTTCACATTGTGAATGCAAAAACGTTGTGTGCTTGTAATCAAGTAACTAGAAGATCTTGCCGCAATGAACATCAAAGAAAACTGGCCAAAGCACACTTCTGGCTTGAAAATATGTTGCCATTCCTTCACTGTCGCTGGTCAAAATCTTGGAATTCCTTCCCTAAGGGCATTGTGGGTGTACCTGCACCCAAGGAGTGTAGTGATTCAGCTCCCACCAGCTTCGACAGGGCAATTCGGGATGGAAACTGATTACTGGCTTAGTCTGAAAGAAATAAAGCTCTTCAAGATTATTTACAAGGGGAGAAAAGGGATGGGACTGGAAGATGCGGCAGATTTCAAAGCGTAAATACTCAGAATTATGAAAAGCCTTGTTGGTCAAAAAATAAATCCTATTGACTGGGGAGTCAGGAAATAGGAAATATTATCTTGCATCCTGCAGAAAAAAGATGGAAGAAGTTAGGGGTTTATTTACACATAGGGCCATGGTAGGAGAAGGTATACCTAACCAGTGACAGTATTCAAAAGAACTTTCAAATCTGATGAAGATAAGTTTGTAATAAGTTAATAAACCAAAGAAACAAAAGACAAACACAATGGCCTGTTAGATTCTAATGTTGCAGCAAAAATTAATAATTGAGGTTATCTTCCATGAGATTTATTTTTCAATGGTTTTTGAAGGAAAAGGGAGGGCTAACAAGATGATAGGCATTGGGAAGTAGGCATCAGAGAGCAAGGATTCCTGTTATCTTGTCTCGTGGATTGACAAGTCTTTACCGAACTCTCTCCCTTACCCTTAGAACAGCAACAAATGGCATTCAGATTGTGCGGCTGATATGAAAAATATCCCAATCCATTTCATATTTCAAAATCAATTAAAGCAAAACTGACTAACTCCTTTAAAGAATGTGCAATGGATATCTAGTTAAAATAAAACTCTAGGCTCTAGATAGATACAGACTAAGACAGTCATACAGAGTAAGAAATCTCGTCAAGATCAGACCACACCCTTTATGTAAAGTCGAATTAATTACAGCTAAATTGTATAAATTCTGATTATGAAATCATCTAGGATATTTCTCTTTACTGCCTCTGGGGTAATACTCAAAATACATGGGCATGAGAGAAAGGTTGTCCTCATAAATGGTTTTAGTCAAGATTTGGTCAGATTTTAGAGTCATAGTCACAGATCCATACAGCTTGGAAACAGACATTTCAGTCTAACCAGACTACGCCGATCATGTTCCCAAACAATCTAGTCCCACCTGCCTGCATTTGGCCTGTATCCCTTCCAACATTTCCAATTCATGCATTTATCCAATGTCCTTTAATTGTTGTAACTTGTACCTGTATCCAATACTTTCTTTGCAGTTGATTCCACACACGAACTGCCCTCCGTGCAAAATAAATTGCCCCCATGTCTTTTTAAAATCTTTCTCCTTCGAAATTTGCCCCCAAGCTTTGAACTCCCCCCCCCCCGAGGGAAACACGCTTGTTACTCACCTTATTAGATTAGATTCCCGACAGTATGGAAACAGGCCCTTCGGCCCAACAAGTCCGCACCGAACCTCCGATGAGTAACCCACCCAGACTCATTCTCTTACCCTAGATCTATCTCTGACTAATGCATCTAACACTATGGGCAATTTAGCATGGCTAACTCACCTGACCAGTACACCTTTGGACTGCGGGAGGAAACCGGAGCACATGGAGAAAACCCACACAGACACAGGGAGAATATGCAAACTCTACACAGACAGTGCCCGTGGCTGGAATCAAACCTGGTCCCTGGTGCTGTGGGGCAGCAGTGCTAACCATTGAGCCACTGTGCTACCCCAATCTATGCCTCTCATGATTTTATAAACCTCAATAAGATCACCCCTCATGAGGAAATATTCATCTAATCAGAAGCGGGTCCTCACTCATGTTTGCTGGTTGTAGTGAGTGGGAGAGAAGCTGGCTGTGAGTGGGGATGAGCAAGGATGCCGAACCTGGGGATAACGAGACCTGAACAACTGAGGCCACTCAGGCACTGAGGCTTGTGTGGGATAGGAAGTGGGGGTGAAGCGTTGAGTCCAGTGGCTGGGAATAAAGATTGTCTGCAGTGGAGAAAGAGTTGGGCAGTGAAGAGGAGGAGGGGACAATTAAAAAGGTAGAGGGTTGAGGGGAGAACAGTTTTGAACCTTTCAGCAAAGAAATCGTATATTTTATGCACATCACTATTGTAATGGACACTGTCATCTGGATAATTTAATACTGAACATATTTATTTCAACAGGCTTGGCATTGATCAGTATTATGTTCCAAAACATCTCACATATTGTAAATTACTCAGAGTTCAGCAACCATGTTGGAAACAAACAGGCAACCACTTAGCTATGACCTTCTCAGTCATTTGAAAACAGTTTCATAGTGGGTTGTTTTATGTATGACCGTGCAAATTCTTAAAGATATCTTGCTAACACATATCTATTATCTTGTGCCAATTTAAGTACAGTAGTGTCTTGAAATTGAGAGCACCTTTGCATGTTGTGGTTTAAATGAAGTGGTGTTGAGTATTGAGAATTTTGTTGAATTCTGCTAATTCTGTTTTGGTGAGTTCAAATGCCCTGTACTTCAACATAAATGCAGACTGTATTAATACTGCATGACTGCAGCATCTAATAAAGCAGCCCTTGAGAATGGAAAAGGAGGAAGCCCCGGAAAATCAAAATGTAGTCCCTGCAAAACAAAAGGTGGCCCTCGAAAAAGTCTCGTAGCCCTCGAAACAAAAAGCATTTGACCCCTGCCTCGGGGCGTATTCTGACCAGGGTGTATCAGCTGAGGAAATGTGTTAAGTCATGATTGAGGACATTTCTTTTGGAAAGGTTGAGTTTGCATGAATGAGTGCCTTCTTTCTGTCAATAAAGGGAAAGAGACCATATCAGACAATAACTTCTGTAAACGAAATACCGAACCAGAATAAAGCTCTCTATTAACTTTGAATGTGAATGTGTGGACAGATTCTAGTCTGTATTCACAGTGAGGTAATGACTTGCAGGCCGAGATAACTCAAATCTTTAAATGTGTTACTCAAGTCAACCAAATATGAAACTAGTTATTAACCTTTCATTTGTTGAAATGAGATTTAAACCTGTATTTATGTTTCTCATCAATTCCTAGCTTGATTCCAACAATCAAATTTATTTTCTGACTACCTGTGTGTTTCAAAAGGTCTGAGACTGCAAGCAACTTGTAATGCATTTTAAAAAAAAACTATATTCACCCCTTCCAACTCTATGTGATGTAGCCCCTTCTGTAGCCCCCTCACCTTTGATGACTTGCCTTAATGGGCATTGTGCTTAAATTCATCAGTTGGAAAACATAGGCTATGTACTGTTAATAGATGAAAACTACCATGGGGTGATGTGGTGATGGGTTTCTGTTGTGTGTAAAAGCACTTCTTGGTATAAAAAAACTACAGTCAGCAGATATAAAAAGTAACATTCCATTGTGGGCTCCAATAGCACAGTGGTAATGTCTGACTTCTGAGTCAGGAGGCCTATTCCAGAAATGTGCCATAACACTGTTCGGAAAGGTTGGTTAAAAGCAACTAAAATCACATTCGACGTTCGTTTGATGAGAAACATGGTGATGGTTTCATTATATGAAAACAAGAAAACCACTTCATTGTGGTAGCGACGTGTGGGACAGTGGGAATCCCCATTGAGAGCTCTCTAGATAGAAATGCTCCTACTTTCCATCTATGATCGGTTTGTAAAATGTTGGACACCACACTCCTTTGCAGGCATGAGTTGAGCTGGTTCAGATCCTCGGACCATGTGCATGTTGGTTGTGTTCAGTGGCACCCTCTGTTTAGTTATGTAAAGAAATGTATTTGTGCTATTTTCGTTACAGCTCAGAACCATGTTTCTGATCTTTAGGTACTCCATGTAGGTAAAGGTTGGTGGGGTGGGTAGGATAAAGGTGAGACAGAGGGTCTTCATGTGGGCCTACTCCTGCTCCTAGCCAAGGCAGCCAGCAAGATGTCTGGGCAACCAGATGTGGATTGTGGGGGGTGGGGTGGGGGGGGTGGGGTGATGTGGGGACATAGTTCCTAAATGCCTTCTCCTCTTCCATGGCAACATTCATGCCCCGGGTTCCTCGAGGAGGGAGGATGTGGTGTCCACCAACACTCTCAAAGCCTTTAGAGAGAGGTGAGCACTGTGGGGAATGGAGTGCATTATCTCTCCACCAACTCCACTTTATTTTAATCCCCACTCTCTCCTCCCACTGCCTCCTACTTTTGATGTTTTGTGGTGGCCCAAGTGGGCAGTGCTTGTTAATTAGTCTTCTAATTGGTGAAACAGGCAATTCAGTGATGGTTTATTTAAAGAAAATGCATCTGTAGTCTCAGGTCTTTTGATAAATTGGTAGTGTCCCTATCTTTGAGTCAGAAAGTCCAGGTTCATTAGCCAGTTGCTCCAGAAGGTTGTAATAACGTCTCTGGTTAGGTTGATAGAAAATATTTAAAGTTGAGAGTGCGGTGCTGGAAAAGCACAGCAGGTCAGGCAGCATCTGAGGGACAGGAGAATTGGGGATTCAGGCATGAGCCCTTCATCAGGAATGTGGCTTGTGGGCTGGGGGGGCTGAGAGATAAATGGGAGGGTGGTGGGGCTTGTGGGAAGGTAGCTGGGAATGTAATAGGTAGATGAGGTGGGGGAAGGGGAAATGAAGAAACTGGTGAAATTGACATAGATCCCATTGGGTTGGAGGGTCCCAAGACAGAAGATGAGGTGTTCTTCCTCCAGGTGTCGGGTGGTTAGGGTTTGGCAATGGAGGAGGCCCAGGACTTGCATGTCCTTGGTGGAGTGGGAGGGGGGAGTTAAAGTGTTCATACCTGTTGCTTTTGCATGAAATGGTCAGAGTGTGTAACACACAAGGAAGCCATGAAGAAGGGTCACCAGGGATCAGGAGCCTGCAGATGTGTGTCTGTCCTAAACAGTGAATGGGTCAACATGTCATCTTGTCTCCCCTTAAAGGCCTTGACATTGCTGGGGCTTTGCAGTCCCCACCCTCACCATTTGAGACATTGCCCCCTTCCAGATCCTGCTCTGGGTCACTGTCATTGTCCTCCCCACGGTGCAGTTGCAAATTTCAAAGTTCCACCTTTATATGTCAGCAAGGCCCCTGGGAACATCCAAATCCACTTCCACCTAGCCCTACTTACAAACCCTGTCGGCTTCCCTCGTTCTCAGGTCCCTAGCCAACATGGCTACACAAGCCCATAGCATCCACCATCCCCACTCCAATCCCTGGCAGATGAGGTGGTCAGGCCAAGTCTGGTCATGCACTGTTTCCAAAAGCCAGTGTGATGCTGCCATTTCTGACCCCCTCCTGCATGACCCCATTCCCATCCATGATTCACCATATTCACCCCCCCCCCCCCCCCCCCCCCCCCCCATATGTACAACTGCCCTCCTCCTTTACATCCATCATTCCCTCATCCCCGCTAGCCTATGGCTGCCAATCACCGCACGTGGGTTCCCAGTGTTCTTCCCACAGTGGCCCTCTTTTCCCCCCAACCCCATTTACCCCTTGCCTTTTTTTGACGGATACAATGGACTGATAGTGGACCAGACAGGCCAAGACAAAAAGTGCCCACACCACTGACTGATAATTGTACATCATCCCAAATGGGCCAATGGTAACCCCTGGACTGGTCATTCTGGAGCCATTTGACCCATTCCCTGGACAGTAGAAGCACAGACCCGAGTGTTTTGTGTCATTCTGGTCACCACATTACAGGAAGGATGTAATTGTTCTGGAGAGAGTGCAGAGAAGATTTACTGGAATGTTGCCTGGGCTGGAGAATTGTCGCTACGAGGAGAGATGGGAGACGTTGAGGTTGTTTTCCTTCGAACAGAGAAGGCTGAGGGAGGCTATCATGGATGTATACAAAATTATAAGGGCTAAAGACAGAGTAGAAAGGAAAAACCTGTTTCCCCTTGGCAGAGAGTTCAGAAACCGTGGTCATAGATTGAAGTCAAGTAACTGAAGAATTAGAGGGGATGTGAGGGAAAATGTTTTTATGCAGAGGGTGGTGGGTGTCTGTACATTGTTGCCTGAGTTGGTGATGGAGGAAGAAACCCTGACTCTTTTAAAAAGTACCTGGACTTGGACCTTAAGTGCTGCAAGCTGCCGCGTTATGTGCCAGAGGGATGGGATGAGAAAGGGCACAGGAGTGTCCTTGGGTTGGCATGGAAAAAGTAGCCTTCTATGCTGTGTCATTTCCAGAGCTAGATGGACCCCTGGACTGAATGCCGTCCAACCAAATGCCTGATTGTAGTCAAACCCTCTGAACTGATCCCGGAGTCTGCCAGAACTTCCTGACTGAAGGGTGTCTCCATGGACCTCACTGGGGACCACTGCCCTTAGACTTCTGAGTTCTAGCTGTTTGCTTGCAGCATGTGCAGTGTGCTTCCCCCATTCACTGCTGGCTTATAGTGCAGGTGTCAGACTGATGCTCCAATGCACCATGGTGGGAATTCGGGCACCTGGAATGAAGACTGCTGACCAGCTGCCTTGCTCAGTGACTGTGCTCAAAGGCAAGACAGGGATGTTGTGAGCTAGCAGCTAGACATTAAGTGAGTGAGCACTAAGAGAGGCAGCGAGCAGCCCTGGGTTGTAGCTGGTCCAATCTGACACCTGGATCTCCCTTTGTGCAAGGTGCCCTTGTAGTGGCAGTTCAATGCCAGTTCCTGGTGTGCCCCAAAGTGCAGCTTTAAAGTACAGAAGGTTCCTGTAAGTGGATAGGAAAGGTGCCATGAGGGTTCTCTAAGACTGGCGGGGTCAGATGCCGGCTTCATGAGCATGGATTGCTGACACGGTTGGTGCCCTGGAATGTGTTCTGAGACGTTGTTGCTGAGTGTCCAAGACTGATGCTCAGAGAGCACGGGGTGAGCTGGTATCACCAGGCGCCCGCTTCGACTTCCATGTCGGGAACATTCACTGCTTAGTTTTCTCACGTTGGTAATAGAATCGGAAGCTGTATTCATTCTTAATTAAACTGGCAATGAGTAACGATCCCCTTTTAAAGACATCTTGCTGCTGCCTTGTGAGAATCTCACCTTAATGCCCATAATTCCGTTTGTAAACGGAGCAAGCTGCTTCCGATGTCAAATAAGGTCTCGCTTGACTTCTGACATGATTCTGCCCAATTTCTCACCATACTCCACATTGTTCAGGCCCCTACGACATTCCACCCAGAATTCCTCTGTTATCTCTCCACAGGTGCTGCCAGGCCTGTTGACTTTCAGATTTCCCAGCATCAACTGAATTTTGTTTATATTCTTCGATGGATTGCGTTGAGAGCAAGATGAGACACCGAATGAATTGGAATTGGAACTGAGTCGATTCCCTTGCATGGGGAGGTGATGGCCTAGTGGTATTATTGCTAGACTGTTAATCCAGAGACTTGGAGAAAGTGAGGACTTCAAATGCTGGAGATCGGATTGAAAAATTGTGGTCTCCTCACCTTCTTGATGAAGAGCTTTGCTCGAAACGTTGACTCTCCTGCTCCTTGGATGCTGCCTGACCGGCTGTACTTTTCCAGTGCCACACGTTTTCAATCCAGAGGCCTGGTCATGCTCTGGGCACCTGGGTTTGAATCCTGCCAAAACAGATGGTGGAGCCTGATTTCAATTAATATCTGGCATTAAGCATTTAATGACACCATGAAAACATTGTCGCTTGCTTTTGTTGCTCAGACTTTTTGAGTAGAGGAGTTGGGATGTCATGTTGAGTTTTTTCAGGATGTTGGTAAGGTCTCTTCATGTCCAGTTCTGGTCGCCCTGTTATAGGAAGGATATTATTACATTTGAGAGGGTTCAGAAAATATCTACCAAGATGTTGCTGGGATTAGAGGGTTAGTGTTATAAAAATAGGCTGGAGAGGCTGGGATGGTTTTCACTGGAGTTTAGGGGGTTGACCTTCAGAGATATATAAAATCATGAGGGCCTAGGTAAGGTGAATAGCAAGGGACCTTTTCCCCCTAAAGTGGGGGAGTTCAAAACTAGGAAGGTATACTTTTAAGGAGAGAGGGAGAAGTTTTAAAAAGGACATGGGGGCAACTTTTTACACAGAGAGTGGTTTGTGTATAGAATGAACTTCCACAGGAAGTGGTGGATGCAGGTACAGTTACAACATTTAAAAGATATTTGGGGAAGTACATGAATAGGAAAATATTGCATAGATATGGGCCTAATGCAGGAAATTGGGACTACATTACTTTGGGAACATAGCCGGCCTGGACTAGTTGGAGCAAAGGGTCTGTTTCCATGTTGTATGACTCTATGACTCTAGGATTGTTGGGGAAGAGCCCATCTGGTTCATTAATGCCTTTTAGGGAAGAAAATACTGTCCTTACCGGCTCTGGCCTACATTTGATTCCAGAACCACAGCAATGTGGTTGGCTATTAGCTAGCCCCCAGGCAATAAACTCTGGCCGAGCCAGTGACACCCACATCACGTGAATGAATAGTTATTTAATAATTCCAAATCCCCAGCTGTAAAGGAGTGGGAAACCTCCAACTGCTTTATGCATTAAATCGGCTGATTTAGGTTCTAAAACACAGGGGATACTCCTGTGATGCTAACAACCTGTGCCCAAGTTGTCTGCCTCCCAGCTGGGATGATAGAGTCCCTTTACAGGGACAAAGTGCAGATGTGGAAGTGGAAAGTCCATCTTGGGAGCTCGCCATTAGCTTGATATAAGCATGTGGCTCACTGTTTGTCTCCAACTAACAGCTGAGCAAAAACAAATCCAATGGATTTATTTATTTATTAGATTTTATTGTCACGTACTCGAGTACAGGAATACAGTGAAGAGTGTACAAGTTGTCACCATCTGGTGCTATCATAGAGTATAAAAGGCAGGATTAAAAAACAGGAACACAAATAAATGAAACAGCCAAGAGAAAAGGAAACATTCCAGATCACTCTCCCCTGCCTCCATGAGTCTTCGCTGCCAGACAAAGTCCATCCCGCAGCCTGCGATCTCTCAGATGCCCTGAGTCCCCGAACATTGCTGCAGTTCAAACACTAACACCACTGCCATCAGGTTACCCGAGTCCAGCTGCAGCCTGGAGCCAGTCCACCGCCACTGGAACCCGTATCACTATCCTTTGGCTCCATCGCCAATGGGATCTTGTATTGTCACGTGAATTTGGAGAAAGAAAAACAAGATGTTTATTTTTATACACAAGGTAAGGGTTCGTCAAGGTGTGGGTAACAGATTGACACTGAGCCATATAATAGGCAAGCTGGCAAAAAGCTTGGCCAAAACCTAGGTTTTGAGGTGGAAGGTTTAATGGGAAAACTACAGAACTTAAGCTGAAGCAGCTGAAGGCAAACCCAGAGAAGTGGCTACAGTTTTAACAAGTACATCCATCGCTCCTTTCAGACCAATCCCCACTGAGTAACCTGCTCTGCTGTCAGGTTGACAGTGATGGCTCAGAAGGAAACAGAGCTTGGATCAGGGATCAAAAACAATTGTTTCATACTTCCCGATATTCAATTAAAGGAATGAAATGTCCATTTAGCAATCAGTACTTAGTGGAGGAGTCAAGATTGGTGCGAGTGAGGTAGAGGTGGAACTCGCCCATGTGCACTGAAATTAATGCAGCGCTTTGAGATGATGGGGAGCAGGTCAATGGCACAAGAAAAGGTCCAAATGCAATTGATACTTTCACTATTCGATAAAAAATGAACTAAGTGAGGGCAATCCCACCACAGAATGACAGATGATACTGTCCAACATTAGATAATTGTTGTAAACATGTGCTAACTTAGTACCATCAGTCTGTTCTCTACTACAGCCAGCTAGTCTCTAATCCACCCCAGTATAGGGTGTGCAGTTGACAACCATTGATGCTATTGGCTTGGCGAATCAAAGGAATCTGGGCAGCACTATTTGACATGACACGAAGCAAGGATGTTTAAATCCTACACATCTCGTGAAGGATACCTCAATCGTTATAAATGTAGAAGACACATACAGGTCACTTATTACCTATAGGGGGCACCAAGCAGCTCACTTTTCAACTATAACTCCTAATGCAAAGCCTAAAGACTGCGACCAACTTTTAAAAACATTTCTTCCACAGGATGTGGGCATTACAGACAAGGTCAACGTTTGTCCCCTTAGAATCTTGGCTGCTTCAATAAGGCCATCTTTCATTCTTCTAAATCCCCAATGGGTATAGGCTCAACTTACTCAACCTCTCCGCATAACAATGTCCCTCCATATATGGGAGCAACCTGGTGACCCTTCTCTGGATTGCCTCCAATGCCAATATATCTTCCCTTGGTTAATGTGACCAAAGCTTTTCACAGTATTCCAGATTTGGTCTGACTAGTGCTCTATGTAACTTTAACAAGGCCTCCTTATTTTTATGCTCTATTCCCTTTGAAATAAAAGCCAACAATTCCATTTGCCTTCCCTATTTCCGGCTGAACTTTATGCTAGCTTTTTAAAAAATTATTTACACATGAGGACTCCTAAATCCCTCAGTGCTGCAGCTTTCCACAGTCTGTCTCATTCAAGTGACATTCAGCTCCTGCATCCTCACTTTGCCAAAGTACATTGTCTCATAATTTTCCACATTAAATTTCATCTGCCAAATTTTTGCCCAATCACTTAACCTGTCTATATCGCTCTACAGACTGTCGTCCTCACTATTTGCCTTCTCACCTGTGCATATCATCTGCAAACATAACTACAGTACATTCACTTTCCTATACGTTGTAAATAATTGTGGACCCAGCACCAATCCCTGTAGCACTCCACTAGTCACAGGGTTGCCATCCTGAAAATATCCCTCTACTCCAACTCACTGTTTCTATTAGCCATCCAATCCTCGCTCTCTCCAATACCATGGGCTTTTATCTTATTAAGTAGCCTCACATGTGGCAATTTATCGAATGTCTCCCGAAAATTCAATTGTATCACATGCACATTTGTGGAATAAAATCGCTAAATTATCAGAAAGTGATTGCCAGGTTTAGCGCAGAACTCTAGTTCAATAAGTTGAACCATTTGCTTTCAGAAAAGCAACAACGTTAGGTACAATTTTACACAACAGGAGAACATAACTGAAAAGCAACTATCATCAGAGGTAACTATCCTCATCCTGACCCACTCACCACCCCTCCCCCCAGCAATAAAGAACAAAGCATCTACAAGAATAAATCTGACATAACAAGCACATTAGCTAACATTTCCATCTCTAAAAATAGGCCATTTTCAGACCTGAAGCACTATGAAACATGCTCGTAGAAGTCTGTGTTTATCAACAGCTGCCTTCAATTCCATCTTCACATTTTAGTCTGGTTCTCCTCTCAGCAACACATGAATTGGAAGGAACTGTCAGTGTTAGCAATTCTACAACTTTAACTCTTGGACTTATTCAATAACTTACCAGTAAAAGTTATATTATTTAATGCTATGCTGTCACAAAATATTCAGGGATTTACTGGGGGTGTGGAGCCTTATAGGAGAAAGTGAGGACTGCAGATGCTGGAGATCAGAGCTGAAAATGTGTTGCTGGAAAAGCGCAGCAGGTCAGGCAGCATCCAAGGAGCAGGAGAATCGACGTTTCGGGCATGAGCCCTTCTTCAGGAAACGTCAGGATTCCTGAAGAAGGGCTCATGCCCGAAATGTTGATTCTCCTGCTCCTTGGATGCTGCCTGACCTGCTGCGCTTTTCCAGCAACACATTTTCAGCTCTGGTATTGAGCCTTAGCCAAGAATGTCCAAAGCCAACTTGTAGAAAGAAAACTATTTCTACTCTCACAACACATCTCAATGGATGTGAACATTTGTCATCTGAAATTTTTTTACCTGCTGAAGCTACTTACTGGGAGATGATCCTAAACACATATATAAAGCCACTTCTAAAGTTTTTCTTTCAAAAAAACTGTTTTGCAGCACAGGATAAACATCCAACATTTCCCCCCCAAAAAAAGAGTGGGAATGAGGAGGCCATTTTGGGCTGATTCCAAAGGCCAAATCAGCATGTTGTGGATGCAGATCCTCAGAGCTCACTGGAGTTTTTTTTTAAGATTACCTCATCCCAATCCATGCTTTTCTCTGATAATGCAGTCAGAGATTCTCTTCACAGTCCCTGTAGTGATTGGAGTGCTTTATTTCCCCTCCAACTCCATTTTGATTCAATCCTTGCCCCACCTTCACTTTTTTGATCACGCAGCATTGCCCTTTGATGAGAAGGGCATTGCTTGTCACTGGCCACTCGGATGTTTCTTTTCTTCCTGGTGGTGGAATACAAATAAAGGTTTGTGCACTCACTGTTACTTCACTGTAACCTTCACCTGCATACACACGACATGGGTGCTGGGGAATAAATATTCATTATGGCTGTTTGGCGATAGGACAGGAATTAATAAAAAATACCAGAAAAAAAAATAACCAGGAGAAGGGAGAGGAGGGCACAGTGATAAGTGGAGTGCTTTGTGTCCCCCTCCAATTCTATTTTGATTTAACCCCAACCCATCCCTTCACTTTTTCATTAATGCAGGCTTTGCCCTTAAGGAAGGGAGTGCTGCTTGTCACTGACCACTTGGGTGTTTTTTCTTCCTGATGGTGGAATACGAGAAAAGATTTCTGCACTTGTTTTTTCACTGTGTCATTTAAAAAGTAATCAGGAGAAGGGAGAGATTGGCTCTGCGATGTGTGGGGTGTTTTGTTTCCCCCATCGATTCTGTTTGGATTTAATTTCTCCTGTCCCCTTCACCCCTGGTTCCATGTAAGCATTGCTCACTCCAGGCTTTGTTTGTCACTGGTTCCTTGGCCACTGGTTCCTGGTGGTAGTGCATTAATAAAGTTATTTGCACTGATGTTTTCACTGTGTATTACACACACACACACACACACACCAACAGACAACATGAGTGCTCAGGAATTAAAACACTACTCCTGTGTGGCAGTAGTTTAGGAGGGTTTGGGAAGGAGAGAAAGATAACATAACCAGGAAATAAATACATAAGGAAGGGATTTAGAATCTCCTCAGTTCAGGTGACTGACTCGGAGCTGGCTGGCCATAGCCAGCATGTACTGTTGCATTTGGTAACTGATTCCTGAGCTGGCTGGCCACACAGTGCATACTGTTATTTTTAAAGAACAGATTTCTGAGCTAGCTGGCCAAAAACAAAACCAGGAGAAGGGAGGGGTGGGCATCATGGGGAGTGGAGTATTTTATTTCCCCCTCCCATTCTGTTTTGACTTAATCCCTACCCTCTCCTTCATCTTTGGTTTCATGTAAGCATTTCTCATCTGGGCTTTCCTTGTCACTAGTTCAGAAAAAAATATAACCAGGAGATTTAGAATCTCCTCAGTTGAGGGGACTGACTCGGAGCTGGGTGGCCGCGCCCAGTGTACTATGCACAGGTAAATAAAGGGAGGACTTGGTGACGGGATACCAGCCTCTGTGCAGCAATTTCAGCTCCATTTGTAATAGTACTGGATATTTCTAGTGGAGAGGAACAGAAATCCGTCATTTTTCCCTGCCCTTATTAAGGACTTGGTCTATGTTTTCACTTTTCTAATGGACTGTCATCTAGTCTATTTACCCGATTGATTACAAAAATATCTAAAATCACGGAATTACCCAGGGTCAGCCAACGCCTTTGCCCAGGTGATGTCGGGTTTTGAACATGGCACCTTTAGATCTGAGTTTCCAAACTGATTCATCTTCACGGAAACTGCAAAATATAGAATGCAGTTGACAATTGCTGCTTTGTAATTGTTTTAAGAGGTAGAGAGTTTACTAGTTTTAAACATAAAACTGACATTTTACTGAATATGTCATGCTTTTTTTTGTGCACAAAGGTAAATGGATCGAATGCCCTTTCAATTCTCAGTCCAATAGAAATCATTGACGAAGGGTGGCAAGAGACCAACCTTTGATTACTCTTCTTGTGCCACGCTTCCAGATCAGAGCTTCAATGAGTCAAATTGCATTCACAAAACTGACTTCACTGCCTTGCATTGTGCCATGGCTTCAAGTACCCCTTCTTTTTCCACTTCATTGGATAAGTATGCCCTCTAGTGTCCCCCGAGTATTTCACATTCACACTGAAGGTCTCAGGAATGATCCCTAGGCTGCCTGTGCATTACAGCTGCTAAAGGTACATTGACTACCCTGCACTAAGGAGTGGATTGATAAGAACTTCTGATTCAACCTCACTCCCTCTACATCTGTGTGGCACAAAATGTTGGAGGATTGGCCGTACTGAATTGCCTGTAGTATCCAGGGATGTGCAGCCTAGCTGGATTAGCCATGGTAATGGGAATAGGGTGAGATACACATGGAGGGTCGCTTCAGACTTGATGGGCAGAATGGTCTCTTTCTGCACTGTAGAGATTCTATGAAAATTGGATCTTTTAGGATGTTAAAATGGTGATTTGATCTTGTAAGACAGCCTGAGTATGTTAAGTTCAGAATCAGATATAAAAGAATGGCAGGTTTCTGGTCAATATGCCAAGTTTATCAAGTGAGTGACTGAGAGGCATTGACCAGAGAAGATCCTTGGTCTGTTCTGGGTTAGACAACCTTACTTTGTCCAGCAGTATGGATGTTATAGTTTGTGTCAGCCAATTTAAGAAGGGAAAGTCCAAGTGCTAAGAACTAGGAGCAGCAATGGGCAATTTAGTTCCTCAAGCCTGCCTGTCTGCCCCTTAATACCCTCTTCATGAACTTATCTGCCCATACCTCATAGTCCTTCAACACATTACTAATTACAGATCTATCCAATTTTCTCCGCACTCTGGGGGAGTGAATTCCACAAATTGCCAATCCTTTGAGAGAAGTAATTATAGAACATAGAACATTAGAACATTACAGCGCAGTCCAGGCCCTTCAGCCCTCGATGTTGAGCCGACATGTCATACCAATCTGAAGCCCATCTAACCTACACTATTCCAATGCTTGTCTAATGATGACTTAAATGTACTTAAAGTTGGCAAATCTACTACCGTTGCAGGCAAAGCATTCCATACCCTTACTACTCTCTGAGTAAAGAAACTACCTCTGACATCCGTCCTATATCTATCACCCCTCAATTTCAAGTCCTGAACTACTCACTGCATACCTGATGGTAAACCCAGGTCCTCATGAAAGGCCAGGTTATGGAAGGTTAAGACTGGCGGCACGGTGGCACAGTGGTTAGCACTGCTGCCTCACAGCTCCAGAGACCCGGGTTCAATTTCAACCTCAGGCAACTGTCTGTGTGGAGTTTACACATTCTCCCCGTGACTGCATGGGTTTCCTCCGGGTGCTCCGGTTTCCTCCCACAGTCCAAAAACGTGCAGGTTAGGTGAATTGGTCATGCTAAATTGCCCATAGTGTTAGGTGAAGGGGTAAATGTAGGGGAATGGGAATGGGTGGGTTGCTCTTCAGAGGGTCGGTGTGGACTTGTTGGGCTGAAGGGCCTGTTTCCACACTGCAAGTAATCCAAAAAAAAATGAGTGACTGTTGCACCATTAAATCTGCTGGTTTTTGGTGAAAATAGATTTTTCATTGTAACATTGCAATTTGTGTGAGCATGCTGACAACAAATTAGGTAATATGTTTCCTACATTACAACAATGACTAACAGCATTATTATTGGTACTTGAAAGATGTTATAACTTGTTAAAACCTGCGCATTTCTTTTGTTTAAAAAATTGACTTTATTGAACTTCTAAAGTAGCTGCCACTAACCACAGAACGTACACACTTTCTAAAGATCCAGAAGCTTCTAAAATTAGATTGTAGGTGAACCCAGCTGGACCGATCACCCCTGTGGAATGGTGTGCTTGCTTTCATGTGGAAATGCCGCAAAGCAGCAAAACAAAGAGGTTGAGTCTCTAAGCCTGGCTCAGTAACAGGAGAAACATCTCAAATTTCATTCTCTGTACAGTGGTGTTGAAAACAACTAGCCCTCACTCAATAAGTATTAACAATGGATCTAACCAAGGCTGAAGAAACTCCATCATTAACTTAAATAACTCATTAATGGCCATCTATTGCTCATTAATAACATTTGATGACCAGAGTCACATGATTGCAATTTAAAAAAATATTTGCAGAGCTTTAATCACATGTTCTGAAACGTTGGCATAGCTTGGTACCAACAGGTAAGAAAGCAATAGACTCCAGGTTACCAGCAATACCTGCCTGAAAGGCAGAGACCTGTTTCTCAAGGATCTTGAACTCACCTTGAAAATGAAACCTATTTCTCCATCTACCACACTTACACAGATTTGTCATCTCATGTCAGTTTCTTATCCCACCTCTGAAGGAACTCTTCAATTCATGACTCAAGCTGCTTGCATTCTGATCTTCAAGTGAACTGCTAATCATACTTTGTAATTTTTATATCCATAGACATAACACACCTTTCTTTTAAATATATGTTTGCGTGTGTGTGTGTGTTCAGCCAAATTCACAGCAGACCTGGGAGGAACCAGTGTGAGTGAGCTCACAGCACAGGAACAGATAAAAGCATAGTTTTTAATGTGTAACCTTGATGTAAGTCTACGGTAGTGAGTAGAGTGGGTTCTTTCTTGAATATATATTTTATTGAGCTCTGACTTTTGATAAGTTTTAAAAATATAAACCATGAGTACTAAATTAGCCTGAAGCACTGTTTTGTGGAGCAAAAAGATGGTGTTATTTTCTGAGTCTGTAGATTGTGAAGGAGCAAAGACAGCCTTGAGTAGAGTGATATGCTCTTCCTGTTAGATGTGGGAGTTTAGGGAGCGTTTCCATGTTACTGATGATTATGTCTGCAGGAAGTGTCTTTGGTTACAAATCCTATCATATCGCATGGACCAGGTGGAGTACCAGTTAGCGACAATGAGGAATTTGCAGGAGCCAGGGGGTGTGATGGGTGACAGTTATAGGAAGTTAGAAAAGAAACAGTCAGGTAGATGGATTAACTCCAGGAAAGGTAAGAGAGGTAGGCAGGTAGTGCAGGAGTCTTCTGTAGCTATGCCCATTTCAAACAAGTATGCTGTTTTAGAAAATATAGGGGGTGATGGACTCTCAGGGGAATGCAGCACAAACAGCCAGGTTTCTGGTACCGAGACTGGCTCTACTGTAATGAGGGGTACGTCGGGCTCAGAGCAATTGATTGTGATAGGGGGCTCTTTAGTCAGAGGCACAGACAGACATATGTTTCTGTAGCTAGCAGCATAAAATCAGAGTGGTGTGTTACCTCCCTGGTGCCAGGATTAAGGATGTCTCAGAGAGGGTCAGACTGTTCTCAAGGGGGAGAAGGACCTGCAGGAGATCATTGTACCCATTGGAACTAATGAACTAATGACATAGGAAGGGGAAGGATGAGATTCTGAAGGGGAAAATGTAGAAAGTTGAGCAGGAATTTAAAAAGGAGGTCCTCAGGAGTAATAATATCTGGATTACGTCTGTTGCTATGAGACAATGAGTGTAGGAATAGGAGGATAGAGCTGATGAACGCATGGCTGAGAAACCGGTGTATGGGAGAAGGCTTCACATTTTTGGATCATTGAAATCTCTTCTGAAGTAGAATTGACTTGTACAAGAAAGATGGATTGCACCTGAATTGGAAGGGGACTCATATACTGGCAGGGAGATTTGCTAGAGCTGCATGGATTTAAATTAGTAAAGTGGGGGTGTGAGACCCAGGGCGATAGTGAGAAAAGAGATCAATCTGACACTGGTACAGTTGGAAAAAGGTGCGAATCAAACAGACAGGGCAGGCAGGGACAAAACAGAGAACAAGGTAGGACTGATAAATTAAACTGCATTTACTTCAATGTAAGAGGCCTGATCAGGGAAGGCAGATGAACTCAGGGCATGGTTAGGAACATGGGACTGGATTATCATAGCAATTACAGAAACATGGCTCAGGGATGGACAGGATTGGCAGCTTAATGTTCCAGGACGTTTTTGTTATAAATGCTACAAGGAGGATAGAAAGGGAGGCAAGAGAGGAGGGGGAGTGGCATTTTTGATAAGGAATAGCATTACAGCTGTACTGAGGGAGGATATTCCCAGAAATACATCCAGGGAAGTTATTTGGATGGAACTGAGAAATAAGAAAGGGATGATCATCTTATTGGGACTGTATTATAGACACCCCCAATAGTCAGAGGGAAATTGAGAAACAAATTTGTGAGGAGATTTCAGTTATCTGTAAGAATAATAGTCGGGGATTTTACTTTCAAAACATAGACTGGGATTGCCACAGTGTTAAGGGTTTAGATGCAGAGGAATTTGTTAAGTGTGTACAAAATATGTTTCTGATTCAGTATGTGGATATACCAAATAAAGAAGGTGCAAAACTTGACCTACTCTTGGGAAATAAGGCAGGGCAGGTGACTGAGGTGTCAGTGGGGGAGCATAATTGTATTAGTTTTAAAATAGTGATGGAAAAGCATAGACCAGATCGAAAATTTGAAGTTCTAAATTGGAGAAAGGCTAATTTTGACAGTATTAGGCAAGAACTTTCAAAAGTTGACTGGGGACAGATGTTTGCAGTTAAAGGGACGGCTGGAATATGGGAAACCTTCAAAAATTAGAGTACGAGAGTCTAGAGACAGTATGTTTCTGTTAGGGTGGAAGGGAAATCTGGTAGGTATAGGGAATGTTGGATGAATAAAGAAATTGAGGTTTTGCCTGAGATAAAGAAGGAAGCATGTGTCAGATATAGACAAGATAGATCGAGTGAATCCTTAGAAGAGTATAAAGGCAGTAGGAGTATACTTAAGAGGGAAATCAAGAGGGCAAAAAGGGGACATGAGATAGCTTTGGCAAATAGGGTTAAGGAGAATCCAAAGGGATCTTATAAACACATTAAGGACAGAAGGGTAACTGGGGAGAGAATAGGGCCCCTCAAAGATCAGCAAGACAGCCGATGTGTAGAGCTGCAGGAGATGGGGGGGATACTAAACGAATATTTTGCATTAGTGTTTACTGTGGAGAAGGACATAGAAGTTATAAAATGTGGCGAAATAGATGGTGACATCCTGAAAAATGTCCATATTACAGAGGAGGAAGTGCTGGAGCTCTTGAAGCACATAAAAGTGGATAAATCCCCATGACCTGATCAGGGGTACCTGAGAGCTCAGTGGGAAGCTAGGGAAGTGATTGCTGGTCCCTTTGCTAAGATATTTGCATCATCCATAGTCACAGGTGAGGTGCCGGAAGACTGGAGGTTGGCTAAAGTGGTGCCACTATTTCAGAAAAATGATAAGGAAAAGCCAGGGAACTATAGACTGGTGAGCCCAACATTGGTGGTGGGCAAGTTGTTGGAGGGAATCCTGAGGGACAGGATGTACATGTATTTGGAAAGGCAAGGACTGATTAGGAATAGTCAACATGACTTTGTGCATGTGAAATCATGTCTCATGTACTTGATTGAGTTTTTTGAAGAAACAGCCAAGAGGATCAATGAGGGCAGAGTGTATATATGATCTATATGGACTTCAGTAAGGCATTCGACAAGGTTCCCTATGGGAGACTGGTTAGCAAGGTTAGATCTCATGAAACACAGGGAGAACTGGCTAATTTGGTACAGAACTGACTCAAAGGTAGAAGACAAAGAGTGGTGATGGAAGGTTACTTTTCCGACTGGAGGCTGTAACCAGTGATGTATCACAAGGATCGTAAATGATTTGGATGTGAACGTAGGAGGTATACTTAGTACGTTTGCAGATGACACCAAAATTGGAGGTGTAGTGGACAGCAAAGAAGGTTACCTCAGAATACAATGGGATCTTGATCAAATGGGCCAGTGGGCTGAGAAGTGGCAGATGGAGTTTAGTTTAGATAAATGTGAGGTACTGCATTTTGGAAAGGCAAATCAGAGCAGGACTTATACACTTAAAGAGATCTTGGAGTGCAGGTTCATAGTTCTTTGAAAGTGGAGTTGCGGTAGATAGCATAGTGAAGAACATGTTGGTATGCTTTCCTTTATTGGTCAGAGCATTAAGTATCGGAGTCGGGAGGTCATGCTGTGGCTGTACAGGACATTGGTTAGGCCACTTTTGGAATATTGCATGCAATTCTGGTCTCCTTCCTATTGGAAGGATGTTGTGAAACTTGAAAGTGTTCTGAAAAGATTTACAGGGATGTCACCAGGGTTGGAGGAGTTGAGCTATCGGGAGAGGCTGAACAGGCTGGGGCTATTTTCCCTCGAGTGTTGGAGGCGGAAAGGTGACTTTATAGAGGTTTATAAAATCATGAGTAGCATGGATAGAGTAAATAGGCAAGGTATTTTCCCTGGGTTGGGGGAGTCCAGAACTAGAGGGCATAGTTTTAGGGTGAGCGGGGAAAGATATAAAAGCTACCTAAGGGGCAACTATTTCACACAGAGGGTGGTGCGTGTATGGAATGAGCTGCCAGAGGAAATGGTGGAGGCTGGTACAATTACAGCATTTAAAAGGCATCTGGATGGGAATATGAATAGGAAGGGTTTGGAGGGATATGGACCAAGTGCTGGCAAATGGGACTAGATTAATTTACGATATCTGGTTGGCATGGGCGAGTTGGACCGGCGAGTCTGTTTCCATGATGTAAATCTCTATGACTTTATTCAATTTGATTTTAAATAATATTCCTGTTTTGAATCTGAGAGAATCTGTTGTGTGTCATTTTAGAATTAACTTCGCACAAACGGAGCTTTGTGAAAAATGCCGCAGTCTTTTGAAAGTTGAATCACCCTGACTAGAGGCAAGGGGAATAAAAAGATACAGTTTTTCACTCTCCCGAGACGTAACACTACATTTCAAAAGGAATTCACGGAGTGTAAGTCTCGTTTAGATACCCAGTTATCATAAAAAAAATGCTTGATAAATGTGAATTCGTCATTCTTTTTTATTTATACTGTTGTCTTTGATCCAGTAAGCTCTGTCGTAGAAACACACATTTATGGTCAACCATCAGGTTTGTGTGATTATTAAACACTCGTAGTGCTATATTCCAGGCATAGACCAAAACACCCAGAACTGTGAACAATAACAAATTGATAATGCAGTAAGATATGCAAATAATGTACTATTGAAACACATTTGTTTGGCAGCATTCCAACTCAGAAGAAACAAATATTAACATAGCAATTTAACAAAACAAATCTTACAAACCTACTTAGGGATCAAATTAATAGATACATTTTCTCAGGAAAGACAGGAATTGCACATGTCTTGAGATAGGAGCAATAGATGATGTTGCTGAGTGTTATTTTTATTTGTTTATATGAGGTGGACATTGCTGGCTCGGTCAGCATTTATTGTCCATCCCAACACTATACGTGAAGAGGTAATGTTGAGCTGTTTTCTTAAACTGCTGTAGTCCTTGAGGTACAGGTACAGTCCCCAGTGCTGTTAGGATTAGTGCTCTAAGCTTTTGACCCAATGACAATGAACAATAGTGATACGTTCCAAGTCTGGAAGGTGTGTGACTTGGAGAGAAAGTGCAGGTGGCAGCATTTCCTTGCATCTGCTGTCAACATCCTTCCAGTTGGTAGGCGACACAAATTTATGGAAAAAGGAGTCTTGGTGAATTCATAAAATCTGTGGAAACAGGTCCTTCGGCCCAAACTGACCCTCCAAAGAGTAACCCATCCAGACCCATTCCCCTACATTTACCCCTGACTAATGTACCTAGCCTACGTATCCCTATACACTATGGTTAATTTAGCATAGCCAATTCATCTCATCTGCATATCTTTGGATTGTGCGAGGAAACCAGACCACCCAACGGAAATCCACACAGACACAGGGAGAACGTGCAAACTCCACACAGACAGTTGCCTGAGGCTAGAATTGAACCTGGGTCCCTGGCACTGTGAGGCAGTAGTGCTAACAACTGAGCTACCGTGCCACTCAATTACTGCAGTGCTTCTTGCAAGGATCCATACATCCACCACTGTGGTGAAGGGGCTGGACGCTGAAGGTGATTTTTGGGGTCCCAGTCAAACGGGCTGCTTTGTCCTGGATGGTGTCAAGCATTTTGAGTGTTGTTGCACTCACTCAGACAAGTGGGGAGTATTCGATCACATTTCTGACTTTGCCTTGCAGATGGTAAGCAGGCTTTTGGGATTCAGGAGGTGAGTTACTCACCACAGTGCTCCTAGTCTCTGATCTGCTCTTATTGAAAGTGGAGGGAATTCAGTTTGGCAATGCCATTGAATATCAAGTTATAATGGTTAGATTCTTGCTGGTTGGAGATGATCAATGTCTGTCATTTGTGTGTTGCAAATGCTACTTGCTACTTGTCAGCCCAAGCCTGGCTATTGTCCAGATCTTGCTACATTTGAACATGGGCTGCTTCAGTATCTGAGGAGTCACCACTGGGGCTGAGCAATCATTGGTGAAACATCCCCATGTCTGACCTCATAATGAAGAGTGAGATTCTGGTAAAGACCAAAAATACAGGTGCCCAATACCCACACAAGAAACAGGCAACACATCCTTTGCATCTGCAAATAAGAGAATGATTGAGTCCTAAACTGCAAGATTAGCTTGTCCCGAGGCAGTTGGTGCCTGGATTGTTCTCTCTGTGCCCTGTGTGCCCCAGTACTGGGCATGCCCATAGTCCTAACTGCATTGTGCTTGCTGACTTCATTCTTTTCTGCTATACATTGCCAGCCAGTTGTGTGTGGCTGGAAATTGATCGAGAATGGACATTAGCTTTGTGTACATTGTTGGCTGTCGTCCCTGATGTACATCACATTTCAGTCCTGTCCATGTACCACCCAATATGTCCCATTGCTTCACCCTTCATCTGTCCCGAATATATTCCTGTGCTAAAATACCAGGAAACTAGCCAAGGTGAAGCTGAGTTTGCCTCACAGCATGTTTTTCTTTTGTCAATATCAGGTTTGTAATTTTCTTTTTGTAAGTTGCATGCCTGAGTCTCCAGCAGACAATCTACTTTGTAGCTGCTCAGATGCAATGAAGCAAAAAACGCGAGATGATCTGATATTCTCAATCTTCCACTGGCTGATCTATCAGTCTCTCAGCATCTGCTCTCCCAAATGCTATGCTACAAGAAGGAAGATATTGTTCATCCTGATGAGAGACATCTCATGTAGACTTGCTGCTGTTTCACAATGCTCTTTTATTGGAATGACTAAATTCAGGAGTCAAAAATCACAGCGGAGTGCCCAGATGATGTGATTTTCAAGGGAATCTAGGTGGATATGCAGGGACCTGGGTGAACATAAATTGAGCAGCACCCTCTGGGAGTCCTCAGATGTGAAGACCCAGCTGATAGGGTGGTGATGGCCTTATGCTGTTATCACTCTACTGTTAATCCAGTGACCCAGGTAACATGCTGGGGACCCAGGTTCGAATCCCATCACAAAAGATGGTGGAATTTAAATTTAGTGAAACAAGTATTTGGAATTAAGAGTTGATTGATGGCCATGAAGCCATTGCCAATTATCGGGAAAAAAATCTGGTTCACTAATGAAACTGCCATCCTTTCCGGGTCTGGCCTATGTGTGACTCCAGACCCATGACATTGGCAATTAAGGATGGGCAATGAATGCTGACCTAGCTCAGAGATGCCCACATGAATAAAAAAAATCCTCAACATTGACTCTGGACCCCATTAAGTCTCATGGCTTCAGGTAAAAAATGGGCAAGGAAACCTTCTACTAATGACCACATATTGTCCTCCCTCGGCAAATGAATCGGTACTTCTCCATGTTGAACAACACGTGGAGAGAGTATTGAGGGTGGCAAGGGCACAGAAAGCCCTCTAAGTGGGGGATTTCAATTTCTACCATGAAGAGTGGCTCCCAAGTAGCACTACTGATTGTGCTGGTCAGGTCCTAAAGGACTTAGCTGCTAGACTGGGTGTGGTGAGGGAACCAACAAGAGGGCAAAATATACTTGACCTCAACCTTACCAATCTTCCAGCTATAGCTACATCTATCCATGAGAGTATTGGTGAGAATAACCACCGCACAGTTCTTGTGGAGATGAAGTCCAGCTTTCACATTGAGAATACCCTCCATCATGCTGTGTGACATTATCACAGTGCTAAATGGGACAGATTTCAAACAGATCTAACAACTCAAGACTGGGCATCCATGAGGCACTGTGGGCCATCAACAGCAGCAGAATTATACTCCAGCACAATCTGCAACCTCATGGCCTGGCATATCCCCCGCTCAAAACCATTACCAGCAAGACAGGGGGGGTCAACCCTGGCTCAATGCAGACTGCAGGAGGGCATGATAGCAGTAACACCAGGCGTACCTGAAGATGAGGTGTCGCCCTGATGAAGCTACCAAACAGGACCACTTGTAGCCAAATAGCATAAGCAGCAATGATAGATAGAGCTAAGTGATCCCACAATCAAAAGACCTGAATGGTGGTGGACAATTAAACAATTCACTGGAGGAGGAGGAGGCTCCACAAATATCCCCATCCTCAAAGATGGAAGAGCCCAGCAAAGCAGTGCAAAAATAAGGCTAAAGCATTCACAGCAATCTACTGCCAAACGTGCTGAGTGGATGATCCATTTCGGCTTCTTCCACTGGTCCCCAGCATTACAGACACCAGTCTTCAGCCAATTGGATTCACTCTATGTGCTATCAAGGAACGGTTAGAGGCATTGGAAACTGCAAAGGCTACGGGCCCTAACAACATTCCGGCAATAGTAATGAAGCCTTGTGCTCCCATTCCCCTAGCGAAGCTGATGCAGTACATTACAATACTGGCATCAATGCGACAATGTGGAAAACTTCCCAGGTATCCCTTACATAAAAAGCAGGATAAACCATCCCAGCCAGTTACTACAATCCACTGTCGATCATCAGTAAAGTGATGGAAGGTGTCATCAATGCTGCAATCAAGCAGCATCTGCTCAGCAATAACCTGCTCAGTGACACCCAGTTTGGGTTCTGCCAGGGCCTCAGCTCCTCACCTCATTGTTGCATTATTTTACAGAGTTGAAAATGAGTTTAAAAAGGACATCATCAAATGGTTAACATTACAGTAATGTAAGAAATCTCAAATAGATATTACAGTGTAGAGCTCAGCGCAGGGACTCTGCATGTGGGCTGACTGTCTGCACCAGACCCCAGTTCAATAGCCGTCCCCACACTGTTCTGAAACCCAGACCACTCTGTACCGGCACTCAGCTGCTCGCACGTAAGTAGAGAAAGTGAAGACAGCAGATGCTGGAGATCAGAGTCGAGAGGGTGGTGCTGGAAAAGCACAGCAGGGCAGGCAGGATTGGAGGAGCAGGGGAATTGGCAGTGCAAGCATAAACCTATTGAAGGGCATATGCCTGAAATGTCAATTTTCCAGCTCCTCCAATGCTGCCTGACCTGCTGTGCTTTTCCAGCAATACTCTGCTTGAAGGTAAGGCCCAGGACAGACTGGCCCGCACGGGTCTCCACCGGGGTCTCACCATCTGCTCGATACTACAGTGATATCAAGCCACACTGTTCCTGGGCTCACAGCTCACACTGTTCCAGGACTCACAGCTCACACTGTTCCAAGGATCACAGCTCACACTGTTTTAGGACTCAGAGCCCACACTGTCGAAGGGCTCACAGCTCACACTGTTCCAGGGCTCACAGCTCACACTGTTCCAGGGCTCACAGCTCACACTGTTCCAGGGCTTACAGCCCACACTGTTCCAGGGCTCACAGTTCACACTGTTCCAGGGCTCACGGCTCACACTGTTCCAGAGCTCACAGTTCACACTGTTCTAAGGATCACAGCTCACAATGTTCCTGGGCTCACAGCTCACACTGTTCCAGGGTTCACAGCTCACACTGTTCCCGGACTCGCAGCTCACACTGTTCTCAGATTCACAGCTCACACTGTTCCAAGGCTCACAGCTCACACTGTTCCAGGGCTCAAAGCCCACACTGTTCTAGGACTCACAGCTCACACTGTTCCAGAGCTCACAGCTCACACTGTTCCAGGCCTCACAGCCCACACTGTTCCAGGACTCACAGCTCACAGTGTTCCAGGGCTCACAGTTCACACTGTTCCAGGGATCACAGCTCAAACTGTTCCAGGGTTCACAGCTCACACTGTTCCCGGACTCACAGCTCACACTGTTCCCAGATTCACAGCTCACACTGTTCCAGGGCTCACAGCTCACACTGTTCCAGGACTCACAGCTCACACTGTTCCCGGACACACAGCTCACACTGTTCCCAGATTCACAGCTCACAGTGTTCCAGGGCTCACAGTTCACACTGTTCCAGGGATCACAGCTCACACTGTTCATGGGCTCATGGCTCACACTGTTCCCGGACTCACAGCTCACTCTGTTCCCGGACTAACAGACCACACTGTTCCAGGACTCACAGCTCACACTGTTCCAGGGCTCACAGCTCATACTGTTCCCGGACTCACAGACCACAATGTTCCAAGGATCACAGCTCACACTGTTCTAGGACTCAGAGCCCACACTGTTCCAAGGATCACAGCTCACACTGTTCTAGGACTCACAGCCCACACTGTTCCAAGGCTCACAGCCCACACTGTTCCTGGACTCACAGACCACACTGTTCCAGAGCTCACAGCTCATACTGTTCCCGGACGCACAGCTCACACTGTAAACAGAATCACAGCCCACACTGTTCCAGGGCTCACAGCTCATACTGTTCCAGGGCTCACAGCACACACTGTTCTCGGACTCACAGCCCACACTGTTCCCGGACTCACAGCTCAAACTGTTCCCAGACTCACAGCTCACACTGTTCCCAGACTCACTGCTCACACCGTTCCCGGACTCACAGCTCACACAGTTCCCAGATTCACAGCTCTCACTCTTCCAGGACTCACAGCTCACACTGTTCCAGGGCTCAAAGCCCACACTGTTCCAAGGATCAGAGCTCACACTGTTCCTGGACTCACAGCTCACACTGTTCCCGGACTCACAGCTCACACTGTTCCTGGACTCACAGCTCACACTGTTCCAGGACTCACAGCTCACACTGTTCCAGGACTCAAAGCTCACACTGTTCCAGGACTCACAGCTCACACTGCTCGCGGACTGGAACAGTGTGGGCTGTGAGTCCGGGAACAGTGTGGGCCGTGAGCCCTGGAACAGTGCAAGCTGTGAGCCCTGGAACAGTGTGGGCTGTGAGCCCAGGAACAGTGTGAGCCGTGAGCCCTGGAACAGTGCAAGCTGTGAGCCCTGGAACAGTGTGGGCAGTGAGCCCTGGAACAGTGTGGACTGTGAGCCCTGGAACAGTGTGGACTGTGAGCCCTGGAACAGTGTGGGCTGAGAGTCCTGGAACAGTGTGAGCTGTGAGTCCTGGAACAGTGTGGGCTGAGAGCCCTGGAACAGTGTGGGCTGTGAGCCCTGGAACAGTGTGGGCTGAGAGCCCTGGAACAGTGTGGGCTGTGAGCCCTGGAACAGTGTGGACTGTGAGCCCTGGAACAGTGTGGGATGTGGGTCCGTAAACAGTGTGGACTGTGAGCCCTGGAACAGTGTGAGCTGTGAGTCCTGGGACAGTGTGAGCTGTGAGTCCTGGAACAGTGTGAGCTGTGAGCCCTGGAACAGTGTGAGCTATGAGTCTGGGAACAGTGTGAGCTCTGAGCCCTGGAACAGTGTGAGCTGTGAGTCCGGGAACAGTGTGAGCTGTGTGTCCAGGAACAGTGTGAGCCGTGAGCCCTGGAACAGTGTGAGCTATGAGTCTGGGAACAGTGTGAGCTCTGAGCCCTGGAACAGTGTGAGCTGTGAGCCCTGGAACAGTGTGAGCTATGAGTCCTGGAAAAGCGTGAGCTGTGAATCCGTGATTAGTGTGAGCTGTGAGTCCTGGAACAGTGTGAGCTGTGAGCCCTCGAACAGTGTGAGCTGTGAGTCCTGGAACAGTGTGGGCTGTGATCCTTGGAACAGTGTGAGCTGTGAGTCCGGGAACAGTGTGAGCCGTGAGCCCTGGAACAGTGTGAGCTGTGAGTCCTGGAACAGTGTGGGCTGTGATCCTTGGAACAGTGTGAGCTGTGAGTCCGGGAACAGTGTGAGCCGTGAGCCCTGGAACAGTATGAGCTGTGAGCCCTGGGACAGTGTCAGCTGTGAGTCCTGGAACAGTGTGAACTGTGAGTCCTTGAACAGTGTGGGCTGTGAATCTGGTAACAGTGTTAACTCTGTGTCCGGGAACAGTGTGGGCAGTGGGCCATGGAACAGTGTGGGCTGTGAGTCCAGTTACAGTGTTAGCTCTGGGTCCGGGAACAGTGTGAGCTGTGAGTCCGCGAATAGTGTGAGCTGTGAGTCCGGGAACAGTGTGAGCTGTGAGCCCTGGAACAGTGTGAGCTGTGAGCCCTGGAACAGTGTGAGCTGTGTGTCCTTGAATAGTGTCAGCTGTGAGTCCGGGAACAGTGTGAGCTATGAATCTCCTAACAGTGTTAACTCTGTGTCCGGAAACAGTGTGGGCTCTGGGCCATGGAACAGTGTGGGCTGTGAGTCCAGTTACAGTGTTAGCTGTGGGTCCGGGAACAGTGTGATCTGTGAGTCCGCGAATAGTGTGAGCTGTGAGTCTGGGAACAGTGTGAGCTGTGAGCCCTGGAATAGTGTGAGCTGTGAGTCCGTTAACAGTGTGAGCTGTGAGCCCTTGAACAGTGTGAGCTGTGAGCCCTGGAACAGTGTGAGCTGTGAGTCCTGGAACAGTGTGAGCTGTGAGTCCTGGAACAGTGTGAGCTGTGACTCCGGGAACAGTGTGAGCTCTGAGCTCAGGAACAGTGTGAGCTGTGAGCCCTGGAACAGTGTGAGCTGTGAGCCCTGGAACAGTGTGAGCTGTGAGTCCGCGAGCAGTGTGAGCTGTGAGTCCTGGAACAGTGTGAGCTTTGAGTCCTGGAACAGTGTGAGCTGTGAGTCCTGGAACAGTGTGAGCTGTGAGTCCAGGAACAGTGTGAGCTGTGAGTCCGGGAACAGTGTGAGCTGTGAGTCCGGGAACAGTGTGAGCTGTGAGTCCGGGAACAGTGTGAGCTGTGAGTCCAGGAACAGTGTGAGCTGTGATTCCGGGAACAGTGTGAGCTGTGAGTCCTGGAACAGTGTGAGCTTTGAGTCCTGAAACATTGTGAGCTGTGAGTCCTGGAACAGTGTGAGCTGTGAGTCCTGGAACAGTGTGAGCTGTGAGTCCGGGAAAAGTGTGAGCTGTGAGCTCAGGAACAGTGTGAGCTGTGAGTCCTGGAACATTGTGAGCTGTGAGCCCTGGAACAGTGTGAACTCTGATCCCTGGGACAGTGTGAGCTGTGAGTCCTGGAACAGTGTGAGCTGTGTACCCTGGAACAGTGTGAGCTGTGAGTCCTGGAACAGTGTGAGCTGTGGGTCCTGGAACAGTGTGAGCCGTGAGCCCTGGAACAGTGTGAGCTGTGAGTCCGGGAACAGTGTGAGCTGTGAGTCCTGGAGCAGTGTGAGCTGTGAGCCCTGGAACAGTGTGAGCTGTGAGCCCTCGAACAGTGTGAACTGTGAGCCCTGGAACAGTGTGAGCTGTGAGTCCTGGAACAGTGTGAGCTGTGGGTCCTGGAACAGTGTGAGCCGTGAGCCCTGGAACAGTGTGAGCTGTGAGTCCGGGAACAGTGTGAGCTGTGAGTCCGGGAACAGTGTGAACTGTGAGCCTTGGAACAGTGTGAACTGTGAGTCCGGGAACAGTGTGGGCTGTGAGCACTGGAACAGTGTGGGCTGTGAGCCCTGGAACAGTGTGGGCTGTGAGTCCAGGAAAAACGTGAGCTGTGAGTTCGGGAATAGTGTGAGCTGTGAATCCAGGAACAGTGTCAGCTGTGAGTTCGGGAACAGTGTGAGCTGTGAGTCCGGGAAGAGTGTGAGCTTTGAGTCCGGGAATAGTGTGAGCTGTGAGTCCGGGAACAGTGTGAGCTGTGATCCTTGTAACATTGTGGGCTGTGAGTCCGGGAACAGTATGAGCTGTGAGTCCGGGAACAGTGTGAGCCGTGAGCCCTGGAACAGTGCAAGCTGTGAGCCCTGGAACAGTGTGGGCTGTGAGTCCAGGAATAGTGCGAGCTGTGAATCCGGGAATAGTGTGAGCTGTGAGTTCGGGATTAGTGTGAGCTGTGAGTCCAGGAATAGTGTGAGCTGTGAGTTCGGGAACAGTGTGAGCTGTGAGTCCGGGAAGAGTGTGAGCTTTGAGTCCGGGAATAGTGTGAGCTGTGAGTCCGGGAACAGTGTGAGCTGTGATCCTTGTAACATTGTGGGCTGTGAGTCCGGGAACAGTATGAGCTGTGAGTCCGGGAACAGTGTGAGCCGTGAGCCCTGGAACAGTGCAAGCTGTGAGCCCTGGAACAGTGTGGGCTGTGAGTCCAGGAATAGTGCGAGCTGTGAATCCGGGAATAGTGTGAGCTGTGAGTTCGGGATTAGTGTGAGCTGTGAGTCCAGGAATAGTGTGAGCTGTGAGTTCGGGAACAGTGTGAGCTGTGAGTCCGGGAAGAGTGTGAGCTTTGAGTCCGGGAATAGTGTGAGCTGTGAGTCCGGGAACAGTGTGAGCTGTGATCCTTGTAACATTGTGGGCTGTGAGTCCGGGAACAGTATGAGCTGTGAGTCCGGGAACAGTGTGAGCCGTGAGCCCTGGAACAGTGCAAGCTGTGAGCCCTGGAACAGTGTGGGCTGTGAGTCCAGGAATAGTGCGAGCTGTGAATCCGGGAATAGTGTGAGCTGTGAGTTCGGGAACAGTGTGAGCTGTGAGCCCTGGAACAGTGTGGACTGTGAGCCCTGGAACAGTGTGGACTGTGAGCCCTGGAACAGTGTGGGCTGAGAGCCCTGGAACAGTGTGGGCTGTGAGCCCTGGAACAGTGTGAGCTGTGAGTCCTGCAAAAGCGTGAGCTGTGAATCCGGGCTTAGTGTGAGCTGTGAGTCCGGAAACAGTGAGCTGTGAGTCCGGGAACAGTGTGGGATGTGGGTCCGTAAACAGTGTGGACTGTGAGCCCTGGAACAGTGTGAGCTGTGAGTCCTGGGACAGTGTGAGCCGTGAGCCCTGGAACAGTGTGAGCTGTGAGTCCGGGAACAGTGTGAGCTCTGAGCCCTGGAACAGTGTGAGCTGTGAGCCCTGGAACAGTGTGAGCTATGAGTCCTGGAAAAGCGTGAGCTGTGAATCCGGGATTAGTGTGAGCTGTGAGTCCTGGAACAGTGTGAGCTGTGAGTCCTGGAACAGTGTGGGCTGTGCTCCTTGGAACAGTGTGAGCTGTGAGTCCGGGAACAGTGTGAGCCGTGAGCCCTGGAACAGTATGAGCTGTGAGCCCTGGGACAGTGTCAGCTGTGAGTCCTGGAACAGTGTGAACTGTGAGTCCTTGAACAGTGTGGGCTGTGAATCTGGTAACAGTGTTAACTCTGTGTCCGGGAACAGTGTGGGCTGTGGGCCATGGAACAGTGTAGGCTGTGAGTCCAGTTACAGTGTTAGCTGTGGGTCCGGGAACAGTGTGATCTGTGAGTCCGCAAATAGTGTGAGCTGTGAGTCCGGGAACAGTGTGAGCTGTGAGCCCTGGAACAGTGTGAGCTGTGAGTCCTGGAATAGTGTGAGCTGTGAGTCCGGGAACAGTGTGAGCTGTGAGTCCGGGGACAGTGTGAGCTGTGAGCCCTGGAACAGTGTGAGCTGTGAGTCCGGGAACAGTGTGAGCTGTGTGTCCGGGAAGAGTGTGGGCTGTGAGTCCGCGAGCAGAGTGAGCTGTGAGTCCTGGAACAGTGTGATCTGTGAGTCCGCGAATAGTGTGAGCTATGAATCTCCTAACAGTGTGAGCTATGAATCTCCTAACAGTGTTAACTCTGTGTCCAGAAACAGTGTGGGCTGTGAGTCCAGTTACAGTGTTAGCTGTGGGTCCGGGAACAGTGTGATCTGTGAGTCCGCGAATAGTGTGAGCTGTGAGTCTGGGAACAGTGTGAGCTGTGAGCCCTGGAATAGTGTGAGCTGTGAGTTCGGGAACAGTGTGAGCTGTGAGTCCGGGAAGAGTGTGAGCTTTGAGTCCGGGAATAGTGTGAGCTGTGAGTCCGGGAACAGTGTGAGCTGTGATCCTTGTAACATTGTGGGCTGTGAGTCCGGGAACAGTATGAGCTGTGAGTCCGGGAACAGTGTGAGCCGTGAGCCCTGGAACAGTGCAAGCTGTGAGCCCTGGAACAGTGTGGGCTGTGAGTCCAGGAATAGTGCGAGCTGTGAATCCGGGAATAGTGTGAGCTGTGAGTTCGGGATTAGTGTGAGCTGTGAGTCCTGGAATAGTGTGAGCTGTGAGTTCGGGAACAGTGTGAGCTGTGAGTCCGGGAAGAGTGTGAGCTTTGAGTCCGGGAATAGTGTGAGCTGTGAGTCCGGGAACAGTGTGAGCTGTGATCCTTGTAACATTGTGGGCTGTGAGTCCGGGAACAGTATGAGCTGTGAGTCCGGGAACAGTGTGAGCCGTGAGCCCTGGAACAGTGCAAGCTGTGAGCCCTGGAACAGTGTGGGCTGTGAGTCCAGGAATAGTGCGAGCTGTGAATCCGGGAATAGTGTGAGCTGTGAGTTCGGGAACAGTGTGAGCTGTGAGCCCTGGAACAGTGTGAACTGTGAGCCCTGGAACAGTGTGGACTGTGAGCCCTGGAACAGTGTGGGCTGAGAGCCCTGGAACAGTGTGGGCTGTGAGCCCTGGAACAGTGTGAGCTGTGAGTCCTGCAAAAGCGTGAGCTGTGAATCCGGGCTTAGTGTGAGCTGTGAGTCCGGAAACAGTGAGCTGTGAGTCCGGGAACAGTGTGGGATGTGGGTCCGTAAACAGTGTGGACTGTGAGCCCTGGAACAGTGTGAGCTGTGAGTCCTGGGACAGTGTGAGCCGTGAGCCCTGGAACAGTGTGAGCTGTGAGTCCGGGAACAGTGTGAGCTCTGAGCCCTGGAACAGTGTGAGCTGTGAGCCCTGGAACAGTGTGAGCTATGAGTCCTGGAAAAGCGTGAGCTGTGAATCCGGGATTAGTGTGAGCTGTGAGTCCTGGAACAGTGTGAGCTGTGAGTCCTGGAACAGTGTGGGCTGTGCTCCTTGGAACAGTGTGAGCTGTGAGTCCGGGAACAGTGTGAGCCGTGAGCCCTGGAACAGTATGAGCTGTGAGCCCTGGGACAGTGTCAGCTGTGAGTCCTGGAACAGTGTGAACTGTGAGTCCTTGAACAGTGTGGGCTGTGAATCTGGTAACAGTGTTAACTCTGTGTCCGGGAACAGTGTGGGCTGTGGGCCATGGAACAGTGTAGGCTGTGAGTCCAGTTACAGTGTTAGCTGTGGGTCCGGGAACAGTGTGATCTGTGAGTCCGCAAATAGTGTGAGCTGTGAGTCCGGGAACAGTGTGAGCTGTGAGCCCTGGAACAGTGTGAGCTGTGAGTCCTGGAATAGTGTGAGCTGTGAGTCCGGGAACAGTGTGAGCTGTGAGTCCGGGGACAGTGTGAGCTGTGAGCCCTGGAACAGTGTGAGCTGTGAGTCCGGGAACAGTGTGAGCTGTGTGTCCGGGAAGAGTGTGGGCTGTGAGTCCGCGAGCAGAGTGAGCTGTGAGTCCTGGAACAGTGTGATCTGTGAGTCCGCGAATAGTGTGAGCTATGAATCTCCTAACAGTGTGAGCTATGAATCTCCTAACAGTGTTAACTCTGTGTCCAGAAACAGTGTGGGCTGTGAGTCCAGTTACAGTGTTAGCTGTGGGTCCGGGAACAGTGTGATCTGTGAGTCCGCGAATAGTGTGAGCTGTGAGTCTGGGAACAGTGTGAGCTGTGAGCCCTGGAATAGTGTGAGCTGTGAGTTCGGGAACAGTGTTAGCTGTGAGTCTGGGAACAGTGTGAGCTCTGAGCCCTGGAATAGTGTGAGCTGTGAGTTCGGGAACAGTGTGAGCTGTGAGCCCTGGAACAGTGTGAGCTGTGAGCCCTGGAACAGTGTGAGCTGTGAGTCCTGGAACAGTGTGAGCTGTGAGTCCGGGAACAGTGTGAGCTGTGTGTCCGGGAAGAGTGTGGGCTGTGAGTCCGCGAGCAGAGTGAGCTGTGAGTCCTGGAACAGTGTGAGCTTTGAGTCCTGGAACATTGTGAGCTGTGAGTCCTGGAACAGTGTGAGCTGTGAATCCTGGAACAGTGTGAGCTGTGAGTCCGGGAAAAGTGTGAGCTGTGAGCTCAGGAACAGTGTGAGCTGTGAGCCTTGGAACAGTGTGAGCTGTGAACCCTGGAACAGTGTGAGCTGTGAGTCCTGGAACAGTGTGAGCTGTGTGTCCAGGAACAGTGTGAGCCGTGAGCCCTGGAACAGTGTGAGCTGTGAGTCCGGGAACAGTGTGAGCTGTGAGTCCGGGAGCAGTGTGAGCTGTGAGCCCTGGAACAGTGTGAGCTGTGAGCCCTGGAACAGTGTGAACTGTGAGCCCTGGAACAGTGTGAGCTGTGAGCCCTCGAACAGTGTGGGCTGTGATCCCACACTGTTCGAGGGCTCACAGCTCACACTGTTCCAGGTCTCACGGCTCACACTGTTCCTGGACACACAGCTCACACTGTTCCAGGGCTCACAGCTCACACTGTTGCAGGGCTCACAGCCCACACTGTTCCAAGGATCACAGCTCACACTGTTCTCGGACTCAGAGCCCACACTGTTCCAGAGCTCACAGCTCATACTGTTCCTGGACGCACAGCTCACACTGTTCCAGGTCTCACGGCTCACACTGTTCCTGGACACACAGCTCACACTGTTCCAAGGCTCACAGCTCACACTGTTCCTGGACTCACAGCTCACACTGTTCCAAGGCTCACAGCTCACACTGTTCCTGGACACACAGCCCACACTGTTCCAAGGCTCACAGCCCACACTGTTCCTGGACTCACAGCCCACACTGTTCCAGAGCTCACAGCTCATACGGTTCCTGGACGCACAGCTCACACTGTTAACAGAATCACAGCCCACACTGTTCCAGGGCTCACAGCCCACACTGTTCCAGGACTCACAGCTCACAGTGTTCCAGGGCTCACAGTTCACACTGTTCCAGGGATCACAGCTCAAACTGTTCCAGGGTTCACAGCTCACACTGTTCCCGGACTCACAGCTCACACTGTTCCCAGATTCACAGCTCACACTGTTCCAGGGCTCACAGCTCACATTGTTCCAGGATTCACAGCTCACACTGTTCCCGGACACACAGCTCACTTTGTTCCCAGATTCACAGCTCACAGTGTTCCAGTGCTCACAGTTCACACTGTTCCAGGGATCACAGCTCACACTGTTCATGGGCTCATGGCTCACACTGTTCCCGGACTCACAGCTCACTCTGTTCCCGGACTCTCAGACCACACTGTTCCAGGACTCACAGCTCACACTGTTCCAGGGCTCACAGCTCATACTGTTCCCGGACTCACAGACCACAATGTTCCAAGGATCATAGCTCACACTGTTCTAGGACTCACAGCCCACACTGTTCCAAGGATCACAGCTCACACTGTGCTAGGACTCAGAGCCCACACTGTTCCAAGGCTCACAGCCCACACTGTTCCTGGACTCACAGCCCACACTGTTCCAGAGCTCACAGCTCATACTGTTCCCAGACGCACAGCTCGCACTGTTAACAGAATCACAGCCCACACTGTTCCAGGGCTCACAGTTCACACTGTTCCAGGGCTCACAGCTCATACTGTTCCAGGGCTCACAGCCCACACTATTCCCGGACTCACAGCTTAAACTGTTCCCAGACTCACAGCTCACACTGTTCCCAGACTCACTGCTCACACCGTTCCCGGACTCACAGCTCACACTATTCCAGGACTCACAGCTCACACTGTTCCAGGGCTCACAGCTCACACAGTTCCCAGATTCACAGCTCTCACTCTTCCAGGGCTCACAGCTCACACTGTTCCAGGGCTCAAAGCCCACACTGTTCCAAGGATCAGAGCTCACACTGTTCCTGGACTCACAGCTCACACTGTTCCAGGACTCACAGCTCACACTGTTCCAGGACTCACAGCTCACACTGTTCCTGGACTCACAGCTCACACTGTTCCTGAACTCACAGCTCACACTGTTCCAGGACTCAAAGCTCACACTGTTCCAGGACTCACAGCTCACACTGCTCGCAGACTCACAGCTCACACTGTTCCAGGGCTCACAGCTCACACTGTTCCAAGGCTCACAGCTCACACTGTTCCAGGACTCACAGCTCACAATGTTCCAGGACTCAAAGCTCACACTGTTCCAGGACTCACAGCTCACACTGCTCGTGGACTCACAGCCCACACTGTTCCCGGACACACAGCTCACACTGTTCCCGGACTCACAGCTCACACTATTCCAGGACTCACAGCTCACACTGTTCCAGGACTCACAGCTCACACTGTTCCAGGGCTCACAGCTCACACTGTTCCAGGGCTCACAGCTCACACTGTTCCAGGGCTCACAGCTCATACTGTTCGAGGGCTCACAGCTCACACTGTTCCAGGACTCACAGCTCACACTAATCACAGATTCACAGCTCAAGCTTTTCCAGGACTCATAGCTCACACTGTTCCAGGGCTCACAGCTCACGCTGTTCCAGGGCTCAGAGCTCACACTGTTCCCAGACTCATAGCTCACACTGTTCCCGGACTCACGGCTCACACTGTTCCTGGACACACAGCTCACACTGTTCCCAGACTCACAGCTCACACTGTTGCAGGACTCACAGCTCACACTGTCCCAGGACTCACAGCTCACACTGTTCCAGGGCTCACAGTCCACACTGTTTACGGACCCACATCCCACACTGTTCCAGGGCTCACAGTCCACACTGTTCCAGGGCTCACAGCCCACACTGTTCCAGGGCTCTCAGCCCAACTGTTCCAGGGCTCACAGTCCACACTGTTCCAGGGCTCACAGCCCACACTGTTCCAGGGCTCACAGTCCACACTGTTCCAGGGCTCACTGCCCACACTGTTCCAGGGCTCACAGCTTGCACTGTTCCAGGGCTCACGGCTCACACTGTTCCTGGGCTCACAGCCCACACTGTTCCAGGGCTCACAGCTTGCACTGTTCCAGGGCTCACGGCCCACACTGTTCCCGGACTCACAGCCCGCACTGTTCCAGGGCTCACAGCTTGCACTGTTCCAGGGCTCACGGCTCACACTGTTCCCGGACTCACAGCTCATACTGTTCCCGGACTCACAGCCCACAATGTTACAAGGATCACAGCTCACACTGTTCCCGGACTCACAGCTCACACTATTCCCGGACTCAAAGCTCACACTCTTCCCGGAATCACAGCTCACACTGTTCCCGAACTCACAGCTCACACTATTCCCAGATTCACAGCTCGCACTATTCCTGGACTCACAGCTCGCACTGTTCAAAGGCTCACATCTCACAATGTTTGCGGACTCACAGCTCACACTATTCCCGAACTCACAGCTCACACTATTCCCGAACTCACAGCTCACACCATTCCCGGATTCACAGCTCACATTGTTCCCGAACTCACAGCTCACACTATTCATGGATTCACAGCTGACACTGTTCCTGGATTCACAGCTCACACTATTCCCGGACTCACAGCTCACGTTTTTCCTGGACTCATAGCCCACACTGTTCCAGGGCTCACAGCCCACACTGTTCCAGTGCTCACAGCCCACACTGTTCCCGAACTCACAGTTCACACTGTTCCAGGGCTCACAGTTCACACTGTTCCAGGGCTCACAGCTCACACTGTTCCAGGGCTCGCAGCTCACACTGCTCCCGGACTCACAGCTCACACTGTTCCCGGACTCACAGCTCACACTGTTCCAGGGCCCACGGCTCACACTGTTCCTGGACACACAGCTCACACTGTTCCAGGATTCACAGCTCACACTGTTCCAGGGTTCACAGCTCACACTGTTCCAGGGCTCACAGCTCACACTGTTCCAGGGCTCACAGCTCACACTGTTCCCGGACTCACAGCTCACAATGTCCCAGGACTCACAGCTCACACTGTTCCAGGACTCACAGCTCACTCTGTTCCCGGACTCACAGCTCACACTGTTCCCGGAGCCCTGGAACAGTGTGAACTGTGATCCCTGGGACAGTGTGAGCTGTGAGTCCTGGAACAGTGTGAGCTGTGAGTCCTGGAACAGTGTGAGCTGTGTGTCCAGGAACAGTGTGAGCCCTGAGCCCTGGAACAGTGTGAGCTGTGAGTCCGGGAACAGTGTGAGCTGTGAGTCCGGGAGCAGTGTGAGCTGTGAGCCCTGGAACAGTGTGAGCTGTGAGCCCTGGAACAGTGTGAACTGTGAGCCCTGGAACAGTGAGAGCTGTGAGCACTCGAACAGTGTGGGCTGTGATCCCACACTGTTCGAGGGCTCACAGCTCACACTGTTCCAGGGCTCACAGCTCACACTGTTCCCGGACTCACAGCTCACACTGTTCCAGGTCTCACGGCTCACACTGTTCCTGGACACACAGCTCACACTGTTCCAAGGCTCACAGCTCACACAGTTCCAGGGCTCACAGCCCACACTGTTCCAAGGATCACAGCTCACACTGTTCTCGGACTCAGAGCCCACACTGTTCCAGAGCTCACAGCTCATACTGTTCCTGGACGCACAGCTCACACTGTTCCAGGTCTCACGGCTCACACTGTTCCTGGACACACAGCTCACACTGTTCCAAGGCTCACAGCTCACACTGTTCCAGGGCTCACAGCCCACACTGTTCCAAGGCTCACAGCCCACACTGTTCCTGGACTCACAGCCCACACTGTTCCAGAGCTCACAGCTCATACTGTTCCTGGACGCACAGCCCACACTGTTAACAGAATCACAGCCCACACTGTTCCAGGGCTCACAGCCCACACTGTTCCAGGACTCACAGCTCACAGTGTTCCAGGGCTCACAGTTCACACTGTTCCAGGGATCACAGCTCAAACTGTTCCAGGGTTCACAGCTCACACTGTTCCCGGACTCACAGCTCACACTGTTCCCAGATTCACAGCTCACACTGTTCCAGGGCTCACAGCTCACACTGTTCCAGGATTCACAGCTCACACTGTTCCCGGACACACAGCTCACACTGATCCCAGATTCACAGCTCACAGTGTTCCAGTGCTCACAGTTCACACTGTTCCAGGGATCACAGCTCACACTGTTCATGGGCTCATGGCTCACACTGTTCCCGGACTCACAGCTCACACTGTTCCAGGACTCACAGCTCACACTGTTCCAGGACTCACAGCTCACACTGTTCCACGGCTCACAGCTCACACTGTTCCAGGGCTCACAGCTCACACTGTTCCAGGGCTCACAGCTCACACTGTTCCCGGACTCACAGCTCACACTGTTCCCGGACTCACAGCTCACACTGTTCCAGGGCTCACAGCTCACCCTGTTCCAGGGCTCACAGCTCACACTGTCCCCTGACTCACAGCTCACACTGTTCCCGGACTCACAGCTCACACTATTCCAGGACTCACAACTCACACTGTTCCAGGGCTCACAGCTCACACTGTTCCCGGACTCACAGCTCACACTATTCGCGGACTCACAGCTCACACTGTTCCCGGACCCACAGCTAACACTGTAACTGGACTCACAGCCCACACTGTTCCATGGCCCACAGCCCACACTGTTCCCGGACACAGAGTTAACACTGTTACCAGATTCACAGCCCACACTGTTCAAGGACTCACAGTTCACACTGTTCCAGGACTCACAGCTGACACTGTTCCAGGGCACACAGCTCAGACTGTTCCCAGACTCACAGACCACAATGTTCCAAGGATCACAGCTCACACTGTTCTAGGACTCACAGCCCACACTGTTCCAAGGCTCACAGCTCACACTGTTCTAGGACTCAGAGCCCACACTGTTCCAAGGCTCACAGCCCACACTGTTCCTGGACTCACAGCCCACACTTTTCCAGAGCTCACAGCTCATACTGTTCCCAGACGCACAGCTCGCACTGTTAACAGAATCACAGCCCACACTGTTCCAGGGCTCACAGCTCATACTGTTCCAGGGCTCACAGCCCACACTATTCCCGGACTCACAGCCCACACTGTTCCCGGACTCACAGCTTAAACTGTTCCCAGACTCACAGCTCACACTGTTCCCAGACTCACTGCTCACACCGTTCCCGGACTCACAGCTCACACTATTCCAGGACTCACAGCTCACACTGTTCCAGGGCTCACAGCTCACACAGTTCCCAGATTCACAGCTCTCACTCTTCCAGGACTCACAGCTCACACTGTTCCAGGGCTCAAAGCCCACACTGTTCCAAGGATCAGAGCTCACACTGTTCCTGGACTCACAGCTCACACTGTTCCTGGACTCACAGCTCACACTGTTCCCGGACTCACAGCTCACACTGTTCCTGGACTCACAGCTCACACTGTTCCAGGACTCACAGCTCACACTGTTTCAGGACTCAAATCTCACACTGTTCCAGGACTCACAGCTCACACTGCCCGCAGACTCACAGCTCACACTGTTCCAGGGCTCACAGCTCACACTGTTCCAAGGCTCACAGCTCACACTGTTCCAGGACTCACAGCTCACAATGTTCCAGGACTCAAAGCTCACACTGTTCCAGGACTCACAGCTCACACTGCTCGTGGACTCACAGCCCACACTGTTCCCGGACACACAGCTCACACTGTTCCCGGACTCACAGCTCACACTGTTCCAGGACTCACAGCTCACACTGTTCCAGGGCTCACAGCTCACACTGTTCCAGGGCTCACAGCTCACACCGTTCCAGGGCTCACAGCTCACACTGTTCCCGGACTCACAGCTCACACTGTTCCCGGACTCACAGCTCACACTGTTCCAGGGCTCACAGCTCACACTGTTCCAGGGCTCACAGCTCACACTGTCCCCTGACTCACAGCTCACACTGTTCCCGGACTCACAGCTCACACTATTCCAGGACTCACAACTCACACTGTTCCAGGGCTCACAGCTCACACTGTTCCCGGACTCACAGCTCACACTATTCGCGGACTCACAGCTCACACTGTTCCCGGACCCACAGCTAACACTGTAACTGGACTCACAGCCCACACTGTTCCATGGCCCACTGCCCACACTGTTCCCGGACCCAGAGTTAACACTGTTACCAGATTCACAGCCCACGCTGTTCAAGGACTCACAGCTCACACTGTTCCAGGGCTCACGGCTCACACTGTTCCTGGACACACAGCTCACACTGTTCCCAGACTCACAGCTCACACTGTTCCAGGACTCACAGCTCACACTGTCCCAGGACTCACAGCTCACACTGTTCCAGGACTCACAGCTCACACTGTCCCAGGACTCACAGCTCACACTGTTCCAGGGCTCACAGTCCACACTGTTTACGGACCCACATCCCACACTGTTCCCGGACTCACAGCTCACTGTTCCCGGACTCACAGCTCACACTAATCCCGGATTCACAGCTCACGCTTTTGCAGGACTCACAGCTCACACTGTTCCAGGGCTCACAGTCCACACTGTTCCAGGGCTCACAGCCCACACTGTTCCAGGACTCTCAGCCCACACTGTTCCAGGGCTCACAGTCCACACTGTTCCAGGGCTCACAGTCCACACTGTTCCAGGGATCACTGCCCACACTGTTCCAGGGCTCACAGCTTGCACTGTTCCAGGGCTCACGGCTCACACTGTTCCCGGACTCACAGCTCATACTGTTCCCGGACTCACAGCCCACAATGTTACAAGGATCACAGCTCACACTGTTCTAGGGCTCACAGCTCATACTGTTCCCGGACTCACAGCTCACACTGTTAACAGAATCACAGCCCACACTGTTCCAGGGCTCACAGCTCACACTGTTCCAGGGCTCACAGTCCACACTGTTCCAGGGCTTACGGATCACACTGTCCCCGCACTCACAGCTCACACTGTTCCCGGACTCACAGCTCATACTGTTCCCGGACTGAAAGCTCACACTCTTCCCGGACTCACAGCTCACACTGTTCCCGAACTCACAGCTCACACTGTTCCCGGACTCACAGCTCACACTATTCCAGGACTCACAACTCACACTGTTCCAGGGCTCACAGCTCACACTGTTCCCGGACTCACAGCTCACACTATTCGCGGACTCACAGCTCACACTGTTCCCGGACCCACAGCTAACACTGTAACTGGACTCACAGCCCACACTGTTCCATGGCCCACAGCCCACACTGTTCCCGGACACAGAGTTAACACTGTTACCAGATTCACAGCCCACACTGTTCAAGGACTCACAGTTCACACTGTTCCAGGACTCACAGCTGACACTGTTCCAGGGCTCACAGCTCATACTGTTCCCAGACTCACAGACCACAATGTTCTAAGGATCACAGCTCACACTGTTCTAGGACTCAGAGCCCACACTGTTCCAAGGCTCACAGCTCACACTGTTGCAGGGCTCACAGCCCACACTGTTCCAAGGATCACAGCTCACACTGTTCCTGGACTCACAGCCCACACTTTTCCAGAGCTCACAGCTCATACTGTTCCCAGACGCACAGCTCGCACTGTTAACAGAATCACAGCCCACACTGTTCCAGGGCTCACAGCTCATACTGTTCCAGGGCTCACAGCCCACACTATTCCCGGACTCACAGCCCACACTGTTCCCGGACTCACAGCTTAAACTGTTCCCAGACTCACAGCTCACACTGTTCCCAGACACACTGCTCACACCGTTCCCGGACTCACAGCTCACACTATTCCAGGACTCACAGCTCACACTGTTCCAGGGCTCACAGCTCACACAGTTCCCAGATTCACAGCTCTCACTCTTCCAGGACTCACAGCTCACACTGTTCCAGGGCTCAAAGCCCACACTGTTCCAAGGATCAGAGCTCACACTGTTCCTGGACTCACAGCTCACACTGTTCCTGGACTCACAGCTCACACTGTTCCCGGACTCACAGCTCACACTGTTCCTGGACTCACAGCTCACACTGTTCCAGGACTCACAGCTCACACTGTTTCAGGACTCAAATCTCACACTGTTCCAGGACTCACAGCTCACACTGCCCGCAGACGCACAGCTCACACTGTTCCAGGGCTCACAGCTCACACTGTTCCAAGGCTCACAGCTCACACTGTTCCAGGAATCACAGCTCACAATGTTCCAGGACTCAAAGCTCACACTGTTCCAGGACTCACAGCTCACACTGCTCGTGGACTCACAGCCCACACTGTTCCCGGACACACAGCTCACACTGTTCCCGGACTCACAGCTCACACTGTTCCAGGACTCACAGCTCACACTGTTCCAGGGCTCACAGCTCACACTGTTCCAGGGCTCACAGCTCACACTGTTCCAGGGCTCACAGCTCACACTGTTCCCGGACTCACAGCTCACACTGTTCCCGGACTCACAGCTCACACTGTTCCAGGGCTCACAGCTCACACTGTTCCAGGGCTCACAGCTCACACTGTCCCCTGACTCACAGCTCACACTGTTCCCGGACTCACAGCTCACACTATTCCAGGACTCACAACTCACACTGTTCCAGGGCTCACAGCTCACACTATTCGCGGACTCACAGCTCACACTATTCCAGGACTCACAATTCACACTGTTCCAGGGCGCACAGCTCACAATGTTCCAGGACTCACAGCTCACACTGTCCCAGGGATCACAGTTCACACTGTTCCTGGGCTCACAGCTCACACTGTTCCAGGGCTCACAGCTCACACTGCTCCCGGAATCACAGCTCACACTGTTCCCGGACTCAAAGCTCACACTGTTCCAGGGCTCACGGCTCACACTGTCCCTGGACACACAGCTCACACTGTTCCAGGGCTCACAGTCCACACTGTTTACGGACCCACATCCCACACTGTTCCCGGACTCACAGCTCACTGTTCCCGGACTCACAGCTCACACTAATCCCGGATTCACAGCTCACGCTTTTGCAGGACTCACAGCTCACACTGTTCCAGGGCTCACAGTCCACACTGTTCCAGGGCTCACAGCCCACACTGTTCCAGGACTCTCAGCCCACACTGTTCCAGGGCTCACAGTCCACACTGTTCCAGGGCTCACAGTCCACACTGTTCCAGGGATCACTGCCCACACTGTTCCAGGGCTCACAGCTTGCACTGTTCCAGGGCACACGGCTCACACTGTTCCCGGACTCACAGCTCATACTGTTCCCGGACTCACAGCCCACAATGTTACAAGGATCACAGCTCACACTGTTCTAGGGCTCACAGCTCATACTGTTCCCGGACTCACAGCTCACACTGTTAACAGAATCACAGCCCACACTGTTCCAGGGCTCACAGCTCACACTGTTCCAGGGCTCACAGTCCACACTGTTCCAGGGCTTACGGATCACACTGTCCCCGCACTCACAGCTCACACTGTTCCCGGACTCACAGCTCATACTGTTCCCGGACTGAAAGCTCACACTCTTCCCGGACTCACAGCTCACACTGTTCCCGAACTCACAGCTCACACTATTCCCGGATTCACAGCTCGCACTATTGCTGGGCTCACAATCCACACTGTTCCAGGGCTCACAGCCCACACTGCTCCAGGGCTCACAGCCCACACTGTTCCAGGGCTCACAGCCCACACTGCTCCAGGGCTCACAGCCCACACTGTTCCAGGGCTCACAGCTTGCACTGTTCCAGGGCTCACGGCTCACACTGTTCCCGGACTCACAGCTCATACTGTTCCCGGACTCACAGCCCACAATGTTACAAGGATCACAGCTCACACTGTTCCCGGACTCACAGCTCACACTATTCCCGGACTCAAAGCTCACACTCTTCCCGGACTCACAGCTCACACTGTTCCCGAACTCACAGCTCACACTATTCCCGGATTCACAGCTCGCACTATTCCTGGACTCACAGCTCACAATATTCAAGGGCTCACATCTCACAATGTTTGCGAACTCACAGCTCACACTATTCCCGAACTCACAGCTCACACTATTCCCGGATTCACAGCTCACATTGTTCCCGAACTCACAGCTCACACTATTCCCGGATTCACAGCTGACACTGTTCCTGGATTCACAGCTCACACTATTCCCGGACTCACAGCTCACGTTTTTCCTGAACTCACAGCCCACACTGTTCCAGAGCTCACAGCCCACACTGTTCCAGTGCTCACAGCCCACACTGTTCCCGGACTCACAGTTCACACTGTTCCAGGGCTCACAGTTCACACTGTTCCAGGGCTCACAGCTCACACTGTTCTAGGTCTCACAGCTCACACTGCTCCCGGACTCACAGCTCACACTGTTCCCGGACTCACAGCTCACACTGTTCCAGGGCTCACGGCTCACACTGTTCCTGGACACACAGCTCACACTGTTCCAGGACTCATAGCTCACACTGTTTAAGGGCTCACAGCTCACACTGTTTATGGACCCACATCCCACACTGTTCCCTCACTCACAGCTCACACTAATCACGGATTCACAGTTCACACTGTTCCCGGACTCACAGCTCATACTGTTCCCGGACTCACAGCTCACACTGTTCCAGGGCTCACAGTCCACACTATTCCAGGGCTCACAGTCCACACTGTTCCAGGGCTCACTGCCCACACTGTTCCAGGGCTCACAGCCCACACTGTTCCAGGGCTCACTGCCCACACTGTTCCAGGGCTCACTGCTTGCACTGTTCCAGTGCTCACGGCTCACACTGTTCCCGGACTCACAGCTCACACTGTTCCAGGTCTCATGGCTCACACTGTTCCTGGACACACAGCTCACACTGTTCCAGGACTCACAGCTCACACTGTTCCAGGACTCACAGCTCACACTGTCCCAGTGCTCACAGCCCACACTGTTCCCTGACTCACAGCTCACACTGTTCTAGGGCTCACAGTTCACACTGTTCCAGGGCTCACAGCTCACACTGATCCAGGGCTCAAAGCCCACACTGTTCCAAGGATCAGAGCTCACACTGTTCCTGGACTCACAGCTCACACTGTTCCCGGACTCACAGCTCACACTGTTCCTGCACTCACAGCTCACACTGTTCCAGGACTCACAGCTCACACTGTTCCAGGACTCAAAGCTCACACTGTTCCAGGACTCACAGCTCACACTGCTCGCGGACTCACAGCTCACACTGTTCCAGAGCTCACAGTCCACACTGTCCCAGTGCTCACAGCCCACACTGTTCCCTGACTCACAGCTCACACTGTTCTAGGGCTCACAGTTCACACTGTTCCAGGGCTCACAGCTCACACTGATCCAGGGCTCAAAGCCCACACTGTTCCAAGGATCAGAGCTCACACTGTTCCTGGACTCACAGCTCACACTGTTCCCGGACTCACAGCTCACACTGTTCCTGGACTCACAGCTCACACTGTTCCAGGACTCACAGCTCACACTGTTCCAGGGCTCACAGCTCACACTGTTCCAAGGCTCACAGCTCACACTGTTCCAGGACTCACAGCTCACAATGTTCCAGGACTCAAAGTTCACACTGTTCCAGGACTCACAGCTCACACTGCTCGCGGACTCACAGCCCACACTGTTCCCGGACACACAGCTCACACTGTTCCCGGACTCACAGCTCACACTGTTCCAGGACTCACAGCTCACACTGTTCCCGGACTCACAGCTCTCACTGTTCCCGGACTCACAACTCACACTGTTCCAGGGCTCACAGCTCACACTGTTCCAGGGCTCACAGCTCACACTGTCCCCTGACTCACAGCTCACACTGTTCCCGGACTCACAGCTCACACTATTCCAGGACTCACAGCTCACACTGTTCCAGGGCTCACAGCTCACACTGTTCCCGGACTCACAGCTCACACTATTCGCGGACTCACAGCTCACACTGTTCCCGGACCCACAGCTAACACTGTAACTGGACTCACAGCCCACACTGTTCCATGGCCCACAGCCCACACTGTTCCCGGACACAGAGTTAACACTGTTACCAGATTCACAGCCCACACTGTTCAAGGACTCACAGTTCACACTGTTCCAGGACTCACAGCTGACACTGTTCCAGGGCTCACAGCTCATACTGTTCCAGGGCTCATGGCTCACACTGTTCCCGGACTCATAGCTCACACTGTTCCAAGGATCACAGCCCACACTGTTCCAGGACTCACAGCTCACACTGTTCCCGGACCCACAGCTAACACTGTAACTGGACTCACAGCCCACACTGTTCCATGGCCCACAGCCCACACTGTTCCCGGACACAGAGTTAACACTGTTACCAGATTCACAGCCCACACTGTTCAAGGACTCACAGTTCACACTGTTCCAGGACTCACAGCTCACACTAATCCCGGATTCACAGCTCACGCTTTTCCAGGACTCACAGCTCACACTGTTCCCAGACTCACAGCTCACACTGTTCCAGGACTCACAGCTCACACTGTCCCTGGACTCACAGCTCACACTGTTCCAGGGCTCACAGTCCACACTGTTTACGGACCCACATCCCACACTGTTCCCGGACTCACAGCTCACACTAATCCCGGATTCACAGCTCACGCTTTTCCAGGACTCACAGCTCACACTGTTCCAGGGCTCACAGTCCACACTGTTCCAGGGCACACAGCCCACATTGTTCCAGGGCTCACAACCCACACTGTTCCAGGGCTCACAGTCCACACTGTTCCAGGGCTCACAGTTCACACTGTTCCAGGGCTCACTGCCCACACTGTTCCAGGGCTCACAGCTTGCACTGTTCCAGGGCTCACGGCTCACACTGTTGCCGGACTCACAGCTCATACTGTTCCCGGACTCACAGCCCACAATGTTACACGGATCACAGCTCACACTGTTCTAGGGCTCACAGCTCATACTGTTCCAGGGCTCACGGCTCACACTGTTCCAGGGCTCACAGCCCACACTGTTCCGGGCTCACAGTCCACACTGTTCCAGGGCTCACAGCCCACACTGTTCCAGGGCTCACAGCTTGCACTGTTCCAGGGCTCACAGTCCACACTGTTCCAGGGCTCACAGCCCACACTGTTCCAGGGCTCACAGTCCACACTGTTCCAGGGCTCACAGCTTGCACTGTTCCAGGGCTCACAGCTCGCACTGTTCCTGGACTCAAAGTTCACACTGTTCACGAACTCACAGCTCACGCTGTTTAAGGGCTCACAGCTCACACTGTTTATGGACCCACATCCCACACTGTTCCCTGACTCACAGCTCACACTAATCCCGGATTCACAGTTCACACTGTTCCCGGACTCACAGCTCACACTGTTCCCAGACTCACAGCTCACACTATTCCCGGATTCACAGCTCGCACTATTTCTGGACTCACAGCTCGCACTGTTCGAGGGCTCACATCTCACAATGTTTGCGGACTCACAGCTCACACTATTCCCAAACTCACAGCTCACACTATTCCCGAACTCACAGCTCACACTAGTCCCGGATTCACAGCTCACACTGTTCCCGAACTCACAGCTCACACTATTCCCGGATTCACAGCTGACACTGTTCCTGGATTCACAGCTCACACTATTCCCGGACTCACAGTTCACGTTTTTCCTGGACTCACAGCCCACACTGTTCCAGAGCTCACAGCCCACACTGTCCCAGTGCTCACAGTCCACACTGTTCCCGGACTCACAGCTCACACTGTTCTAGGGCTCACAGTTCACACTGTTCCAGGGCTCACAGCTCACACTGATCCAGGGCTCACAGCCCACACTGTTCCAGGGCCCACAGCTCACACTGTTCCAGGGCTCACAGCGCACACTGTTCCCGGATTCACAGCTCACACTATTCCCGGACTCACAGCTCACACTGTTCCCGGACTCACAGACCACACTGTTCCAGGGCTAACAGCTCACAATGTTCCAGGGCTCACAGCTCACACTGTTCCAGGGCGCACAGCTCACAATGTTCCAGGACTCACAGCTCACACTGTCCCAGGGATCACAGTTCACACTGTTCCAGGGCTCACAGCTCACACTGTTCCAGGGCTCACAGCTCACACTGCTCCCGGAATCACAGCTCACACTGTTCCCGGACTCAAAGCTCACACTGTTCCAGGGCTCACGGCTCACACTGTTCCTGGACACACAGCTCACACTGTTCCAGGACTCACAGCTCACACTGTTCCAGGACTCACAGCTCACACTGTCCAAGGACTCACAGCTCCCACTGTTCCAGGGCTCACAGTCCACACTGTTTACGGACCCACATCCCACACTGTTCCCGGACTCACAGCTCACACTAATCCCGGATTCACAGCTCACGCTTTTCCAGGACTCACAGCTCACACTGTTCCAGGGCTCACAGTCCACACTGTTCCAGGGCTCACAGTCCACACTGTTCCAGGGCTCACTGCCCACACTGTTCCAGGGCTCACAGCGCACACTGTTCCCGGATTCACAGCTCACACTATTCCCGGACTCACAGCTCACACTGTTCCAGGGCTCACGGCTCACACTGTTCCTGGACACACAGCTCACACTAATCCCGGATTCACAGCTCACGCTTTTCCAGGACTCACAGCTCACGCTTTTCCAGGACTCACAGCTCACACTGTTCCAGGGCTCACAGTCCACACTGTTCCAGGGCTCACAGTCCACACTGTTCCAGGGCTCACTGCCCACACTGTTCCAGGGCTCACAGCGCACACTGTTCCCGGATTCACAGCTCACACTATTCCCGGACTCACAGCTCACACTGTTCCCGGACTCACAGACCACAATGTTCCAGGGTTAACAGCTCACACTGTCCCAGGGATCACAGTTCACACTGTTCCAGGGCTCACAGCTCACACTGTTCCAGGGCTCACAGCTCACACTGCTCCCGGAATCACAGCTCACACTGTTCCCGGACTCACAGCTCACACTGTTCCAGGGCTCACGGCTCACACTGTTCCTGGACACACAGCTCACACTGTTCCAGGACTCACAGCTCACACTGTTCCAGGACTCACAGCTCACACTGTCCAAGGACTCACAGCTCCCACTGTTCCAGGGCTCACAGTCCACACTGTTTACGGACCCACATCCCACACTGTTCCCGGACTCACAGCTCACACTAATCCCGGATTCACAGCTCACGCTTTTCCAGGACTCACAGCTCACACTGTTCCAGGGCTCACAGTCCACACTGTTCCAGGGCTCACTGCCCACACTGTTCCAGGGCTCACAGCTTGCACTGTTCCAGGGATCACGGCTCACACTGTTCCCGGACTCACAGCTCATACTGTTCCCGGACTCACAGCCCACAATGTTACAAGGATCACAGCTCACACTGTTCTAGGGCTCACAGCTCATACTGTTCCAGGGCTCACGGCTCACACTCTTCCAGGTCTCACAGTCCACACTGTTCCAGGGCTTACGGATCACACTGTCCCCGCACTCACACTGTTCCCGGACTCACAGCTCATACTGTTCCAGGGCTCAGAGTCCACACTGTTCCACGGCTCACTATCCACACTGTTCCAGGGCTCACAGCCCACACTGCTCCAGGGCTCACAGCCCACACTGTTCCAGGGCTCACAGTCCACACTGTTCCAGGGCTCACAGCCCACACTGTTCCAGGGCTTACAGCTTGCACTGCTCCAGGGCTCACAGCCCACACTGTTCCAGGGCTCACAGCCCACACTGTTCCAGGGCTCACAGCTCACGCTGTTTAAGGGCTCACAGCTCATACTGTTTATGGACCCACATCCCACACTGTTCCCTGACTCACAGCACACACTAATCCCGGATTCACAGTTCACACTGTTCCCGGACTCACAGCTCACACTGTTCCAGGGCTCACAGTCCACACTGTTCCAGGGCTCACTGCCCACACTGTTCCAGGGCTCACAGCTTGCACTGTTCCAGGGCTCACGGCTCACACTGTTCCCGGACTCACAGCTCATACTGTTCCCGGACTCACAGCCCACAATGTTACAAGGATCACAGCTCACACTGTTCTAGGGCTCACAGCTCATACTGTTCCCGGACTCACAGCTCACACTGTTAACAGAATCACAGCCCACACTGTTCCAGGGCTCACAGCTCACACTGTTCCCGGACTCACAGCTCATACTGTTCCCGGACTCACAGCCCACAATGTTTCAAGGATCACAGCTCACACTGTTCTAGGGCTCACAGCTCATACTGTTCAAGGGCTCACGGCTCACACTGTTCCAGGGCTCACAGTCCACACTGTTCCAGGGCTTACGGATCACACTGTCCCCGCTCTCACAGCTCACACTGTTCCAGGGCTCATAGTCCACACTGTTCCAGGGCTCACAATCCACACTGTTCCAGGGCTCACAGCCCACACTGCTCCAGGGCTCACAGCCCACACTGTTCCATGGCTCACAGCCCACACTGTTCCAGGGCTCACAGCTCGCACTGTTCCTGGACTCAAAGCTCACAATGTTCCAGGGCTCACAGCCCACACTGTTCCAGGGCTCACAATCCACACTGTTCCAGGGCTCACAATCCACACTGTTCCAGGGCTCACAATCCACACTGTTCCAGGGCTCACAATCCACACTGTTCCAGGGCTCACAGCCCACACTGCTCCAGGGCTCACAGCCCACACTGTTCCAGGGCTCACAGCCCACACTGTTCCAGGGCTCACAGCTCACACTGTTCCTGGACTCAAAGTTCACACTGTTCACGGACACACAGCTCACACTGTTTAAGGGCTCACAGCTCACACTGTTTATGGACCCACATCCCACACTGATCCCTCACTCACAGCTCACACTAATCACGGATTCACAGTTCACACTGTTCCCGGACTCACAGCTCATACTGTTCCCGGACTCACAGCTCACACTGTTCCAGGGCTCACAGTCCACACTGTTCCAGGGCTCACTGCCCACACTGTTCCAGGGCTCACAGCCCACACTGTTCCAGGGCTCACTGCCCACAATGTTCCAGGGCTCACAGCTTGCACTGTTCCAGTGCTCACGGCTCACACTGTTCCCGGACTCACAGCTCATACTGTTCCCGGACTCACAGCCCACAATGTTACAAGGATTACAGCTCACACTATTCTAGGGCTCACAGCTCATACTGTTCCCGGACTCACAGCCCACAATGTTACAAGGATCACAGCTCACACTGTTCTAGGGCCCACAGCTCATACTGTTCCTGGACTCACAGCTCACACTGTTAACAGAATCACAGCCCACACTGTTCCAGGGCTCACGGCTCACACTGTTCCAGGGCTCACAGTCCACACTTTTTCAGGGCTTACGGATCACACTGTCCCCGCACTCCCAGATCACACTGTTCCCGGACTCACAGCCCACAATGTTACAAGGATCACAGCTCACACTGTTCCCGGACTCACAGCTCACACTATTCCCGGACTCAAAGCTCACACTCTTCCCGGACTCACAGCTCACACTGTTCCCGAACTCACAGCTCGCACTCTTCCCGGATTCACAGCTCGCACTATTCCTGGACTCAGAGCTCACACTGTTAAAGGGCTCACATCTCACAATGTTTGCGGACTCACAGCTCACACTATTTCCGAACTCACAGCTCACACTATTCCCGGATTCACAGCTGACACTGTTCCTGGATTTACAGCTCACACTATTCCCGGATTCACAGCTCGCACTATTTCTGGACTCACAGCTCACACTCATCCCGGATTCACAGCTCGCACTATTCCTGGACTCACAGCTCACACTGTTCAAGGGCTCACATCTCACAATGTTTGCGGACTCACAGCTCACACTATTCCCGAACTCACAGCTCACACTATTCCCGGATTCACAGCTGACACTGTTCCAGGATTCACAGCTCACACTATTCCCGGACTCACAGCTCACGTTTTTCCTGGACTCACAGCCCACTCACTTCCAGAGCTCACAGTCCACACTGTCCCAGTGCTCACAGCCCACACTGTTCCCTGACTCACAGCTCACACTGTTCTAGGGCTCACAGTTCACACTGTTCCAGGGCTCACAGCTCACACTGATCCAGGGCTCAAAGCCCACACTGTTCCAAGGATCAGAGCTCACACTGTTCCTGGACTCACAGCTCACACTGTTCCCGGACTCACAGCTCACACTGTTCCTGGACTCACAGCTCACACTGTTCCAGGACTCACAGCTCACACTGTTCCAGGACTCAAAGCTCACACTGTTCCAGGACTCACAGCTCACACTGCTCGCGGACTCACAGCTCACACTGTTCCAGGGCTCACAGCTCACACTGTTCCAAGGCTCACAGCTCACACTGTTCCAGGACTCACAGCTCACAATGTTCCAGGACTCAAAGCTCACACTGTTCCAGGACTCACAGCTCACACTGCTCGCGGACTCACAGCCCACACTGTTCCCGGACACACAGCTCACACTGTTCCCGGACTCACAGCTCACACTGTTCCAGGACTCACAGCTCACACTGTTCCCGGACTCACAGCTCACACTGTTCCCGGACTCACAACTCACACTGTTCCAGGGCTCACAGCTCACACTGTTCCAGGGCTCACAGCTCACACTGTCCCCTGACTCACAGCTCACACTGTTCCCGGACTCACAGCTCACACTATTCCAGGACTCACAGCTCACACTGTTCCAGGGCTCACAGCTCACACTGTTCCCGGACTCACAGCTCACACTATTCGCGGACTCACAGCTCACACTGTTCCCGGACCCACAGCTAACACTGTAACTGGACTCACAGCCCACACTGTTCCATGGCCCACAGCGCACACTGTTCCCGGACACAGAGTTAACACTGTTACCAGATTCACAGCCCACACTGTTCAAGGACTCACAGTTCACACTGTTCCAGGACTCACAGCTGACACTGTTCCAGGGCTCACAGCTCATACTGTTCCAGGGCTCATGGCTCACACTGTTCCCGGACTCATAGCTCACACTGTTCCAAGGATCACAGCCCACACTGTTCCAGGACTCACAGCTCACACTGTTCCCGGACCCACAGCTAACACTGTAACTGGACTCACAGCCCACACTGTTCCATGGCCCACAGCCCACACTGTTCCCGGACACAGAGTTAACACTGTTACCAGATTCACAGCCCACACTGTTCAAGGACTCACAGTTCACACTGTTCCAGGACTCACAGCTGACACTGTTCCAGGGCTCACAGCTCATACTGTTCCAGGGCTCATGGCTCACACTGTTCCCGGACTCATAGCTCACACTAATCCCGGATTCACAGCTCACGCTTTTCCAGGACTCATAGCTCACACTGCTCCAGGGCTCACAGCCCACACTGTTCCATGGCTCACAGCCCACACTGTTCCAGGGCTCACAGCTCGCACTGTTCCTGGACTCAAAGCTCACAATGTTCCAGGGCTCACAGCCCACACTGCTCCAGGGCTCACAGCCCACACTGTTCCAGGGCTCACAGCCCACACTGTTCCAGGGCTCACAGCTCACACTGTTCCAGGGCTTACGGATCACACTGTCCCCGCTCTCACAGCTCACACTGTTCCAGGGCTCATAGTCCACACTGTTCCAGGGCTCACAATCCACACTGTTCCAGGGCTCACAGCCCACACTGCTCCAGGGCTCACAGCCCACACTGTTCCATGGCTCAGAGCCCACACTGTTCCAGGGCTCACAGCTCGCACTGTTCCTGGACTCAAAGCTCACAATGTTCCAGGGCTCACAGCCCACACTGCTCCAGGGCTCACAGCCCACACTGTTCCAGGGCTCACAGCCCACACTGTTCCAGGGCTCACAGCTCACACTGTTCCTGGACTCAAAGTTCACACTGTTCACGGACACACAGCTCACACTGTTTAAGGGCTCACAGCTCACACTGTTTATGGACCCACATCCCACACTGATCCCTCACTCACAGCTCACACTAATCACGGATTCACAGTTCACACTGTTCCCGGACTCACAGCTCATACTGTTCCCGGACTCACAGCTCACACTGTTCCAGGGCTCACAGTCCACACTATTCCAGGGCTCACAGTCCACACTGTTCCAGGGCTCACTGCCCACACTGTTCCAGGGCTCACAGCCCACACTGTTCCAGGGCTCACTGCCCACAATGTTCCAGGGCTCACAGCTTGCACTGTTCCAGTGCTCACGGCTCACACTGTTCCCGGACTCACAGCTCATACTGTTCCCGGACTCACAGCCCACAATGTTACAAGGATTACAGCTCACACTATTCTAGGGCTCACAGCTCATACTGTTCCCGGACTCACAGCCCACAATGTTACAAGGATCACAGCTCACACTGTTCTAGGGCCCACAGCTCATACTGTTCCTGGACTCACAGCTCACACTGTTAACAGAATCACAGCCCACACTGTTCCAGGGCTCACGGCTCACACTGTTCCAGGGCTCACAGTCCACACTTTTTCAGGGCTTACGGATCACACTGTCCCCGCACTCCCAGATCACACTGTTCCCGGACTCACAGCCCACAATGTTACAAGGATCACAGCTCACACTGTTCCCGGACTCACAGCTCACACTATTCCCGGACTCAAAGCTCACACTCTTCCCGGACTCACAGCTCACACTGTTCCCGAACTCACAGCTCGCACTCTTCCCGGATTCACAGCTCGCACTATTCCTGGACTCAGAGCTCACACTGTTAAAGGGCTCACATCTCACAATGTTTGCGGACTCACAGCTCACACTATTTCCGAACTCACAGCTCACACTATTCCCGGATTCACAGCTGACACTGTTCCTGGATTTACAGCTCACACTATTCCCGGATTCACAGCTCGCACTATTTCTGGACTCACAGCTCACACTCATCCCGGATTCACAGCTCGCACTATTCCTGGACTCACAGCTCACACTGTTCAAGGGCTCACATCTCACAATGTTTGCGGACTCACAGCTCACACTATTCCCGAACTCACAGCTCACACTATTCCCGGATTCACAGCTGACACTGTTCCAGGATTCACAGCTCACACTATTCCCGGACTCACAGCTCACGTTTTTCCTGGACTCACAGCCCACTCACTTCCAGAGCTCACAGTCCACACTGTCCCAGTGCTCACAGCCCACACTGTTCCCTGACTCACAGCTCACACTGTTCTAGGGCTCACAGTTCACACTGTTCCAGGGCTCACAGCTCACACTGATCCAGGGCTCAAAGCCCACACTGTTCCAAGGATCAGAGCTCACACTGTTCCTGGACTCACAGCTCACACTGTTCCCGGACTCACAGCTCACACTGTTCCTGGACTCACAGCTCACACTGTTCCAGGACTCACAGCTCACACTGTTCCAGGACTCAAAGCTCACACTGTTCCAGGACTCACAGCTCACACTGCTCGCGGACTCACAGCTCACACTGTTCCAGGGCTCACAGCTCACACTGTTCCAAGGCTCACAGCTCACACTGTTCCAGGACTCACAGCTCACAATGTTCCAGGACTCAAAGCTCACACTGTTCCAGGACTCACAGCTCACACTGCTCGCGGACTCACAGCCCACACTGTTCCCGGACACACAGCTCACACTGTTCCCGGACTCACAGCTCACACTGTTCCAGGACTCACAGCTCACACTGTTCCCGGACTCACAGCTCACACTGTTCCCGGACTCACAACTCACACTGTTCCAGGGCTCACAGCTCACACTGTTCCAGGGCTCACAGCTCACACTGTCCCCTGACTCACAGCTCACACTGTTCCCGGACTCACAGCTCACACTATTCCAGGACTCACAGCTCACACTGTTCCAGGGCTCACAGCTCACACTGTTCCCGGACTCACAGCTCACACTATTCGCGGACTCACAGCTCACACTGTTCCCGGACCCACAGCTAACACTGTAACTGGACTCACAGCCCACACTGTTCCATGGCCCACAGCGCACACTGTTCCCGGACACAGAGTTAACACTGTTACCAGATTCACAGCCCACACTGTTCAAGGACTCACAGTTCACACTGTTCCAGGACTCACAGCTGACACTGTTCCAGGGCTCACAGCTCATACTGTTCCAGGGCTCATGGCTCACACTGTTCCCGGACTCATAGCTCACACTGTTCCAAGGATCACAGCCCACACTGTTCCAGGACTCACAGCTCACACTGTTCCCGGACCCACAGCTAACACTGTAACTGGACTCACAGCCCACACTGTTCCATGGCCCACAGCCCACACTGTTCCCGGACACAGAGTTAACACTGTTACCAGATTCACAGCCCACACTGTTCAAGGACTCACAGTTCACACTGTTCCAGGACTCACAGCTGACACTGTTCCAGGGCTCACAGCTCATACTGTTCCAGGGCTCATGGCTCACACTGTTCCCGGACTCATAGCTCACACTAATCCCGGATTCACAGCTCACGCTTTTCCAGGACTCATAGCTCACACTGCTCCAGGGCTCACAGCCCACACTGTTCCATGGCTCACAGCCCACACTGTTCCAGGGCTCACAGCTCGCACTGTTCCTGGACTCAAAGCTCACAATGTTCCAGGGCTCACAGCCCACACTGCTCCAGGGCTCACAGCCCACACTGTTCCAGGGCTCACAGCCCACACTGTTCCAGGGCTCACAGCTCACACTGTTCCAGGGCTTACGGATCACACTGTCCCCGCTCTCACAGCTCACACTGTTCCAGGGCTCATAGTCCACACTGTTCCAGGGCTCACAATCCACACTGTTCCAGGGCTCAGAGCTCACACTGTTCCCGGACTCACAGTCCACACTGTTCCCGGACTCACAGTCCACACTGTTCCAGGGCTCACTGCCCACACTGTTCCATGGCCCACAGCCCACACTGTTCCCGGACACAGAGTTAACACTGTTACCAGATTCACAGCCCACACTGTTCAAGGACTCACAGCTCACACTGTTCCAGGGCTCACGGCTCACACTTTTCCTGGACACACAGCTCACACTGTTCCCAGACTCACAGCTCACACTGTTCCAGGACTCACAGCTCACACTGTCCCAGTACTCACAGCTCACACTGTTCCAGGGCTCACAGTCCACACTGTTTACGGACCCACATCCCACACTGTTCCCGGACTCACAGCTCACTGTTCCCGGACTCACAGCTCACACTAATCCCGGATTCACAGCTCACGCTTTTGCAGGACTCACAGCTCACTGTTCCCGGACTCACAGCTCACACTAATCCCGGATTCACAGCTCACGCTTTTGCAGGACTCACAGTCCACACTGTTCCAGGGCTCACAGCCCACACTGTTCCAGGGCTCTCAGCCCACACTGTTCCAGGGCTCACAGTCCACGCTGTTCCAGGGCTCACAGTCCACACTGTTCCAGGGCTCACTGCCCACACTGTTCCAGGGCTCACAGCTTGCACTGTTCCAGGGCTCACGGCTCACACTGTTCCCGGACTCACAGCTCATACTGTTCCCGGACTCACAGCTCACACTGTTCCCGGACTCACAGCCCACAATGTTACAAGGATCACAGCTCACACTGTCCTAGGGCTCACAGCTCATACTGTTCACGGACTCACAGCTCACACTGTTAACAGAATCACAGCCCACACTGTTCCAGGGCTCACAGCTCACACTGTTCCAGGGCTCACAGTCCACACTGTTCCAGGGCTTACGGATCACACTGTCCCCGCACTCACAGCTCACACTGTTCCCGGACTCACAGCTCATACTGTTCCCGGACTGAAAGATCACACTCTTCCCGGACTCACAGCTCACACTGTTCCCGAACTCACAGCTCACACTATTCCCGGATTCACAGCTCGCACTATTGCTGGGCTCACAATCCACACTGTTCCAGGGCTCACAGCCAACACTGCTCCAGGGCTCACAGCCCACACTGTTCCAGGGCTCACAGCCCACACTGCTCCAGGGCTCACAGCCCACACTGTTCCAGGGCTCACAGCTTGCACTGTTCCAGCGCTCACGGCTCACACTGTTCCCGGACTCACAGCTCATACTGTTCCCGGACTCACAGCCCACAATGTTACAAGGATCACAGCTCACACTGTTCCCGGACTCACAGCTCACACTATTCCCGGACTCAAAGCTCACACTCTTCCCGGACTAACAGCTCACACTGTTCCCGAACTCACAGCTCACACTATTCCCGGATTCACAGCTCGCACTATTCCTGGACTCACAGCTCACAATGTTCAAGGGCTCACATCTCACAATGTTTGCGAACTCACAGCTCACACTATTCCCGAACTCACAGCTCACACTATTCCCGGATTCACAGCTCACATTGTTCCCGAACTCACAGCTCACACTATTCCCGGATTCACAGCTGACACTGTTCCTGGATTCACAGCTCACACTATTCCCGGACTCACAGCTCACGTTTTTCCTGGACTCACAGCCCACACTGTTCCAGAGCTCACAGCCCACACTGTTCCAGTACTCACAACCGACACTGTTCCCGGACTCACAGTTCACACTGTTCCAGGGTTCACAGTTCACACTGTTCCAGGGCTCACAGCTCACACTGTTCTAGGTCTCACAGCTCACACTGCTCCCGGACTCACAGCTCACACTGTTCCCGGACTCACAGCTCACACTGTTCCAGGGCTCACGGCTCACACTCTTCCTGGACACACAGCTCACACTGTTCCAGGACTCATAGCTCACACTGTTCCAGGGTTCACAGCTCACACTGTCCCAGGGATCACAGTTCACACTGTTCCAGGGTTCACAGTTCACACTGTTCCAGGGCTCACAGCTCACACTGTTCTAGGTCTCACAGCTCACACTGCTCCCGCACTCACAGCTCACACTGTTCCCGGACTCACAGCTCACACTGTACCAGGGCTCACGGCTCACACTGTTCCTGGACACACAGCTCACACTGTTCCAGGACTCATAGCTCACACTGTTCCAGGGTTCACAGCTCACACTGTCCCAGGGATCACAGTTCACACTGTTCCAGGGCTCACAGCTCACACTGTTCCAGGGCTCACAGCTCACACTGTTCCCGGACTCACAGCTCACAATGTTCCAGGACTCACAGCTCACACTGTTCCAGGACTCACAGCTCACTCTGTTCCCGGACTCACAGCTCACAATGTTCCCGGACTCACAGCTCACACTGTTCGAGGGCTCACAGCCCACACTGTTCCAGGGCTCACAGCTCACACTGTTCCTGGACTCACAGCTCACACTGTTCCAGGTCTCATGGCTCACACTGTTCCTGGACACACAGCTCAAACTGTTCCAGGACTCACAGCTCACACTGTTCCAGGACTCACAGCTCACACTGTCCCAGGACTCACAGCTCACACTGTTCCAGGGCTCACAGTCCACACTGTTTATGGACCCACATCCCACACTGTTCCCGGACTCACAGCTCACACTAATCCCGGATTCACAGCTCACGCTTTGCCAGGACTCACAGCTCACACTGTCCCAGGGATCACAGCTCACACTGTTCTAGGTCTCACAGCTCATACTGTTCCAGGGCTCACGGCTCACACTGTTCCAGGGCTCACAGCCCACACTTTTCCAGGGCTCACAGTCCACACTGTTCCAGGGCTCACAGCCCACACTGTTCCTGGGCTCACAGCTAGCACTGTTCCAGGGCTCACAGTCCACACTGTTCCAGGGCTCACAGCCCACACTGTTCCAGGGCTCACAGTCCACACTGTTCCAGGGCTCACAGCTTGCACTGTTCCAGGGCTCACAGCTCGCACTGTTCCTGGACTCAAAGTTCACACTGTTCACGGACTCACAGCTCACGCTGTTTAAGGGCTCACAGCTCACACTGTTTATGGACCCACATCCCACACTGTTCCCTGACTCACAGCTCACACTAATCCCGGATTCACAGTTCACACTGTTCCCGGACTCAAAGCTCACACTCTTCCCGGACTCACAGCTCACGCTGTTCCCAGACTCACAGCTCACACTATTCCCGCATTCACAGCTCGCACTATTTCTGGACTCACAGCTCGCACTGTTCGAGGGCTCACATCTCACAATGTTTGCGGACTCACAGCTCACACTATTCCCAAACTCAAAGCTCACACTATTCCCGAACTCACAGCTCACACTAGTCCCGGATTCACAGCTCACACAGTTCCCGAACTCACAGCTCACACTATTCCCGGATTCACAGCTGACACTGTTCCTGGATTCACAGCTCACACTATTCCCGGACTCACAGTTCACGTTTTTCCTGGACTCACAGCCCACACTGTTCCAGAGCTCACAGCCCACACTGTCCCAGTGCTCACAGCCCACACTATTCCCGGACTCACAGCTCACACTGTTCTAGGGCTCACAGTTCACACTGTTCCAGGGCTCACAGCTCACACTGATCCAGGGCTCACAGCCCACACTGTTCCAGGGCCCACAGCTCACACTGTTCCAGGGCTCACAGCGCACACTGTTCCCGGATTCACAGCTCACACTATTCCCGGACTCACAGCTCACACTGTTCCCGGACTCACAGACCACACTGTTCCAGGGCTAACAGCTCACAATGTTCCAGGGCTCACAGCTCACACTGTTCCAGGGCTCACAGCTCACAATGTTCCAGGACTCACAGCTCACACTGTCCCAGGGATCACAGTTCACACTGTTCCAGGGCTCACAGCTCACACTGTTCCAGGGCTCACAGCTCACACTGCTCCCGGACTCACAGCTCACACTGTTCCAGGACTCACAGCTCACACTGTCCCAGGACTCACAGCTCACACTGTTCCAGGGCTCACAGTCCACACTGTTTATGGACCCACATCCCACACTGTTCCCGGACTCACAGCTCACACTAATCCCGGATTCACAGCTCACGCTTTGCCAGGACTCACAGCTCACACTGTTCCAGGGCTCACAGTCCACACTGTTCCAGGGCACACAGCCCACATTGTTCCAGGGCTCACAACCCACACTGTTCCAGGGCTCACAGTCCACACTGTTCCAGGGCTCACAGTTCACACTGTTCCAGGGCTCACTGCCCACACTGTTCCAGGGCTCACAGCTTGCACTGTTCCAGGGCTCACGGCTCACACTGTTCCAGGGCTCACAGTCCACACTGTTCCAGGGCTCACAGTCCACACTGTTCCAGGGCTCACAGCTCACACTGTTCCAGGGCTCACAGTCCACACTGTTCCAGGGCTCACAGTCCACACTGTTCCAGGGCTCACAGCTCACACTGTTCCAGGGCTCACAGCTCACACTGTTCCCGGACTCACAGCTCACAATGTTCCAGGACTCACAGCTCACACTGTTCCAGGACTCACAGCTCACTCTGTTCCCGGACTCACAGCTCACAATGTTCCCGGACTCACAGCTCACACTGTTCGAGGGCTCACAGCCCACACTGTTCCAGGGCTCACAGCTCACACTGTTCCTGGACTCACAGCTCACACTGTTCCAGGTCTCATGGCTCACACTGTTCCTGGACACACAGCTCACACTGTTCCAGGACTCACAGCTCACACTGTTCCAGGACTCACAGCTCACACTGTACCAGGGCTCACGGCTCACACTGTTCCTGGACACACAGCTCACACTGTTCCAGGACTCATAGCTCACACTGTTCCAGGGTTCACAGCTCACACTGTCCCAGGGATCACAGTTCACACTGTTCCAGGGCTCACAGCTCACACTGTTCCAGGGCTCACAGCTCACACTGTTCCCGGACTCACAGCTCACAATGTTCCAGGACTCACAGCTCACACTGTTCCAGGACTCACAGCTCACTCTGTTCCCGGACTCACAGCTCACAATGTTCCCGGACTCACAGCTCACACTGTTCGAGGGCTCACAGCCCACACTGTTCCAGGGCTCACAGCTCACACTGTTCCTGGACTCACAGCTCACACTGTTCCAGGTCTCATGGCTCACACTGTTCCTGGACACACAGCTCACACTGTTCCAGGACTCACAGCTCACACTGTTCCAGGACTCACAGCTCACACTGTCCCAGGACTCACAGCTCACACTGTTCCAGGGCTCACAGTCCACACTGTTTATGGACCCACATCCCACACTGTTCCCGGACTCACAGCTCACACTAATCCCGGATTCACAGCTCACGCTTTGCCAGGACTCACAGCTCACACTGTTCCAGGGCTCACAGTCCACACTGTTCCAGGGCTCACAACCCACACTGTTCCAGGGCTCACAGTCCACACTGTTCCAGGGCTCACAGTCCACACTGTTCCAGGGCTCACTGCCCACACTGTTCCAGGGCTCACAGCTTGCACTGTTCCAGGGCTCACGGCTCACACTGTTCCCGGACTCACAGCTCAAACTGTTCCCGGACTCACAGCCCACAATGTTACAAGGATCACAGCTCACACTGTTCTAGGGCTCACAGCTCATACTGTTCCAGGGCTCACGGCTCACACTGTTCCAGGGCTCACAGCCCACACTTTTCCAGGGCTCACAGTCCACACTGTTCCAGGGCTCACAGCCCACACTGTTCCTGGGCTCACAGCTAGCACTGTTCCAGGGCTCACAGTCCACACTGTTCCAGGGCTCACAGCCCACACTGTTCCTGGGCTCACAGCTAGCACTGTTCCAGGGCTCACAGTCCACACTGTTCCAGGGCTCACAGTCCACACTGTTCCAGGGCTCACAGCTTGCACTGTTCCAGGGCTCACAGCTCGCACTGTTCCTGGACTCAAAGTTCACACTGTTCACGGACTCACAGCTCACGCTGTTTAAGGGCTCACAGCTCACACTGTTTATGGACCCACATCCCACACTGTTCCCTGACTCACAGCTCACACTAATCCCGGATTCACAGTTCACACTGTTCCCGGACTCAAAGCTCACACTCTTCCCGGACTCACAGCTCACGCTGTTCCCAGACTCACAGCTCACACTATTCCCGCATTCACAGCTCGCACTATTTCTGGACTCACAGCTCGCACTGTTCGAGGGCTCACATCTCACAATGTTTGCGGACTCACAGCTCACACTATTCCCAAACTCAAAGCTCACACTATTCCCGAACTCACAGCTCACACTAGTCCCGGATTCACAGCTCACACAGTTCCCGAACTCACAGCTCACACTATTCCCGGATTCACAGCTGACACTGTTCCTGGATTCACAGCTCACACTATTCCCGGACTCACAGTTCACGTTTTTCCTGGACTCACAGCCCACACTGTTCCAGAGCTCACAGCCCACACTGTCCCAGTGCTCACAGCCCACACTATTCCCGGACTCACAGCTCACACTGTTCTAGGGCTCACAGTTCACACTGTTCCAGGGCTCACAGCTCACACTGATCCAGGGCTCACAGCCCACACTGTTCCAGGGCCCACAGCTCACACTGTTCCAGGGCTCACAGCGCACACTGTTCCCGGATTCACAGCTCACACTATTCCCGGACTCACAGCTCACACTGTTCCCGGACTCACAGACCACACTGTTCCAGGGCTAACAGCTCACAATGTTCCAGGGCTCACAGCTCACACTGTTCCAGGGCTCACAGCTCACAATGTTCCAGGACTCACAGCTCACACTGTCCCAGGGATCACAGTTCACACTGTTCCAGGGCTCACAGCTCACACTGTTCCAGGGCTCACAGCTCACACTGCTCCCGGACTCACAGCTCACACTGTTCCAGGACTCACAGCTCACACTGTCCCAGGACTCACAGCTCACACTGTTCCAGGGCTCACAGTCCACACTGTTTATGGACCCACATCCCACACTGTTCCCGGACTCACAGCTCACACTAATCCCGGATTCACAGCTCACGCTTTGCCAGGACTCACAGCTCACACTGTTCCAGGGCTCACAGTCCACACTGTTCCAGGGCACACAGCCCACATTGTTCCAGGGCTCACAACCCACACTGTTCCAGGGCTCACAGTCCACACTGTTCCAGGGCTCACAGTCCACACTGTTCCAGGGCTCACAGCTCACACTGTTCCAGGGCTCACAGCTCACACTGTTCCCGGACTCACAGCTCACAATGTTCCAGGACTCACAGCTCACACTGTTCCAGGACTCACAGCTCACTCTGTTCCCGGACTCACAGCTCACAATGTTCCCGGACTCACAGCTCACACTGTTCGAGGGCTCACAGCCCACACTGTTCCAGGGCTCACAGCTCACACTGTTCCTGGACTCACAGCTCACACTGTTCCAGGTCTCACAGCTCACACTGTTCCTGGACACACAGCTCACACTGTTCCAGGACTCACAGCTCACACTGTTCCAGGACTCACAGCTCACACTGTACCAGGGCTCACGGCTCACACTGTTCCTGGACACACAGCTCACACTGTTCCAGGACTCATAGCTCACACTGTTCCAGGGTTCACAGCTCACACTGTCCCAGGGATCACAGTTCACACTGTTCCAGGGCTCACAGCTCACACTGTTCCAGGGCTCACAGCTCACACTGTTCCCGGACTCACAGCTCACAATGTTCCAGGACTCACAGCTCACACTGTTCCAGGACTCACAGCTCACTCTGTTCCCGGACTCACAGCTCACAATGTTCCCGGACTCACAGCTCACACTGTTCGAGGGCTCACAGCCCACACTGTTCCAGGGCTCACAGCTCACACTGTTCCTGGACTCACAGCTCACACTGTTCCAGGTCTCATGGCTCACACTGTTCCTGGACACACAGCTCACACTGTTCCAGGACTCACAGCTCACACTGTTCCAGGACTCACAGCTCACACTGTCCCAGGACTCACAGCTCACACTGTTCCAGGGCTCACAGTCCACACTGTTCCAGGGCACACAGCCCACATTGTTCCAGGGCTCACAGCTCACACTGTTCCCGGACTCACAGACCACACTGTTCCTGGACTCACAGCTCACACTGTTCCAGGGCTCACGGCACACACTGTTCCTGGACACACAGCTCACACTGTTCCAGGACTCACAGCTCACACTGTTCCAGGACTCACAGCTCACACTGTCCAAGGACTCACAGCTCCCACTGTTCCAGGGCTCACAGTCCACACTGTTTACGGACCCACATCCCACACTGTTCCCGGACTCACAGCTCACACTAATCCCGGATTCACAGCTCACGCTTTTCCAGGACTCACAGCTCACACTGTTCCAGGGCTCACAGTCCACACTGTTCCAGGGCACACAGCCCACATTGTTCCAGGGCTCACAGCCCAGACTGTTCCAGGGCACACAGTCCACACTGTTCCAGGGCTCACAGTCCACACTGTTCCAGGGCTCACTGCCCACACTGTTCCAGGGCTCACAGCTTGCACTGTTCCAGGACTCACAGCTCACACTGTACCAGGGCTCACGGCTCACACTGTTCCTGGACACACAGCTCACACTGTTCCAGGACTCATAGCTCACACTGTTCCAGGGTTCACAGCTCACACTGTCCCAGGGATCACAGTTCACACTGTTCCAGGGCTCACAGCTCACACTGTTCCAGGGCTCACAGCTCACACTGTTCCCGGACTCACAGCTCACAATGTTCCAGGACTCACAGCTCACACTGTTCCAGGACTCACAGCTCACTCTGTTCCCGGACTCACAGCTCACAATGTTCCCGGACTCACAGCTCACACTGTTCGAGGGCTCACAGCCCACACTGTTCCAGGGCTCACAGCTCACACTGTTCCTGGACTCACAGCTCACACTGTTCCAGGTCTCATGGCTCACACTGTTCCTGGACACACAGCTCACACTGTTCCAGGACTCACAGCTCACACTGTTCCAGGACTCACAGCTCACACTGTCCCAGGACTCACAGCTCACACTGTTCCAGGGCTCACAGTCCACACTGTTTATGGACCCACATCCCACACTGTTCCCGGACTCACAGCTCACACTAATCCCGGATTCACAGCTCACGCTTTGCCAGGACTCACAGCTCACACTGTTCCAGGGCTCACAGTCCACACTGTTCCAGGGCACACAGCCCACATTGTTCCAGGGCTCACAACCCACACTGTTCCAGGGCTCACAGTCCACACTGTTCCAGGGCTCACAGTCCACACTGTTCCAGGGCTCACTGCCCACACTGTTCCAGGGCTCACAGCTTGCACTGTTCCAGGGCTCACGGCTCACACTGTTCCCGGACTCACAGCTCAAACTGTTCCCGGACTCACAGCCCACAATGTTACAAGGATCACAGCTCACACTGTTCTAGGGCTCACAGCTCATACTGTTCCAGGGCTCACGGCTCACACTGTTCCAGGGCTCACAGCCCACACTTTTCCAGGGCTCACAGTCCACACTGTTCCAGGGCTCACAGCCCACACTGTTCCTGGGCTCACAGCTAGCACTGTTCCAGGGCTCACAGTCCACACTGTTC